>NW_027328740.1:67460066-67760066 GCF_048564905.1 Vicugna pacos | reverse complement strand
GGAAACAGACTGAGAAACCAGAGTCAGTGTTTATCCTGCACCCCGTTCCCTTTGTGCTGGATGAACGAACATCTCTCCACATGCTCAGTTCTGATAGACAAGTGTGTGTGAAAGCCATCCTTCACCTAGCTTGAAGGGAACACAAAGTTTCTTTATAGTTGCAAACCCCACTCCATACATATATATGGGGAGGTACAAGCTCCAACTCGGTTTTACAGTGAAAACGGCAGGCACTTCAAACCGGCACTAGGAAACAGACTGAGAATCCAGAGTAAGGGTTTCTCCTGCAACCCGTTCCCTTTGTGCGGGATGAACGAACGTCTCTCCACATGCTCAGTTCTGAGAGATAAGTGTGTGTGAAAGCCGCCCTTCACCTAGCTTGAAGGGAACACAAAGTTTCTTTTCAGTTGCAAAACCCACTCCGTAAATATACATGGGGAGGTACAGGCTCCAACTCGGTTTTACAGTGAAAACGGCAGGCACTTCAAACCGGCACTAGGAAACAGACTGAGAAACCAGAGTCAGGGTTTCTCCTGCAACCCGTTCCCTTTGTGCTGGATGAACGAACGTCTCTCCACATGCTCAGTTCTGAGAGATAAGTGTGTGTGAAAGCCGTCCTTCACCTAGCTTGAAGGGAACACAAAGTTTCTTTATAGTTGCCAACCCCACTCCATACATATATATGGGGAGGTACAAGCTCCAACTCGGTTTTACAGTGAAAACGGCAGGCACTTCAAACCGGCACTAGGAACAGACTGAGAAACCAGAGTCAGTGTTTCTCCTGCAACCCGTTCCCTTTGTGCTGGATGAACGAACGTCTCTCCACATGCTCAGTTCTGAGAGGTAAGTGTGTGTGAAAGCCGTCCTTCACCTAGCTTGTAGGGAACACAAAGTTTCTTTTCAGTTTCCAACTCCACTCCATACATATATAGGGGGAGGTACAAGCTCCAACTCGGTTTTACAGTGAAAACGGCAGGCACTTCAAACCGGCACTAGGAGACAGACTGAGAAACCAGAGTAAGGGTTTCTCCTGCAACCCGTTCCCTTTGTGCTGGATGAACGAACGTCTCTCCACATGCTCAGTTCTGAGAGATAAGTGTGTGTGAAACCCGTCCTTCACCTAGCTTGAAGGGAACACAAAGTTTCTTTTCAGTTGCCAACTCCACTCCATACATATATATGGGGAGGTACAAGCTCCAACTCGGTTTTACAGTGAAAACGGTAGGCACTTCAAACCGGCACTAGGAAACAGACTGAGAACCAGAGTAAGGGTTTCCCCTGCAACCCGTTCCCTTTGTGCTGGATGTACGAACGTCTCTCCACATGCTTAGTTCTGAGAGATAAGTGTGTGTGAAAGCCGTCCTTCACCTAGCTTGAAGGGAACACAAAGTTTCTTTTCAGTTGCCAACTCCACTCCATACATATATATGGGGAGGTACAAGCTCCAACTCGGTTTTACAGTGAAAACGGCAGGCACTTCAAACCGGCACTAGGAAACAGACTGAGAAACCAGAGTAAGGGTTTCTCCTGCAACCCGTTCCCTTTGTGCTGGATGAACGAACGTCTCTCCACATGCTCAGTTCTGAGAGATAAGTGTGTGTGAAAGCCGTCCTTCACCTAGCTTGAAGGGAACACAAAGTTTCTTTTCAGTTGCCAACTCCACTCCATACATATATATGGGGAGGTACAAGCTCCAACTCGGTTTTACAGTGAAAACGGCAGGCACTTCAAACCGGCACTAGGAAACAGACGGAGAAACCAGAGTAAGGGTTTCTCCTGCAACCCATTCCCTTTGTGCTGGATGAACGAACGTCTCTCCACATGCTCAGTTCTGAGAGATAAGTGTGTGTGAAAGCCGTCCTTCACCTAGCTTGAAGGGAACACAAAGTTTCTTTATAGTTGCAAACCCCACTCCATACATATATATGGGGTGTTACTAGCTCCAACTCGGTTTTACAGTGAAAACGGCAGGCACTTCAAACCGGCACTAGGAAACAGACTGAGAATCCAGAGAAATGGTTTCTCCTGCAACCCGTTCGCTTTGTGCTGGATGAATGAACGTCTGTCCACATACTCAGTTCTGAGAGATAAGTGTGTGTGAAAGCCGTCCTTCATCTAGCTTGAAGGGAACACAAAGTTTCTTTTCAGTTGCAAACCCCACTCCATACATATATATGGGGAGGTACAAGCTCCAACTCGGTTTTACAGTGAAAACGGCAGGCACTTCAAACCGGCACTAGGAAACAGACTGAGAAACCAGAATAAGGGTTTCTCCTGCAACCCGTTCCCTTTGTGCTGGATGAACGAACGTCTCTCCACATGCTCAGTTCTGAGAGATAAGTGTGTGTGAAAGCCGTCCTTCACCTAGCTTGAAGGGAACACAAAGTTTCTTTTCAGTTGCCAACTCCACTCCATACATATATATAGGGGAGATACAAGCTCCAACTCGGTTTTACAGTGAAAACGGCAGGCACTTCAAACCGGCACTAGGAAACAGACGGAGAAACCAGAGTCAGGGTTTCTCCTGCAACCCGTTCCCTTTGTGCTGGATGAACGAACGTCTCTCCACATGCTCAGTTCTGAGAGATAAGTGTGTGTGAAAGCCGTACTTCACCTAGCTTGAATGGAACACAAAGTTTCTTTATAATTGCCAACCCCACTCCATACATATATATGGGGAGGTACAAGCTCCAACTCGGTTTTACAGTGAAAACGGCAAGCAGTTCAAACCGGCACTAGGAACAGACTGAGAAACCAGAGTCAGTGTTTCCCCTGCAACCCGTTCCCTTTGTGCTGGATGAACGAACGTCTCTCCACATGCTCAGGTCTGAGAGATAAGTGTGTGTGAAAGCCGTCGTTCAACTAGCTTGTAGTGAACACAAAGTTTCTTTTCAGGTTCCAACTCCACTCCATACATATATATGGGGAGGTACAAGCTCCAACTCGTTTTTACAGTGAAAACGGCAGGCACTTCAAACCGGCACTAGGAGACAGACTGAGAAACCAGAGTCAGTGTTTCTCCTGCAACCCGTTCCCTTTGTGCTGGCTGAACGAACGTCTCTCCACATGCTCAGTTCTGAGAGATAAGTGTGTGTGAAAGCCGTCCTTCACCTAGCTTGAAGGGAACACAAAGTTTCTTTTCAGTTGCCAACTCCACTCCATACATATATATGGGGAGGTACAAGCCCCAACTCGGTTTTACAGTGAAAACGGCAGGCACTTCAAACCGGCACTAGGAAACAGACGGAGAAACCAGAGTAAGGGTTTCTCCTGCAACCCGTTCCCTTTGTGCTGGATGAACGAACGTCTCTCCACATGCTCAGTTCTGAGAGATAAGTGTGTGTGAAAGCCGTCCTTCACCTAGCTTGAAGGGAACACAAAGTTTCTTTACAGTTGCAAACCATACTCCGTATATTTATATGGGGAGGTATTGGCTCCAACTCGGTTTTACAGTGAAATCGGCAGGCACTTCAAACCGGCACTAGGAAACAGACTGAGAATCCAGAGTAAGGGTTTCTCCTGCAACCCGTTCCCTTTGTGCGGGATGAACGAACGTCTCTCCAAATGCTCAGTTCTGAGAGATAAGTGTGTGTGAAAGCCGTCCTTCAACTAGCTTGAAGGGAACACAAAGTTTCTTTTCACTTGCCAACTCCACTCCATACATATATATGGGGAGGTACAAGCTCCAACACGGTTTTACAATGAAAACGGCAGGCACTTCAAACCGGCCCTAGGAAACAGACTGAGAAACCAGAGTAAGGGTTTCTCCTGCAACCCGTTCCCTTTGTGCGGGATGAACGAACGTCTCTCCACATGCTCAGTTCTGAGAGATAAGTGTGTGTGAAAGCCGTCCTTCACGTAGCTTGAAGGGAACACAAAGTTTCTTTTCAGTTGCCAAATCCACTCCATACATATATATGGGGAGGTACAAGCTCCAACTCGGTTTTACAATGAAAACGGCAGGCACTTCAAACCGGCACTAGGAAACAGACTGAGAAACCAGAGTCAGTGTTTCTCCTGCAACCCGTTCCCTTTGTGCTGGATGAACGAACGTCTCTCCACATGCTCAGTTCTGAGAGATAAGTGTGTGTGAAAGCCGTCGTTCAACTAGCTTGTAGGGAACACAAAGTTTCTTTTCAGTTGCCAACTCCACTCCATACATATATAGGGGAGGTACAAGCTCCAACTCGGTTTTACAATGAAAACGGCAGGCACTTCAAACCGGCACTAGGAAACAGACTGAGAAACCAGAGTAAGGGTTTCTCCTGCAACCCGTTCCCTTTGTGCTGGATGAACGAACGTCTGTCCACATGCTCAGTTCTGAGAGATAAGTGTGTGTGAAAGCCGTCCTTCACCTAGCTTGAAGGGAACACAAAGTTTCTTATAGTTGCAAACCCCACTCCATACATATATATGGGGAGGTACTAGTTCCAACTCGGTTTTACAGTGAAAACGGCAGGCACTTCAAACCGTCACTAGGAACAGACTGAGAAACCAGAGTCAGTGTTTCCCCTGCAACCCGTTCCCTTTGTGCTGGATGAACGAACGTCTCTCCACATGCTCAGTTCTGAGAGATAAGTGTGTGTGAAAGCCGTCGTTCAACTAGCTTGTAGGGAACACAAAGTTTCTTTTCAGTTGCCAACTCCACTCCATACATATATATGGGGAGGTACAAGCTCCAACTCGGTTTTACAGTGAAAACGGCAGGCACTTCAAACCGGCACTAGGAAACAGACTGAGAAACCAGAGTAAGGGTTTCTCCTGCAAACCGTTCCCTTTGTGCTGGATGAACGAACGTCTCTCCACATGCGCAGTTCTGAGAGATAAGTGTGTGTGAAAGCCGTCCTTCACCTAGCTTGAAGGGAACACAAAGCTTCTTTATAGTTGCAAACCCCACTCCATACATATATATGGGGAGGTACTAGCTCCAACTCGGTTTTACAGTGAAAACGGCAGGCACTTCAAACCGGCACTAGGAAACAGACTGAGAACCCAGAGTAAGGGTTTTTCCTGCAACCCGTTCCCTTTTTGCTGGATGAACGAACGTCTCTCCACATACTCAGTTCTGAGAGATTACTGTGTGTGAAAGCCGTCCTTCACCTAGCTTGAAGGGAACACAAAGTTTCTTTTCAGTTGCAAACTCCACTCCATACATATATATGGGGAGGTACAAGCTCCAACTCGGTTTTACAGTGAAAACGACAGGCACTTTAAACCGGCACTAGGAAACGGACTGAGAAACCAGAGTAAGGGTTTCTCCTGCAATCCGTTCCCTTTGTGCAGGATGAACGAACGTCTCTCCACATGCTCAGTTCTGAGAGATAAGTGTGTGTGAAAGCCGTCCTTCACCTAGCTTGAAGGGAACACAAAGTTTCTTTATAATTGCCAACCCCACTCCTTACATATATATGGGGAGGTACAAGCTCCAACTCGGTTTTACAGTAAAAACGGCAAGCAGTTCAAACCGGCACGAGGAACAGACTGAGAAACCAGAGTCAGTGTTTCCCCTGCAACCCGTTCCCTTTGTGCTGGATGAACGAACGTCTCTCCACATGCTCAGGTCTGAGAGATAAGTGTGTGTGAAAGCCGTCGTTCAACTAGCTTGTAGTGAACACAAAGTTTCTTTTCAGGTTCCAACTCCACTCCATACATATATATGGGGAGGTACAAGCTCCAACTCGTTTTTACAGTGAAAACGGCAGGCACTTCAAACCGGCACTAGGAGACAGACTGAGAAACCAGAGTCAGTGTTTCTCCTGCAACCCGTTCCCTTTGTGCTGGCTGAACGAACGTCTCTCCACATGCTCAGTTCTGAGAGATAAGTGTGTGTGAAAGCCGTCCTTCACCTAGCTTGAAGGGAACACAAAGTTTCTTTATAGTTGCAAACCCCACTCCATACATATATATGGGGAGGTACTAGCTCCAACTCGTTTTTACAGTGAAAACGGCAGGCACTTCAAACCGGCACTAGGAAACAGACTGAGAAACCAGAGTAAGGGTTTCTCCTGCAACCCGTTCCCTTTGTGCGGGATGAACGAACGTCTCTCCACATGCTCAGTTCTGAGAGATAAGTGTGTGTGAAAGCCGTCCTTCACCTAGTTTGAAGGGAACACAAAGTTTCTTTTCAGTTGCCAACTCCACTCCATACATATATATGGGGAGGTACAAGCTCCAACTCGGTTTTACAGTGAAAACGGCAGACACTTCAAACCGGCACTAGGAAACAGACTGAGAAACCAGAGTAAGGGTTTCTCCTGCAACCCGTTCCCTTTGTGCTGGATGAACGAACGTCTCTCCACATGCTCAGTTCTGAGAGATAAGTGTGTGTGAAAGCCGTCCTTCACCTAGCTTGAAGGGAACACAAAGTTTCTTTTCAGTTGCCAACTCCACTCCATACATATATATGGGGAGGTACAAGCCCCAACTCGGTTTTACAGTGAAAACGGCAGGCACTTCAAACCGGCACTAGGAAACAGACTGAGAAACCAGAGTAAGGGTTTCTCCTGCAACCCGTTCCCTTTGTGCTGGATGAACGAACGTCTCTCCACATGCTCAGTTCTGAGAGATAAGTGTGTGTGAAAGCCGTCCTTCACCTAGCTTGAAGGGAACACAAAGTTTCTTTACAGTTGCAAACCCTACTCCGTATATTTATATGGGGAGGTATTGGCTCCAACTCGGTTTTACACTGAAATCGGCAGGCACTTCAAACCGGCACTAGGAAACAGACTGAGAATCCAGAGTAAGGGTTTCTCCTGCAACCCGTTCCCTTTGTGCGGGATGAACGAACGTCTCTCCAAATGCTCAGTTCTGAGAGATAAGTGTGTGTGAAAGCCGTCCTTCACCTAGCTTGAAGGGAACACAAAGTTTCTTTTCACTTGCCAACTCCACTCCATACATATATATGGGGAGGTACAAGCTCCAACTCGGTTTTACAGTGTAAACGGCAGGCAATTCAAACCGGCACTAGGAAACAGACTGAGAAACCAGAGTAAGGGTTTCTCCTGCAACCCGTTCCCTTTGTGCTGGATGAACGAACGTCTCTCCACATGCTCAGTTCTGAGACATAAGTGTGTGTGGAAGCCGTCGTTCAACTACCTTGTAGGGAACACAAAGTTTCTTTTCAGTTGCCAACTCCACTCCATACATATATATGGGGAGGTACAAGCTCCAACTCGGTTTTACAGTGAAAACGGCAGGCACTTCAAACCGGCACTAGGAAACAGATTGAGAAACCAGAGTAAGGGTTTCTCCTGCAACCCGTTCCCCTTGTGCTGGATGAACGAACGTCTCTCCACATGCTCAGTTCTGAGAGATAAGTGTGTGTGAAAGCCGTCCTTCACCTAGCTTGAAGGGAACACAAAGTTTCTTTATAGTTGCAAACCCCACTCCATACATATATATGGGGAGGTACTAGCTCCATCTCGGTTTTACAGTGAAAACGGCAGGCACTTCAAACCGGCACTAGGAAACAAACTGAGAATCCAGAGTAAGGGTTTCTCCTGCAACCCGTTCGCTTTGTGCTGGA
This sequence comes from Vicugna pacos, assembly GCF_048564905.1. Lineage (NCBI taxonomy): Eukaryota > Metazoa > Chordata > Mammalia > Artiodactyla > Camelidae > Vicugna > Vicugna pacos. The sequence continues at coordinate 67,752,541 of NW_027328740.1, read as the reverse complement.
TGAATGAACGTCTGTCCACATACTCAGTTCTGAGAGATAAGTGTGTGTGAAAGCCGTCCTTCATCTAGCTTGAAGGGAACACAAAGTTTCTTTTCAGTTGCAAACCCCACTCCATACATATATATGGGGAGGTACAAGCTCCAACTCGGTTTTACAGTGAAAACGGCAGGCACTTCAAACCGGCACTAGGAAACAGACTGAGAAACCAGAGTAAGGGTTTCTCCTGCAACCCGTTCCCTTTGTGCTGGATGAACGAACGTCTCTCCACATGCTCAGTTCTGAGAGATAAGTGTGTGTGAAAGCCGTCCTTCACCTAGCTTGAAGGGAACACAAAGTTTCTTTTCAGTTGCCAACTCCACTCCATACATATATATAGGGGAGATACAAGCTCCAACTCGGTTTTACAGTGAAAACGGCAGGCACTTCAAACCGGCACTAGGAAACAGACGGAGAAACCAGAGTAAGGGTTTCTCCTGCAACCCGTTCCCTTTGTGCTGGATGAACGAACGTCTCTCCACATGCTCAGTTCTGAGAGATAAGTGTGTGTGAAAGCCGTCCTTCACCTAGCTTGAAGGGAACACAAAGTTTCTTTCCAGTTGCAAACCCCACTCCATACATATATATGGGGAGGTACAAGCTCCAACTCGGTTTTACAGTGAAAACGGCAGGCACTTCAAACCGGCACTAGGAAACAGACTGAGAAACCAGAGTCAGTGTTTATCCTGCAACCCGTTCCCTTTGTGCTGGATGAACGAACATCTCTCCACATGCTCAGTTCTGATAGATAAGTGTGTGTGAAAGCCATCCTTCACCTAGCTTGAAGGGAACACAAAGTTTCTTTATAGTTGCAAACCCCACTCCATACATATATATGGGGAGGTACAAGCTCCAACTCGGTTTTACAGTGAAAACGGCAGGCACTTCAAACCGGCACTAGGAAACAGACTGAGAATCCAGAGTAAGGGTTTCTCCTGCAACCCGTTCCCTTTGTGCGGGATGAACGAACGTCTCTCCACATGCTCAGTTCTGAGAGATAAGTGTGTGTGAAAGCCGCCCTTCACCTAGCTTGAAGGGAACACAGTTTCTTTTCAGTTGCAAAACCCACTCCGTAAATATATATGGGGAGGTACAGGCTCCAACTCGGTTTTACAGTGAAAACGGCAGGCACTTCAAACCGGCACTAGGAAACAGACTGAGAAACCAGAGTCAGGGTTTCTCCTGCAACCCGTTCCCTTTGTGCTGGATGAACGAACGTCTCTCCACATGCTCAGTTCTGAGAGATAAGTGTGTGTGAAAGCCGTCCTTCACCTAGCTTGAAGGGAACACAAAGTTTCTTTATAGTTGCCAACCCCACTCCATACATATATATGGGGAGGTACAAGCTCCAACTCGGTTTTACAGTGAAAACGGCAGGCACTTCAAACCGGCACTAGGAACAGACTGAGAAACCAGAGTCAGTGTTTCTCCTGCAACCCGTTCCCTTTGTGCTGGATGAACGAACGTCTCTCCACATGCTCAGTTCTGAGAGGTAAGTGTGTGTGAAAGCCGTCCTTCACCTAGCTTGTAGGGAACACAAAGTTTCTTTTCAGTTTCCAACTCCACTCCATACATATATAGGGGGAGGTACAAGCTCCAACTCGGTTTTACAGTGAAAACGGCAGGCACTTCAAACCGGCACTAGGAGACAGACTGAGAAACCAGAGTAAGGGTTTCTCCTGCAACCCGTTCCCTTTGTGCTGGATGAACGAACGTCTCTCCACATGCTCAGTTCTGAGAGATAAGTGTGTGTGAAACCCGTCCTTCACCTAGCTTGAAGGGAACACAAAGTTTCTTTTCAGTTGCCAACTCCACTCCATACATATATATGGGGAGGTACAAGCTCCAACTCGGTTTTACAGTGAAAACGGTAGGCACTTCAAACCGGCACTAGGAAACAGACTGAGAACCAGAGTAAGGGTTTCTCCTGCAACCCGTTCCCTTTGTGCTGGATGTACGAACGTCTCTCCACATGCTTAGTTCTGAGAGATAAGTGTGTGTGAAAGCCGTCCTTCACCTAGCTTGAAGGGAACACAAAGTTTCTTTTCAGTTGCCAACTCCACTCCATACATATATATGGGGAGGTACAAGCTCCAACTCGGTTTTACAGTGAAAACGGCAGGCACTTCAAACCGGCACTAGGAAACAGACTGAGAAACCAGAGTAAGGGTTTCTCCTGCAACCCGTTCCCTTTGTGCTGGATGAACGAACGTCTCTCCACATGCTCAGTTCTGAGAGATAAGTGTGTGTGAAAGCCGTCCTTCACCTAGCTTGAAGGGAACACAAAGTTTCTTTTCAGTTGCCAACTCCACTCCATACATATATATGGGGAGGTACAAGCTCCAACTCGGTTTTACAGTGAAAACGGCAGGCACTTCAAACCGGCACTAGGAAACAGACGGAGAAACCAGAGTAAGGGTTTCTCCTGCAACCCATTCCCTTTGTGCTGGATGAACGAACGTCTCTCCACATGCTCAGTTCTGAGAGATAAGTGTGTGTGAAAGCCGTCCTTCACCTAGTTTGAAGGGAACACAAAGTTTCTTTTCAGTTGCCAACTCCACTCCATACATATATATGGGGAGGTACAAGCTCCAACTCGGTTTTACAGTGAAAACGGCAGACACTTCAAACCGGCACTAGGAAACAGACTGAGAAACCAGAGTAAGGGTTTCTCCTGCAACCCGTTCCCTTTGTGCTGGATGAACGAACGTCTCTCCACATGCTCAGTTCTGAGAGATAAGTGTGTGTGAAAGCCGTCCTTCACCTAGCTTGAAGGGAACACAAAGTTTCTTTTCAGTTGCCAACTCCACTCCATACATATATATGGGGAGGTACAAGCCCCAACTCGGTTTTACAGTGAAAACGGCAGGCACTTCAAACCGGCACTAGGAAACAGACTGAGAAACCAGAGTAAGGGTTTCTCCTGCAACCCGTTCCCTTTGTGCTGGATGAACGAACGTCTCTCCACATGCTCAGTTCTGAGAGATAAGTGTGTGTGAAAGCCGTCCTTCACCTAGCTTGAAGGGAACACAAAGTTTCTTTACAGTTGCAAACCCTACTCCGTATATTTATATGGGGAGGTATTGGCTCCAACTCGGTTTTACAGTGAAATCGGCAGGCACTTCAAACCGGCACTAGGAAACAGACTGAGAATCCAGAGTAAGGGTTTCTCCTGCAACCCGTTCCCTTTGTGCGGGATGAACGAACGTCTCTCCAAATGCTCAGTTCTGAGAGATAAGTGTGTGTGAAAGCCGTACTTCACCTAGCTTGAAGGGAACACAAAGTTTCTTTTCACTTGCCAACTCCACTCCATACATATATATGGGGAGGTACAAGCTCCAACTCGGTTTTACAGTGTAAACGGCAGGCAATTCAAACCGGCACTAGGAAACAGACTGAGAAACCAGAGTAAGGGTTTCTCCTGCAACCCGTTCCCTTTGTGCTGGATGAACGAACGTCTCTCCACATGCTCAGTTCTGAGACATAAGTGTGTGTGGAAGCCGTCGTTCAACTACCTTGTAGGGAACACAAAGTTTCTTTTCAGTTGCCAACTCCACTCCATACATATATATGGGGAGGTACAAGCTCCAACTCGGTTTTACAGTGAAAACGGCAGGCACTTCAAACCGGCACTAGGAAACAGATTGAGAAACCAGAGTAAGGGTTTCTCCTGCAACCCGTTCCCCTTGTGCTGGATGAACGAACGTCTCTCCACATGCTCAGTTCTGAGAGATAAGTGTGTGTGAAAGCCGTCCTTCACCTAGCTTGAAGGGAACACAAAGTTTCTTTATAGTTGCAAACCCCACTCCATACATATATATGGGGAGGTACTAGCTCCATCTCTGTTTTACAGTGAAAACGGCAGGCACTTCAAACCGGCACTAGGAAACAAACTGAGAATCCAGAGTAAGGGTTTCTCCTGCAACCCGTTCGCTTTGTGCTGGATGAATGAACGTCTGTCCACATACTCAGTTCTGAGAGATAAGTGTGTGTGAAAGCCGTCCTTCATCTAGCTTGAAGGGAACACAAAGTTTCTTTTCAGTTGCAAACCCCACTCCATACATATATATGGGGAGGTACAAGCTCCAACTCGGTTTTACAGTGAAAACGGCAGGCACTTCAAACCGGCACTAGGAAACAGACTGAGAAACCAGAGTAAGGGTTTCTCCTGCAACCCGTTCCCTTTGTGCTGGATGAACGAACGTCTCTCCACATGCTCAGTTCTGAGAGATAAGTGTGTGTGAAAGCCGTCCTTCACCTAGCTTGAAGGGAACACAAAGTTTCTTTTCAGTTGCCAACTCCACTCCATACATATATATAGGGGAGATACAAGCTCCAACTCGGTTTTACAGTGAAAACGGCAGGCACTTCAAACCGGCACTAGGAAACAGACGGAGAAACCAGAGTAAGGGTTTCTCCTGCAACCCGTTCCCTTTGTGCTGGATGAACGAACGTCTCTCCACATGCTCAGTTCTGAGAGATAAGTGTGTGTGAAAGCCGTCCTTCACCTAGCTTGAAGGGAACACAAAGTTTCTTTCCAGTTGCAAACCCCACTCCATACATATATATGGGGAGGTACAAGCTCCAACTCGGTTTTACAGTGAAAACGGCAGGCACTTCAAACCGGCACTAGGAAACAGACTGAGAAACCAGAGTCAGTGTTTATCCTGCAACCCGTTCCCTTTGTGCTGGATGAACGAACATCTCTCCACATGCTCAGTTCTGATAGATAAGTGTGTGTGAAAGCCATCCTTCACCTAGCTTGAAGGGAACACAAAGTTTCTTTATAGTTGCAAACCCCACTCCATACATATATATGGGGAGGTACAAGCTCCAACTCGGTTTTACAGTGAAAACGGCAGGCACTTCAAACCGGCACTAGGAAACAGACTGAGAATCCAGAGTAAGGGTTTCTCCTGCAACCCGTTCCCTTTGTGCGGGATGAACGAACGTCTCTCCACATGCTCAGTTCTGAGAGATAAGTGTGTGTGAAAGCCGCCCTTCACCTAGCTTGAAGGGAACACAAAGTTTCTTTTCAGTTGCAAAACCCACTCCGTAAATATATATGGGGAGGTACAGGCTCCAACTCGGTTTTACAGTGAAAACGGCAGGCACTTCAAACCGGCACTAGGAAACAGACTGAGAAACCAGAGTCAGGGTTTCTCCTGCAACCCGTTCCCTTTGTGCTGGATGAACGAACGTCTCTCCACATGCTCAGTTCTGAGAGATAAGTGTGTGTGAAAGCCGTCCTTCACCTAGCTTGAAGGGAACACAAAGTTTCTTTATAGTTGCCAACCCCACTCCATACATATATATGGGGAGGTACAAGCTCCAACTCGGTTTTACAGTGAAAACGGCAGGCACTTCAAACCGGCACTAGGAACAGACTGAGAAACCAGAGTCAGTGTTTCTCCTGCAACCCGTTCCCTTTGTGCTGGATGAACGAACGTCTCTCCACATGCTCAGTTCTGAGAGGTAAGTGTGTGTGAAAGCCGTCCTTCACCTAGCTTGTAGGGAACACAAAGTTTCTTTTCAGTTTCCAACTCCACTCCATACATATATAGGGGGAGGTACAAGCTCCAACTCGGTTTTACAGTGAAAACGGCAGGCACTTCAAACCGGCACTAGGAGACAGACTGAGAAACCAGAGTAAGGGTTTCTCCTGCAACCCGTTCCCTTTGTGCTGGATGAACGAACGTCTCTCCACATGCTCAGTTCTGAGAGATAAGTGTGTGTGAAACCCGTCCTTCACCTAGCTTGAAGGGAACACAAAGTTTCTTTTCAGTTGCCAACTCCACTCCATACATATATATGGGGAGGTACAAGCTCCAACTCGGTTTTACAGTGAAAACGGTAGGCACTTCAAACCGGCACTAGGAAACAGACTGAGAACCAGAGTAAGGGTTTCTCCTGCAACCCGTTCCCTTTGTGCTGGATGTACGAACGTCTCTCCACATGCTTAGTTCTGAGAGATAAGTGTGTGTGAAAGCCGTCCTTCACCTAGCTTGAAGGGAACACAAAGTTTCTTTTCAGTTGCCAACTCCACTCCATACATATATATGGGGAGGTACAAGCTCCAACTCGGTTTTACAGTGAAAACGGCAGGCACTTCAAACCGGCACTAGGAAACAGACTGAGAAACCAGAGTAAGGGTTTCTCCTGCAACCCGTTCCCTTTGTGCTGGATGAACGAACGTCTCTCCACATGCTCAGTTCTGAGAGATAAGTGTGTGTGAAAGCCGTCCTTCACCTAGCTTGAAGGGAACACAAAGTTTCTTTTCAGTTGCCAACTCCACTCCATACATATATATGGGGAGGTACAAGCTCCAACTCGGTTTTACAGTGAAAACGGCAGGCACTTCAAACCGGCACTAGGAAACAGACGGAGAAACCAGAGTAAGGGTTTCTCCTGCAACCCATTCCCTTTGTGCTGGATGAACGAACGTCTCTCCACATGCTCAGTTCTGAGAGATAAGTGTGTGTGAAAGCCGTCCTTCACCTAGCTTGAAGGGAACACAAAGTTTCTTTATAGTTGCAAACCCCACTCCATACATATATATGGGGAGTTACTAGCTCCAACTCGGTTTTACAGTGAAAACGGCAGGCACTTCAAACCGGCACTAGGAAACAGACTGAGAATCCAGAGAAATGGTTTCTCCTGCAACCCGTTCGCTTTGTGCTGGATGAATGAACGTCTGTCCACATACTCAGTTCTGAGAGATAAGTGTGTGTGAAAGCCGTCCTTCATCTAGCTTGAAGGGAACACAAAGTTTCTTTTCAGTTGCAAACCCCACTCCATACATATATATGGGGAGGTACAAGCTCCAACTCGGTTTTACAGTGAAAACGGCAGGCACTTCAAACCGGCACTAGGAAACAGACGGAGAAACCAGAGTCAGGGTTTCTCCTGCAACCCGTTCCCTTTGTGCTGGATGAACGAACGTCTCTCCACATGCTCAGTTCTGAGAGATAAGTGTGTGTGAAAGCCGTACTTCACCTAGCTTGAAGGGAACACAAAGTTTCTTTCCACTTGCAAACCCCACTCCATACATATATATGGGGAGGTACAAGCTCCAACTCGGTTTTACAGTGAAAACGGCAGGCACTTCAAACCGGCACTAGGAAACAGACTGAGAAACCAGAGTCAGTGTTTATCCTGCAACCCGTTCCCTTTGTGCTGGATGAACGAACATCTCTCCACATGCTCAGTTCTGATAGATAAGTGTGTGTGAAAGCCATCCTTCACCTAGCTTGAAGGGAACACAAAGTTTCTTTATAGTTGCAAACCCCACTCCATACATATATATGGGGAGGTACAAGCTCCAACTCGGTTTTACATTGAAAACGGCAGGCACTTCAAACCGGCACTAGGAAACAGACTGAGAATCCAGAGTAAGGGTTTCTCCTGCAACCCGTTCCCTTTGAACGGGATGAACGAACGTCTCTCCACATGCTCAGTTCTGAGAGATAAGTGTGTGTGAAAGCCGCCCTTCACCTAGCTTGAAGGGAACACAAAGTTTCTTTTCAGTTGCAAAACCCACTCCGTATAATATATATGGGGAGGTACAGGCTCCAACTCGGTTTTACAGTGAAAACGGCAGGCACTTCAAACCGGCACTAGGAAACAGACTGAGAAACCAGAGTCAGGGTTTCTCCTGCAACCCGTTCCCTTTGTGCTGGATGAACGAACGTCTCTCCACATGCTCAGTTCTGAGACATAAGTGTGTGTGAAAGCCGTCCTTCACCTACCTTGAAGGGAACACAAAGTTTCTTTATAGTTGCCAACCCCACCCCATACATATATATGGGGAGGTACAATCTCCAACTCGGTTTTACAGTGAAAACGGCAGGCACTTCAAACCGGCACTAGGAGACAGACTGAGAAACCAGAGTCAGTGTTTCTCCTGCAACCCGTTCCCTTTGTGCTGGATGAACGAACGTCTCTCCACATGCTCAGTTCTGAGAGATAAGTGTGTGTGAAAGCCGTCCTTCACCTAGCTTGTAGGGAACACAAAGTTTCTTTTCAGTTTCCAACTCCACTCCATACATATATAGGGGGAGGTACAAGCTCCAACTCGGTTTTACAGTGAAAACGGCAGGCACTTCAAACCGGCACTAGGAGACAGACTGAGAAACCAGAGTAAGGGTTTCTCCTGCAACCCGTTCCCTTTGTGCTGGATGAACGAACAACTCTCCACATGCTCAGTTCTGAGAGATAAGTGTGTGTGAAAGCCGTCCTTCACCTAGCTTGAAGGGAACACAAAGTTTCTTTTCAGTTGCCAACTCCACTCCATACATATATATGGGGAGGTACAAGCTCCAACTCGGTTTTACAGTGAAAACGGCAGGCACTTCAAACCGGCACAAGGAAACAGACTGAGAAACCAGAGTAAGGGTTTCTCCTGCAACCCGTTCCCTTTGTGCTGGATGAACGAACGTCTCTCCACATGCTCAGTTCTGAGAGATAAGTGTGTGTGAAAGCCGTCCTTCACCTAGCATGAAGGGAACACAAAGTTTCTTTACAGTTGCAAACCCCACTCCGTAAATATATATGGGGAGGTATTGGCTCCAACTCCTTTTTACAGTGAAAACGGCAGGCACTTCAAACCGGCACTAGGAAACAGAGTGAGAAACCAGAGTAAGGGTTTCTCCTGCAACCCGTTCCCTTTGTGCTGGATGAATGAACGTCTGTCCACATACTCAATTCTAAGAGATAAGTGTGTGTGAAAGCCGTCCTTCACCTTGCTTGAAGGGAACAAAAGGTTTCTTTTCAGTTGCAAACCCCACTCCATACATACATATGGGTAGGTACAAGCTCCAACTCGGTTTTACAGTGAAAACGGCAGGCACTTCAAACCGGCACTAGGAAACAGACTGAGAAACCAGAGTAAGGGTTTCTTCTGCAACCCGTTCCCTTTGTGCTGGATGAACGAACGTCTCTCCACATGCTCAGTTCTGAGAGATAAGTGTGTGTGAAAGCCGTCCTTCACCTAGCTTGAAGGGAACACAAAGTTTCTTTTCAGTTGCCAACTCCACTCCATACATATATATGGGGAGGTACAAGCTCCAACTCGGTTTTACAGTGAAAACGGCAGGCACTTCAAACCGGCACTAGGAAACAGACTGAGAAACCAGAGTAAGGGTTTCTCCTGCAAACCGTTCCCTTTGTGCTGGATGAACGAACGTCTCTCCACATGCTCAGTTCTGAGAGATAAGTGTGTGTGAAAGCCGTCCTTCACCTAGCTTGAAGGGAACACAAAGTTTCTTTATAGTTGCAAACCCCACTCCATACATATATATGGGGAGGTACTAGCTCCAACTCGGTTTTACAGTGAAAACGGCAGGCACTTCAAACCGGCACTAGGAAACAGACTGAGAATCCAGAGAAAGGGTTTATCCTGCAACCCGTTCCCTTTGTGCGGGATGAACGAACGTCTCTCCACATGCTCAGTTCTGAGAGATAAGTGTGTGTGAAAGCCGTCCTTCACCTAGTTTGAAGGGAACACAAAGTTTCTTTTCAGTTGCCAACTCCACTCCATACATATATATGGGGAGGTACAAGCTCCAACTCGGTTTTACAGTGAAAAAGCAGACACTTCAAACCGGCACTAGGAAACAGACTGAGAAACCAGAGTAAGGGTTTCTCCTGCAACCCGTTCCCTTTGTGCTGGATGAACGAACGTCTCTCCACATGCTCAGTTCTGAGAGATAAGTGTGTGTGAAAGCCGTCCTTCACCTAGCTTGAAGGGAACACAAAGTTTCTTTACAGTTGCAAACCCTACTCCGTATATTTATATGGGGAGGTATTGGCTCCAACTCGGTTTTACAGTGAAATCGGCAGGCACTTCAAACCGGCACTAGGAAACAGACTGAGAATCCAGAGTAAGGGTTTCTCCTGCAACCCGTTCCCTTTGTGCGGGATGAACGAACGTCTCTCCAAATGCTCAGTTCTGAGAGATAAGTGTGTGTGAAAGCCGTCCTTCACCTAGCTTGAAGGGAACACAAAGTTTCTTTTCACTTGCCAACTCCACTCCATACATATATATGGGGAGGTACAAGCTCCAACTCGGTTTTACAGTGTAAACGGCAGGCAATTCAAACCGGCACTAGGAAACAGACTGAGAAACCAGAGTAAGGGTTTCTCCTGCAACCCGTTCCCTTTGTGCTGGATGAACGAACGTCTCTCCACATGCTCAGTTCTGAGACATAAGTGTGTGTGGAAGCCGTCGTTCAACTACCTTGTAGGGAACACTAAGTTTCTTTTCAGTTGCCAACTCCACTCCATACATATATATGGGGAGGTACAAGCTCCAACTCGGTTTTACAGTGAAAACGGCAGGCACTTCAAACCGGCACTAGGAAACAGATTGAGAAACCAGAGTAAGGGTTTCTCCTGCAACCCGTTCCCTTTGTGCTGGATGAACGAACGTCTCTCCACATGCTCAGTTCTGAGAGATAAGTGTGTGTGAAAGCCGTCCTTCACCTAGCTTGAAGGGAACACAAAGTTTCTTTATAGTTGCAAACCCCACTCCATACATATATATGGGGAGGTACTAGCTCCAACTCGGTTTTACAGTGAAAACGGCAGGCACTTCAAACCGGCACTAGGAAACAAACTGAGAATCCAGAGTAAGGGTTTCTCCTGCAACCCGTTCGCTTTGTGCTGGATGAATGAACGTCTGTCCACATACTCAGTTCTGAGAGATAAGTGTGTGTGAAAGCCGTCCTTCATCTAGCTTGAAGGGAACACAAAGTTTCTTTTCAGTTGTAAACCCCACTCCATACATATATATGGGGAGGTACAAGCTCCAACTCGGTTTTACAGTGAAAACGGCAGGCACTTCAAACCGGCACTAGGAAACAGACTGAGAAACCAGAGTAAGGGTTTCTCCTGCAACCCGTTCCCTTTGTGCTGGATGAACGAACGTCTCTCCACATGCTCAGTTCTGAGAGATAAGTGTGTGTGAAAGCCGTCCTTCACCTAGCTTGAAGGGAACACAAAGTTTCTTTTCAGTTGCCAACTACACTCCATAAATATATATAGGGGAGATACAAGCTCCAACTCGGTTTTACAGTGAAAACGGCAGGCACTTCAAACCGGCACTAGGAAACAGATTGAGAAACCAGAGTAAGGGTTTCTCCTGCAACCCGTTCCCTTTGTGCTGGATGAACGAACGTCTCTCCACATGCTCAGTTCTGAGAGATAAGTGTGTGTGAAAGCCGTCCTTCACCTAGCTTGAAGGGAACACAAAGTTTCTTTCCAGTTGCAAACCCCACTCCATACATATATATGGGGAGGTACAAGCTCCAACTCGGTTTTACAGTGAAAACGGCAGGCACTTCAAACCGGCACTAGGAAACAGACTGAGAAACCAGAGTCAGTGTTTATCCTGCAACCCGTTCCCTTTGTGCTGGATGAACGAACATCTCTCCACATGCTCAGTTCTGATAGATAAGTGTGTGTGAAAGCCATCCTTCACCTAGCTTGAAGGGAACACAAAGTTTCTTTATAGTTGCAAACCCCACTCCATACATATATATGGGGAGGTACAAGCTCCAACTCGGTTTTACAGTGAAAACGGCAGGCACTTCAAACCGGCACTAGGAAACAGACTGAGAATCCAGAGTAAGGGTTTCTCCTGCAACCCGTTCCCTTTGTGCGGGATGAACGAACGTCTCTCCACATGCTCAGTTCTGAGAGATAAGTGTGTGTGAAAGCCGCCCTTCACCTAGCTTGAAGGGAACACAAAGTTTCTTTTCAGTTGCAAAACCCACTCCGTAAATATATATGGGGTGGTACAGGCTCCAACTCGGTTTTACAGTGAAAACGGCAGGCACTTCAAACCGGCACTAGGAAACAGACTGAGAAACCAGAGTCAGGGTTTCTCCTGCAACCCGTTCCCTTTGTGCTGGATGAACGAACGTCTCTCCACATGCTCAGTTCTGAGAGATAAGTGTGTGTGAAAGCCGTCCTTCACCTAGCTTGAAGGGAACACAAAGTTTCTTTATAGTTGCCAACCCCACTCCATACATATATATGGGGAGGTACAAGCTCCAACTCGGTTTTACAGTGAAAACGGCAGGCACTTCAAACCGGCACTAGGAACAGACTGAGAAACCAGAGTCTGTGTTTCTCCTGCAACCCGTTCCCTTTGTGCTGGATGAACGAACGTCTCTCCACATGCTCAGTTCTGAGAGATAAGTGTGTGTGAAAGCCGTCCTTCACCTAGCTTGTAGGGAACACAAAGTTTCTTTTCAGTTTCCAACTCCACTCCATACATATATAGGGGGAGGTACAAGCTCCAACTCGGTTTTACAGTGAAAACGGCAGGCACTTCAAACCGGCACTAGGAGACAGACTGAGAAACCAGAGAAATGGTTTCTCCTGCAACCCGTTCCCTTTGTGCTGGATGAATGACCGTCTGTCCACATACTCAGTTCTGAGAGATAAGTGTGTGTGAAAGCCGTCCTTCATCTAGCTTGAAGGGAACACAAAGTTTCTTTTCAGTTGCAAACCCCACTCCATACATATATATGGGGAGGTACAAGCTCCAACTCGGTTTTACAGTGAAAACGGCAGGCACTTCAAACCGGCACTAGGAAACAGACTGAGAAACCAGAATAAGGGTTTCTCCTGCAACCCGTTCCCTTTGTGCTGGATGAACGAACGTCTCTCCACATGCTCAGTTCTGAGAGATAAGTGTGTGTGAAAGCCGTCCTTCACCTAGCTTGAAGGGAACACAAAGTTTCTTTTCAGTTGCCAACTCCACTCCATACATATATATAGGGGAGATACAAGCTCCAACTCGGTTTTACAGTGAAAACGGCAGGCACTTCAAACCGGCACTAGGAAACAGACGGAGAAACCAGAGTCAGGGTTTCTCCTGCAACCCGTTCCCTTTGTGCTGGATGAACGAACGTCTCTCCACATGCTCAGTTCTGAGAGATAAGTGTGTGTGAAAGCCGTACTTCACCTAGCTTGAAGGGAACACAAAGTTTCTTTCCACTTGCAAACCCCACTCCATACATATATATGGGGAGGTACAAGCTCCAACTCGGTTTTACAGTGAAAACGGCAGGCACTTCAAACCGGCACTAGGAAACAGACTGAGAAACCAGAGTCAGTGTTTATCCTGCAACCCGTTCCCTTTGTGCTGGATGAACGAACATCTCTCCACATGCTCAGTTCTGATAGATAAGTGTGTGTGAAAGCCATCCTTCACCTAGCTTGAAGGGAACACAAAGTTTCTTTATAGTTGCAAACCCCACTCCATACATATATATGGGGAGGTACAAGCTCCAACTCGGTTTTACATTGAAAACGGCAGGCACTTCAAACCGGCACTAGGAAACAGACTGAGAATCCAGAGTAAGGGTTTCTCCTGCAACCCGTTCCCTTTGAACGGGATGAACGAACGTCTCTCCACATGCTCAGTTCTGAGAGATAAGTGTGTGTGAAAGCCGCCCTTCACCTAGCTTGAAGGGAACACAAAGTTTCTTTTCAGTTGCAAAACCCACTCCGTATAATATATATGGGGAGGTACAGGCTCCAACTCGGTTTTACAGTGAAAACGGCAGGCACTTCAAACCGGCACTAGGAAACAGACTGAGAAACCAGAGTCAGGGTTTCTCCTGCAACCCGTTCCCTTTGTGCTGGATGAACGAACGTCTCTCCACATGCTCAGTTCTGAGACATAAGTGTGTGTGAAAGCCGTCCTTCACCTAGCTTGAAGGGAACACAAAGTTTCTTTATAGTTGCCAACCCCACCCCATACATATATATGGGGTGGTACAATCTCCAACTCGGTTTTACAGTGAAAATGGGAGGCACTTCAAACCGGCACTATGAACAGACTGAGAAACCAGAGTCAGTGTTTCTCCTGCAACCCGTTCCCTTTGTGCTGGATGAACGAACGTCTCTCCACATGCTCAGTTCTGAGAGATAAGTGTGTGTGAAAGCCGTCCTTTACCTAGCTTGTAGGGAACACAAAGTTTCTTTTCAGTTTCCAACTCCACTCCATACATATATAGGGGGAGGTACAAGCTCCAACTCGGTTTTACAGTGAAAACGGCAGGCACTTCAAACCGGCACTAGGAGACAGACTGAGAAACCAGAGTAAGGGTTTCTCCTGCAACCCGTTCCCTTTGTGCTGGATGAACGAACGTCTCTCCACATGCTCAGTTCTGAGAGATAAGTGTGTGTGAAAGCCGTCCTTCACCTAGCATGAAGGGAACACAAAGTTTCTTTACAGTTGCAAACCCCACTCCGTAAATATATATGGGGAGGTATTGGCTCCAACTCCTTTTTACAGTGAAAACGGCAGGCACTTCAAACCGGCACTAGGAAACAGAGTGAGAAACCAGAGTAAGGGTTTCTCCTGCAACCCGTTCCCTTTGTGCTGGATGAATGAACGTCTGTCCACATACTCAATTCTAAGAGATAAGTGTGTGTGAAAGCCGTCCTTCACCTAGCTTGAAGGGAACAAAAGGTTTCTTTTCAGTTGCAAAACCCACTCCATACATACATATGGGTAGGTACAAGCTCCAACTCGGTTTTACAGTGAAAACGGCAGGCACTTCAAACCGGCACTAGGAAACAGACTGAGAAACCAGAGTAAGGGTTTCTCCTGCAACCCGTTCCCTTTGTGCTGGATGAACGAACGTCTCTCCACATGCTCAGTTCTGAGAGATAAGTGTGTGTGAAAGCCGTCCTTCACCTAGCTTGAAGGGAACACAAAGTTTCTTTTCAGTTGCCAACTCCACTCCATACATATATATGGGGAGGTACAAGCTCCAACTCGGTTTTACAGTGAAAACGGCAGGCACTTCAAACCGGCACTAGGAAACAGACTGAGAAACCAGAGTAAGGGTTTCTCCTGCAACCCGTTCCCTTTGTGCTGGATGAACGAACGTCTCTCCACATGCTCAGTTCTGAGAGATAAGTGTGTGTGAAAGCCGTCCTTCACCTAGCTTGAAGGGAACACAAAGTTTCTTTATAGTTGCAAACCCCACTCCATACATATATATGGGGAGGTACTAGCTCCAACTCGGTTTTACAGTGAAAACGGCAGGCACTTCAAACCGGCACTAGGAAACAGACTGAGAATCCAGAGAAAGGGTTTCTCCTGCAACCCGTTCGCTTTGTGCTGGATGAATGAACGTCTGTCCGCATACTCAGTTCTGAGAGATAAGTGTGTGTGAAAGCCGTCCTTCATCTAGCTTGAAGGGAACACAAAGTTTCTTTTCAGTTGCCAACTCCACTCCATACATATATATAGGGGAGATACAAGCTCCAACTCGGTTTTACAGTGAAAACGGCAGGCACTTCAAACCGGCACTAGGAAACAGACGGAGAAACCAGAGTAAGGGTTTCTCCTGCAACCCGTTCCCTTTGTGCTGGATGAACGAACGTCTCTCCACATGCTCATTTCTGAGAGATAAGTGTGTGTGAAAGCCGTACTTCACCTAGCTTGAAGGGAACACAAAGTTTCTTTCCACTTGCAAACCCCACTCCATACATATATATGGGGAGGTACAAGCTCCAACTCGGTTTTACAGTGAAAACGGCAGGCACTTCAAACCGGCACTAGGAAACAGACTGAGAAACCAGAGTAAGGGTTTCTCCTGCAACCCGTTCCCTTTGTGCTGGATGAATGAACGTCTGTCCACATACTCAATTCTAAGAGATAAGTGTGTGTGAAAGCCGTCCTTCACCTAGCTTGAAGGGAACAAAAGGTTTCTTTTCAGTTGCAAACACCACTCCATAAATACATATGGGTAGGTACAAGCTCCAACTCGGTTTTACATGAAAAATGCAGGCACTTCAAAGCGGCACTAGGAAACAGACTGAGAAACCAGAGTAAGGGTTTCTCCTGCAACCCGTTCCCTTTGTGCTGGATGAACGAACGTCTCTCCACATGCTCAGTTCTGAGAGATAAGTGTGTGTGAAAGCCGTCCTTCACCTAGCTTGAAGGGAACACAAAGTTTCTTTTCAGTTGCCAACTCCACTCCATACATATATATGGGGAGGTACAAGCTCCAACTCGGTTTTACAGTGAAAACGGCAGGCACTTCAAACCGGCACTAGGAAACAGACTGAGAAACCAGAGTAAGGGTTTCTCCTGCAACCCGTTCCCTTTGTGCTGGATGAACGAACGTCTCTCCACATGCTCAGTTCTGAGAGATAAGTGTGTGTGAAAGCCGTCCTTCACCTAGCTTGAAGGGAACACAAAGTTTCTTTATAGTTGCAAACCCCACTCCATACATATATATGGGGAGGTACTAGCTCCAACTCGGTTTTACAGTGAAAACGGCAGGCACTTCAAACCGGCACTAGGAAACAGACTGAGAATCCAGAGAAAGGGTTTCTCCTGCAACCCGTTCGCTTTGTGCTGGATGAATGAACGTCTGTCCGCATACTCAGTTCTGAGAGATAAGTGTGTGTGAAAGCCGTCCTTCATCTAGCTTGAAGGGAACACAAAGTTTCTTTTCAGTTGCCAACTCCACTCCATACATATATATAGGGGAGATACAAGCTCCAACTCGGTTTTACAGTGAAAACGGCAGGCACTTCAAACCGGCACTAGGAAACAGACGGAGAAACCAGAGTAAGGGTTTCTCCTGCAACCCGTTCCCTTTGTGCTGGATGAACGAACGTCTCTCCACATGCTCATTTCTGAGAGATAAGTGTGTGTGAAAGCCGTACTTCACCTAGCTTGAAGGGAACACAAAGTTTCTTTCCACTTGCAAACCCCACTCCATACATATATATGGGGAGGTACAAGCTCCAACTCGGTTTTACAGTGAAAACGGCAGGCACTTCAAACCGGCACTAGGAAACAGACTGAGAAACCAGAGTAAGGGTTTCTCCTGCAACCCGTTCCCTTTGTGCTGGATGAATGAACGTCTGTCCACATACTCAATTCTAAGAGATAAGTGTGTGTGAAAGCCGTCCTTCACCTAGCTTGAAGGGAACAAAAGGTTTCTTTTCAGTTGCAAACACCACTCCATATATACATATGGGTAGGTACAAGCTCCAACTCGGTTTTACATGAAAAATGCAGGCACTTCAAAGCGGCACTAGGAAACAGACTGAGAAACCAGAGTAAGGGTTTCTCCTGCAACCCGTTCCCTTTGTGCTGGATGAACGAACGTCTCTCCACATGCTCAGTTCTGAGAGATAAGTGTGTGTGAAAGCCGTCCTTCACCTAGCTTGAAGGGAACACAAAGTTTCTTTTCAGTTGCAAACTTCACTCCAGACATATATATGGGGAGGTACAAGTTCCCACTCGGTTTTACAGTGAAAACGGCAGGCACTTCAAACCGGCACTAGGAAACAGACTGAGAAACCAGAGTAAGGGTTTCTCCTGCAACCCGTTCCCTTTGTGCTGGATGAACGAACGTCTCTCCACATGCTCAGTTCTGAGAGATAAGTGTGTGTGAAAGCCGTCCTTCACCTAGCTTGAAGGGAACACAAAGTTTCTTTTCAGTTGCCAACTCCACTCCATACATATATATGGGGAGGTACAAGCTCCAACACGGTTTTACAGTGAAAACGGCAGGCACTTCAAACCGGCACTAGGAAACAGACTGAGAAACCAGAGTCAGTGTTTCTCCTGCAAACCGTTCCCTTTGGGCTGGATGAACGAACGTCTCTCCACATGCTCAGTTCTGAGAGATAAGTGTGTGTGAAAGCCGTCGTTTAACTAGCTTGTAGGGAACACAAAGTTTCTTTTCAGCTGCCAACTCCACTCCATACATATATATGGGGAGGTACAAGCTCCAACTCGGTTTTACAGTGAAAACGGCAGGCACTTCGAACCTGCACTAGGAAACAGACTGAGAAACCAGAGTAAGGGTTTCTCCTGCAACCCGTTCCCTTTGTGCTGGATGAACGAACGTCTCTCCACATGCTCAGTTCTGAGAGATAAGTGTGTGTGAAAGCCGTCCTTCACCTAGCATGAAGGGAACACAAAGTTTCTTTACAGTTGCAAACCCCACTCCGTAAATATATATGGGGGGGTATTGGTTCCAACTCCTTTTTACAGTGAAAACGGCAGGCACTTCAAACCGGCACTAGGAAACAGAGTGAGAAACCAGAGTAAGGGTTTCTCCTGCAACCCGTTCCCTTTGTGCTGGATGAATGAACGTCTGTCCACATACTCAATTCAAAGAGATAAGTGTGTGTGAAAGCCGTCCTTCACCTAGCTTGAAGGGAACAAAAGGTTTCTTTTCAGTTGCAAAACCCACTCCATACATACATATGGGTAGGTACAAGCTCCAACTCGGTTTTACAGTGAAAAATGCAGGCACTTCAAAGCGGCACTAGGAAACAGACTGAGAAACCAGAGTAAGGGTTTCTCCTGCAACCCGTTCCCTTTGTGCTGGATGAACGAACGTCTCTCCACATGCTCAGTTCTGAGAGATAAGTGTGTGTGAAAGCCGTCCTTCACCTAGCTTGAAGGGAACACAAAGTTTCTTTTCAGTTGCAAACTTCACTCCATACATATATATGGGGAGGTACAAGTTCCCACTCGGTTTTACAGTGAAAACGGCAGGCACTTCAAACCGGCACTAGGAAACAGACTGAGAAACCAGAGTAAGGGTTTCTCCTGCAACCCGTTCCCTTTGTGCTGGATGAACGAACGTCTCTCCACATGCTCAGTTCTGAGAGATAAGTGTGTGTGAAAGCCGTCCTTCACCTAGCTTGAAGGGAACACAAAGTTTCTTTTCAGTTGCCAACTCCACTCCATACATATATATGGGGAGGTACAAGCTCCAACTCGGTTTTACAGTGAAAACGGCAGGCACTTCAAACCGGCACTAGGAAACAGACTGAGAAACCAGAGTAAGGGTTTCTCCTGCAACCCGTTCCCTTTGTGCGGGATGAACGAAAGTCTCTCCACATGCTCAGTTCTGAGAGATAAGTGTGTGTGAAAGCCGTCCTTCACCTAGCTTGAAGGGAACACAAAGTTTCTTTTCAGTTGCCAAATCCACTCCATACATATATATGGGGAGGTACAAGCTCCAACTCGGTTTTACAGTGAAAACGGCAGGCACTTCAAACCGGCACTAGGAAACAGACTGAGAAATCAGAGTAAGGGTTTCTCCTGCAACCCGTTCCCTTTGTGCGGGATGAACGAACGTCTCTCCATATGCTCAGTTCTGAGAGATAAGTGTGGGTGAAAGCCGTCCTTCACCTAGCTTGAAGGGAACACAAAGTTTCTTTTCAGTTGCCACCTCCACTCCATACATATATATGGGGAGGTACAAGCTCCAACTCGGTTTTACAGTGAAAACGGCAGGCACTTCAAACCGGCACTAGGAAACAGACTGAGAAACCAGAGTAAGGGTTTCTCCTGCAACCCGTTCCCTTTTTGCGGGATGAACGAACGTCTCTCCACATGCTCAGTTCTGAGAGATAAGTGTGTGTGAAAGCCGTCCTTCACCTAGCTTGAAGGGAACACAAAGTTTCTTTTCAGTTGCCAACTCCACTCCATACATATATATGGGGTGGTACAAGCTCCAACTCGGTTTTACAGTGAAAACGGCAGGCACTTCAAACCGGCACTAGGAAACAGACTGAGAAACCAGAGTCAGTGTTTCTCCTGCAAACCGTTCCCTTTGTGCTGGATGAACGAACGTCTCTCCACATGCTCAGTTCTGAGAGATAAGTGTGTGTGAAAGCCGTCGTTTAACTAGCTTGTAGGGAACACAAAGTTTCTTTTCAGCTGCCAACTCCACTCCATACATATATATGGGGAGGTACAAGCTCCAACTCGGTTTTACAGTGAAAAATGCAGGCACTTCAAAGCGGCACTAGGAAACAGACTGAGAAACCAGAGTAAGGGTTTCTCCTGCAACCCGTTCCCTTTGTGCTGGATGAACGAACGTCTCTCCACATGCTCAGTTCTGAGAGATAAGTGTGTGTGAAAGCCGTCCTTCACCTAGCTTGAAGGGAACACAAAGTTTCTTTTAGGTTGCCAACTCCACTCCATACATATATATGGGGAGGTACAAGTTCCCACTCGGTTTTACAGTGAAAACGGCAGGCACTTCAAACCGGCACTAGGAAACAGACTGAGAAACCAGAGTAAGGGTTTCTCCTGCAACCCGTTCCCTTTGTGCTGGATGAACGAACGTCTCTCCACATGCTCAGTTCTGAGAGATAAGTGTGTGTGAAAGCCGTCCTTCACCTAGCTTGAAGGGAACACAAAGTTTCTTTTCAGTTGCCAACTCCACTCCATACATATATATGGGGAGGTACAAGCTCCAACTCGGTTTTACAGTGAAAACGGCAGGCACTTCAAACCGGCACTAGGAAACAGACTGAGAAACCAGAGTAAGGGTTTCTCCTGCAACCCGTTCCCTTTGTGCGGGATGAACGAAAGTCTCTCCACATGCTCAGTTCTGAGAGATAAGTGTGTGTGAAAGCCGTCCTTCACCTAGCTTGAAGGGAACACAAAGTTTCTTTTCAGTTGCCAAATCCACTCCATACATATATATGGGGAGGTACAAGCTCCAACTCGGTTTTACAGTGAAAACGGCAGGCACTTCAAACCGGCACTAGGAAACAGACTGAGAAATCAGAGTAAGGGTTTCTCCTGCAACCCGTTCCCTTTGTGCGGGATGAACGAACGTCTCTCCATATGCTCAGTTCTGAGAGATAAGTGTGTGTGAAAGCCGTCCTTCACCTAGCTTGAAGGGAACACAAAGTTTCTTTTCAGTTGCCACCTCCACTCCATACATATATATGGGGAGGTACAAGCTCCAACTCGGTTTTACAGTGAAAACGGCAGGCACTTCAAACCGGCACTAGGAAACAGACTGAGAAACCAGAGTAAGGGTTTCTCCTGCAACCCGTTCCCTTTGTGCTGGATGAACGAACGTCTCTCCACATGCTCAGTTCTGAGAGATAAGTGTGTGTGAAAGCCGTCCTTCACCTAGCTTGAAGGGAACACAAAGTTTCTTTTCAGTTGCCAACTCCACTCCATACATATATATGGGGTGGTACAAGCTCCAACTCGGTTTTACAGTGAAAACGGCAGGCACTTCAAACCGGCACTAGGAAACAGACTGAGAAACCAGAGTCAGTGTTTCTCCTGCAAACCGTTCCCTTTGTGCTGGATGAACGAACGTCTCTCCACATGCTCAGTTCTGAGAGATAAGTGTGTGTGAAAGCCGTCGTTTAACTAGCTTGTAGGGAACACAAAGTTTCTTTTCAGCTGCCAACTCCACTCCATACATATATATGGGGAGGTACAAGCTCCAACTCGGTTTTACAGTGAAAACGGCAGGCACTTCGAACCGGCACTAGGAAACAGACTGAGAAACCAGAGTAAGGGTTTCTCCTGCAACCCGTTCCCTTTGTGCGGGATGAACGAACGTCTCTCCACATGCTCAGTTCTGAGAGATAAGTGTGTGTGAAAGCCGTCCTTCACCTAGCTTGAAGGGAACACAAAGTTTCTTTTAGGTTGCCAACTCCACTCCATACATATATATGGGGAGGTACAAGCTCCAACTCGATTTTACAGTGAAAACTGCAGGCACTTCAAACCGGCACTAGGAAACAGACTGACAAACCAGAGTCAGTGTTTCTCCTGCAACCCGTTCCCATTGTGCTGGATGAACGAACGTCTCTCCACATACTCAGTTCTGAGAGATAAGTGTGTGTGGAAGCCGTACTTCACCTAGATTGAAGGGAACACAAAGTTCCTTTTCAGTTGCCAAATCCACTCCATACATATATATGGGGAGGTACAAGCTCCAACTCGGTTTTACAGTGAAAACGGCAGGCACTTCAAACCGGCACTAGGAAACAGAGTGAGAAACCAGAGTAAGGGTTTCTCCTGCAACCCGTTCCCTTTGTGCGGGATGAACGAACGTCTCTCCACATGCTCAGTTCTGAGAGATAAGTGTGTGTGAAAGCCGTCCTTCACCTAGCTTGAAGGGAACACAAAGTTTCTTTTCAGTTGCCAACTCCACTCCATACATATATATGGGGAGGTACAAGCTCCAACTCGGTTTTACAGTGAAAACGGCAGGCACTTCCAACCGGCACAAGGAAACAGACTGAGAAACCAGAGTAAGGGTTTCTCCTGCAACCCGTTCCCTTTGTGCTGGATGAACGAACGTCTCTCCACATGCTCAGTTCTGAGAGATAAGTGTGTGTGAAAGCCGTCCTTCACCTAGCTTGAAGGGAACACAAAGTTTCTTTTCAGTTGCCAACTCCACTCCATACATATATATGGGGAGGTACAAGCTCCAACTCGGTTTTACAGTGAAAACGGCAGGCACTTCAAACCGGCACTAGGAAACAGACTGAGAAACCAGAGTAAGGGTTTCTCCTGCAACCCGTTCCCTTTGTGCTGGATGAACGAACGTCTCTCCACATACTCAGTTCTGAGGGAAAAGTGTGTGTGAAAGCCGTCCTTCACCTAGATTGAAGGGAACACAAAGTTTCTTTTCAGTTGCCAAATCCACTCCATACATATATATGGGGAGGTACAAGCTCCAACTCGGTTTTACAGTGAAAACGGCAGGCACTTCAAACCGGCACTAGGAAACAGACTGAGAAACCAGAGTAAGGGTTTCTCCTGCAACCCGTTCCCTTTGTGCGGGATGAACGAACGTCTCTCCACATGCTCAGTTCTGAGAGATAAGTGTGTGTGAAAGCCGCCCTTCACCTAGCTTGAAGGGAACAGAAAGTTTCTTTTCAGTTGCCAACTCCACTCCATACATATATATGGGGAGGTACAAGCTCCAACTCTGTTTTACAGTGAAAACGGCAGGCACTTCAAACCGGCACTAGGAAACAGACTGAGAAACCAGAGTAAGGGTTTCTCCTGCAACCAGTTCCCTTTGTGCGGGATGAACGAACGTCTCTCCACATGCTCAGTTCTGAGAGATAAGTGTGTGTGAAAGCCGTCCTTCACCTAGCTTGAAGGGAACACAAAGTTTCTTTTCAGTTGCCAACTCCACTCCATACATATATATGGGGAGGTACAAGCTCCAACTCGGTTTTACAGTGAAAACGGCAGGCACTTCAAACCGGCACTAGGAAACAGACTGAGAAACCAGAGTAAGGGTTTCTCCTGTAACCCGTTCCCTTTGTGCGGGATGAACGAACGTCTCTCCACATGCTCAGTTCTGAGAGATAAGGGTGTGTGAAAGCCGTCCTTCACCTAGCTTGAAGGGAACACAAAGTTTCTTTTAGGTTGCCAACTCCACTCCATACATATATATGGGGAGGTACAAGCTCAAACTCGATTTTACAGTGAAAACTGCAGGCACTTCAAACCGGCACTAGGAAACAGACTGACAAACCAGAGTCAGTGTTTCTCCTGCAATCCGTTCCCTTTGTGCTGGATGAACGAACGTCTCTCCACATACTCAGTTCTGAGAGATAAGTGTGTGTGGAAGCCGTACTTCACCTAGATTGAAGGGAACACAAAGTTTCTTTTCAGTTGCCAAATCCACTCCATACATATATATGGGGAGGTACAAGCTCCAACTCGGTTTTACAGTGAAAACGGCAGGCACTTCAAACCGGCACTAGGAAACAGACTGAGAAACCAGAGTAAGGGTTTCTCCTGCAACCCGTTCCCTTTGTGCGGGATGAACGAACGTCTCTCCACATGCTCAGTTCTGAGAGATAAGTGTGTGTGAAAGCCGTCCTTCACCTAGCTTGAAGGGAACACAAAGTTTCTTTTCAGTTGCCAAATCCACTCCATACATATATATGGGGAGGTACAAGCTCCAACTCGGTTTTACAGTGAAAACGGCAGGCACTTCCAACCGGCACTAGGAAACATACTGAGAAACCAGAGTAAGGGTTTCTCCTGCAACCCGTTCCCTTTGTGCTGGATGAACGAACGTCTCTCCACATGCTCAGTTCTGAGAGATAAGTGTGTGTGAAAGCCGTCCTTCACCTAGCTTGAAGGGAACACAAAGTTTCTTTTCAGTTGCCAACTCCACTCCATACATATATATGGGGAGGTACAAGCTCCAACTCGGTTTTACAGTGAAAACGGCAGGCACTTCAAACCGGCACTAGGAAACAGACTGAGAAACCAGAGTAAGGGTTTCTCCTGCAACCCGTTCCCTTTGTGCTGGATGAACGAACGTCTCTCCACATGCTCAGTTCTGAGAGATAAGTGTGTGTGAAAGCCGTCCTTCACCTAGCTTGAAGGGAACACAAAGTTTCTTTACAGTTGCAAACCCCACTCCGTAAATATATATGGGGAGGTATTGGCTCCAACTCGGTTTTACAGTGAAAACGGCAGGCACTTCAAACCGGCACTAGGAGACAGACTGAGAAACCAGAGTAAGGGTTTCTCCTGCAACCCGTTCCCTTTGTGCTGGATGAATGAACGTCTGTCCACATACACAATTCTAAGAGATAAGTGTGTGTGAAAGCCGTCCTTCACCTAGCTTGAAGGGAACAAAAGGTTTCTTTTAAGTTGCAAACCCCACTCCATAAATACATATGGGTAGGTACAAGCTCCAACTCGGTTTTACATGAAAAATGCAGGCACTTCAAAGCGGCACTAGGAAACAGACTGAGAAACCAGAGTAAGGGTTTCTCCTGCAACCCGTTCCCTTTGTGCTGGATGAACGAACGTCTCTCCACATGCTCAGTTCTGAGAGATAAGTGTGTGTGAAAGCCGTCCTTCACCTAGCTTGAAGGGAACACAAAGTTTCTTTTCAGTTGCAAACTTCACTCCAGACATATATATGGGGAGGTACAAGTTCCCACTCGGTTTTACAGTGAAAACGGCAGGCACTTCAAACCGGCACTAGGAAACAGACTGAGAAACCAGAGTAAGGGTTTCTCCTGCAACCCGTTCCCTTTTTGCGGGATGAACGAACGTCTCTCCATATGCTCAGTTCTGAGAGATAAGTGTGTGTGAAAGCCGTCCTTCACCTAGCTTGAAGGGAACACAAAGTTTCTTTTCAGTTGCAAACTTCACTCCATACATATATATGGGGAGGTACAAGCTCCAACTCGGTTTTACAGTGAAAACGGCAGGCACTTCAAACCGGCACTAGGAAACAGACTGAGAAACCAGAGTAAGGGTTTCTCCTGCAACCCGTTCCCTTTGTGCGGGATGAACGAACGTCTCTCCACATGCTCAGTTCTGAGAGATAAGTGTGTGTGAAAGCCGCCCTTCACCTAGCTTGAAGGGAACACAAAGTTTCTTTTCAGTTGCCAACTCCACTCCATACATATATATGGGGTGGTACAAGCTCCAACACGGTTTTACAGTGAAAACGGCAGGCACTTCAAACCGGCACTAGGAAACAGACTGAGAAACCAGAGTCAGTGTTTCTCCTGCAAACCGTTCCCTTTGGGCTGGATGAACGAACGTCTCTCCACATGCTCAGTTCTGAGAGATAAGTGTGTGTGAAAGCCGTCGTTTAACTAGCTTGTTGGGAACACAAAGTTTCTTTTCAGCTGCCAACTCCACTCCATACATATATATGGGGAGGTACAAGCTCCAACTCGGTTTTACAGTGAAAACGGCAGGCACTTCGAACCTGCACTAGGAAACAGACTGAGAAACCAGAGTAAGGGTTTCTCCTGCAACCCGTTCCCTTTGTGCTGGATGAACGAACGTCTCTCCACATGCTCAGTTCTGAGAGATAAGTGTGTGTGAAAGCCGTCCTTCACCTAGCATGAAGGGAACACAAAGTTTCTTTTCAGTTGCAAACCCCACTCCGTAAATATATATGGGGGGGTATTGGTTCCAACTCCTTTTTACAGTGAAAACGGCAGGCACTTCAAACCGGCACTAGGAAACAGAGTGAGAAACCAGAGTAAGGGTTTCTCCTGCAACCCGTTCCCTTTGTGCTGGATGAATGAACGTCTGTCCACATACTCAATTCAAAGAGATAAGTGTGTGTGAAAGCCGTCCTTCACCTAGCTTGAAGGGAACAAAAGGTTTCTTTTCAGTTGCAAACCCCACTCCATACATACATATGGGTAGGTACAAGCTCCAACTCGGTTTTACAGTGAAAAATGCAGGCACTTCAAAGCGGCACTAGGAAACAGACTGAGAAACCAGAGTAAGGGTTTCTCCTGCAACCCGTTCCCTTTGTGCTGGATGAACGAACGTCTCTCCACATGCTCAGTTCTGAGAGATAAGTGTGTGTGAAAGCCGTCCTTCACCTAGCTTGAAGGGAACACAAAGTTTCTTTTCAGTTGCAAACTTCACTCCATACATATATATGGGGAGGTACAAGTTCCCACTCGGTTTTACAGTGAAAACGGCAGGCACTTCAAACCGGCACTAGGAAACAGACTGAGAAACCAGAGTAAGGGTTTCTCCTGCAACCCGTTCCCTTTGTGCTGGATGAACGAACGTCTCTCCACATGCTCAGTTCTGAGAGATAAGTGTGTGTGAAAGCCGTCCTTCACCTAGCTTGAAGGGAACACAAAGTTTCTTTTCAGTTGCCAACTCCACTCCATACATATATATGGGGAGGTACAAGCTCCAACTCGGTTTTACAGTGAAAACGGCAGGCACTTCAAACCGGCACTAGGAAACAGACTGAGAAACCAGAGTAAGGGTTTCTCCTGCAACCCGTTCCCTTTGTGCGGGATGAACGAAAGTCTCTCCACATGCTCAGTTCTGAGAGATAAGTGTGTGTGAAAGCCGTCCTTCACCTAGCTTGAAGGGAACACAAAGTTTCTTTTCAGTTGCCAAATCCACTCCATACATATATATGGGGAGGTACAAGCTCCAACTCGGTTTTACAGTGAAAACGGCAGGCACTTCAAACCGGCACTAGGAAACAGACTGAGAAATCAGAGTAAGGGTTTCTCCTGCAACCCGTTCCCTTTGTGCGGGATGAACGAACGTCTCTCCATATGCTCAGTTCTGAGAGATAAGTGTGTGTGAAAGCCGTCCTTCACCTAGCTTGAAGGGAACACAAAGTTTCTTTTAGGTTGCCACCTCCACTCCATACATATATATGGGGAGGTACAAGCTCCAACTCGGTTTTACAGTGAAAACGGCAGGCACTTCAAACCGGCACTAGGAAACAGACTGAGAAACCAGAGTAAGGGTTTCTCCTGCAACCCGTTCCCTTTTTGCGGGATGAACGAACGTCTCTCCACATGCTCAGTTCTGAGAGATAAGTGTGTGTGAAAGCCGTCCTTCACCTAGCTTGAAGGGAACACAAAGTTTCTTTTCAGTTGCCAACTCCACTCCATACATATATATGGGGAGGTACAAGCTCCAACTCGGTTTTACAGTGAAAACGGCAGGCACTTCAAACCGGCACTAGGAAACAGACTGAGAAACCAGAGTCAGTGTTTCTCCTGCAAACCGTTCCCTTTGTGCTGGATGAACGAACGTCTCTCCACATGCTCAGTTCTGAGAGATAAGTGTGTGTGAAAGCCGTCGTTTAACTAGCTTGTAGGGAACACAAAGTTTCTTTTCAGCTGCCAACTCCACTCCATACATATATATGGGGAGGTACAAGCTCCAAATCGGTTTTACAGTGAAAACGGCAGGCACTTCGAACCGGCACTAGGAAACAGACTGAGAAACCAGAGTAAGGGTTTCTCCTGCAACCCGTTCCCTTTGTGCGGGATGAACGAACGTCTCTCCACATGCTCAGTTCTGAGAGATAAGTGTGTGTGAAAGCCGTCCTTCACCTAGCTTGAAGGGAACACAAAGTTTCTTTTAGGTTGCCAACTCCACTCCATACATATATATGGGGAGGTACAAGCTCCAACTCGATTTTACAGTGAAAACTGCAGGCACTTCAAACCGGCACTAGGAAACAGACTGACAAACCAGAGTCAGTGTTTCTCCTGTAACCCGTTCCCTTTGTGCTGGATGAACGAACGTCTCTCCACATACTCAGTTCTGAGAGATAAGTGTGTGTGGAAGCCGTACTTCACCTAGATTGAAGGGAACACAAAGTTTCTTTTCAGTTGCCAAATCCACTCCATACATATATATGGGGAGGTACAAGCTCCAACTCGGTTTTACAGTGAAAACGGCAGGCACTTCAAACCGGCACTAGGAAACAGACTGAGAAACCAGAGTAAGGGTTTCTCCTGCAACCCGTTCCCTTTGTGCGGGATGAACGAACGTCTCTCCACATGCTCAGTTCTGAGAGATAAGTGTGTGTGAAAGCCGTCCTTCACCTAGCTTGAAGGGAACACAAAGTTTCTTTTCAGTTGCCAACTCCACTCCATACATATATATGGGGAGGTACAAGCTCCAACTCGGTTTTACAGTGAAAACGGCAGGCACTTCAAACCGGCACTAGGAAACAGACTGAGAAACCAGAGTAAGGGTTTCTCCTGCAACCCGTTCCCTTTGTGCTGGATGAACGAACGTCTCTCCACATACTCAGTTCTGAGGGAAAAGTGTGTGTGAAAGCCGTCCTTCACCTAGATTGAAGGGAACACAAAGTTTCTTTTCAGTTGCCAACTCCACTCCATACATATATATGGGGAGGTACAAGCTCCAACTCGGTTTTACAGTGAAAACGGCAGGCACTTCAAACCGGCACTAGGAAACAGACTGAGAAACCGGAGTCAGTATTTCTCCTGCAAACCGTTCCATTTGTGCTGGATGAACGAACGTCTCTCCACATACTCAGTTCTCAGAGATAAGTGTGTGTGAAAGCCGTCCTTCACCTAGCTTGAAGGGAACAAAAGGTTTCTTTTCAGTTGCAAACCCCACTCCATACATACATATGGGTAGGTACAAGCTCCAACTCGGTTTTACAGTGAAAAATGCAGGCACTTCAAAGCGGCACTAGGAAACAGACTGAGAAACCAGAGTAAGGGTTTCTCCTGCAACCCGTTCCCTTTGTGCTGGATGAACGAACGTCTCTCCACATGCTCAGTTCTGAGAGATAAGTGTGTGTGAAAGCCGTCCTTCACCTAGCTTGAAGGGAACACAAAGTTTCTTTTCAGTTGCAAACTTCACTCCATACATATATATGGGGAGGTACAAGTTCCCACTCGGTTTTACAGTGAAAACGGCAGGCACTTCAAACCGGCACTAGGAAACAGACTGAGAAACCAGAGTAAGGGTTTCTCCTGCAACCCGTTCCCTTTGTGCTGGATGAACGAACGTCTCTCCACATGCTCAGTTCTGAGAGATAAGTGTGTGTGAAAGCCGTCCTTCACCTAGCTTGAAGGGAACACAAAGTTTCTTTTCAGTTGCCAACTCCACTCCATACATATATATGGGGAGGTACAAGCTCCAACTCGGTTTTACAGTGAAAACGGCAGGCACTTCAAACCGGCACTAGGAAACAGACTGAGAAACCAGAGTAAGGGTTTCTCCTGCAACCCGTTCCCTTTGTGCGGGATGAACGAAAGTCTCTCCACATGCTCAGTTCTGAGAGATAAGTGTGTGTGAAAGCCGTCCTTCACCTAGCTTGAAGGGAACACAAAGTTTCTTTTCAGTTGCCAAATCCACTCCATACATATATATGGGGAGGTACAAGCTCCAACTCGGTTTTACAGTGAAAACGGCAGGCACTTCAAACCGGCACTAGGAAACAGACTGACAAACCAGAGTCAGTGTTTCTCCTGCAACCCGTTCCCTTTGTGCTGGATGAACGAACGTCTCTCCACATACTCAGTTCTGAGAGATAAGTGTGTGTGGAAGCCGTACTTCACCTAGATTGAAGGGAACACAAAGTTTCTTTTCAGTTGCCAAATCCACTCCATACATATATATGGGGAGGTACAAGCTCCAACTCGGTTTTACAGTGAAAACGGCAGGCACTTCAAACCGGCACTAGGAAACAGACTGAGAAACCAGAGTAAGGGTTTCTCCTGCAACCCGTTCCCTTTGTGCGGGATGAACGAACGTCTCTCCACATGCTCAGTTCTGAGAGATAAGTGTGTGTGAAAGCCGTCCTTCACCTAGCTTGAAGGGAACACAAAGTTTCTTTTCAGTTGCCAACTCCACTCCATACATATATATGGGGAGGTACAAGCTCCAACTCGGTTTTACAGTGAAAACGGCAGGCACTTCAAACCGGCACTAGGAAACAGACTGAGAAACCAGAGTAAGGGTTTCTCCTGCAACCCGTTCCCTTTGTGCTGGATGAACGAACGTCTCTCCACATACTCAGTTCTGAGGGAAAAGTGTGTGTGAAAGCCGTCCTTCACCTAGATTGAAGGGAACACAAAGTTTCTTTTCAGTTGCCAACTCCACTCCATACATATATATGGGGAGGTACAAGCTCCAACTCGGTTTTACAGTGAAAACGGCAGGCACTTCAAACCGGCACTAGGAAACAGACTGAGAAACCGGAGTCAGTATTTCTCCTGCAAACCGTTCCATTTGTGCTGGATGAACGAACGTCTCTCCACATACTCAGTTCTCAGAGATAAGTGTGTGTGAAAGCCGTCCTTCACCTAGCTTGAAGGGAACAAAAGGTTTCTTTTCAGTTGCAAACCCCACTCCATACATACATATGGGTAGGTACAAGCTCCAACTCGGTTTTACAGTGAAAAATGCAGGCACTTCAAAGCGGCACTAGGAAACAGACTGAGAAACCAGAGTAAGGGTTTCTCCTGCAACCCGTTCCCTTTGTGCTGGATGAACGAACGTCTCTCCACATGCTCAGTTCTGAGAGATAAGTGTGTGTGAAAGCCGTCCTTCACCTAGCTTGAAGGGAACACAAAGTTTCTTTTCAGTTGCAAACTTCACTCCATACATATATATGGGGAGGTACAAGTTCCCACTCGGTTTTACAGTGAAAACGGCAGGCACTTCAAACCGGCACTAGGAAACAGACTGAGAAACCAGAGTAAGGGTTTCTCCTGCAACCCGTTCCCTTTGTGCTGGATGAACGAACGTCTCTCCACATGCTCAGTTCTGAGAGATAAGTGTGTGTGAAAGCCGTCCTTCACCTAGCTTGAAGGGAACACAAAGTTTCTTTTCAGTTGCCAACTCCACTCCATACATATATATGGGGAGGTACAAGCTCCAACTCGGTTTTACAGTGAAAACGGCAGGCACTTCAAACCGGCACTAGGAAACAGACTGAGAAACCAGAGTAAGGGTTTCTCCTGCAACCCGTTCCCTTTGTGCGGGATGAACGAAAGTCTCTCCACATGCTCAGTTCTGAGAGATAAGTGTGTGTGAAAGCCGTCCTTCACCTAGCTTGAAGGGAACACAAAGTTTCTTTTCAGTTGCCAAATCCACTCCATACATATATATGGGGAGGTACAAGCTCCAACTCGGTTTTACAGTGAAAACGGCAGGCACTTCAAACCGGCACTAGGAAACAGACTGAGAAATCAGAGTAAGGGTTTCTCCTGCAACCCGTTCCCTTTGTGCGGGATGAACGAACGTCTCTCCATATGCTCAGTTCTGAGAGATAAGTGTGTGTGAAAGCCGTCCTTCACCTAGCTTGAAGGGAACACAAAGTTTCTTTTCAGTTGCCACCTCCACTCCATACATATATATGGGGAAGTACAAGCTCCAACTCGGTTTTACAGTGAAAACGGCAGGCACTTCAAACCGGCACTAGGAAACAGACTGAGAAACCAGAGTCAGTGTTTCTCCTGCAAACCGTTCCCTTTGTGCTGGATGAACGAACGTCTCTCCACATGCTCAGTTCTGAGAGATAAGTGTGTGTGAAAGCCGTCGTTTAACTAGCTTGTAGGGAACACAAAGTTTCTTTTCAGCTGCCAACTCCACTCCATACATATATATGGGGAGGTACAAGCTCCAACTCGGTTTTACAGTGAAAACGGCAGGCACTTCGAACCGGCACTAGGAAACAGACTGAGAAACCAGAGTAAGGGTTTCTCCTGCAACCCGTTCCCTTTGTGCGGGATGAACGAACGTCTCTCCACATGCTCAGTTCTGAGAGATAAGTGTGTGTGAAAGCCGTCCTTCACCTAGCATGAAGGGAACACAAAGTTTCTTTTAGGTTGCCAACTCCACTCCATACATATATATGGGGAGGTACAAGCTCCAACTCGATTTTACAGTGAAAACTGCAGGCACTTCAAACCGGCACTAGGAAACAGACTGACAAACCAGAGTCAGTGTTTCTCCTGCAACCC
This sequence comes from Vicugna pacos, assembly GCF_048564905.1. Taxonomy (NCBI): domain Eukaryota; kingdom Metazoa; phylum Chordata; class Mammalia; order Artiodactyla; family Camelidae; genus Vicugna; species Vicugna pacos. The sequence goes on along the minus strand of NW_027328740.1, from coordinate 67,720,441 downwards.
GTTCCCATTGTGCTGGATGAACGAACGTCTCTCCACATACTCAGTTCTGAGAGATAAGTGTGTGTGGAAGCCGTACTTCACCTAGATTGAAGGGAACACAAAGTTCCTTTTCAGTTGCCAAATCCACTCCATACATATATATGGGGAGGTACAAGCTCCAACTCGGTTTTACAGTGAAAACGGCAGGCACTTCAAACCGGCACTAGGAAACAGACTGAGAAACCAGAGTAAGGGTTTCTCCTGCAACCCGTTCCCTTTGTGCGGGATGAACGAACGTCTCTCCACATGCTCAGTTCTGAGAGATAAGTGTGTGTGAAAGCCGTCCTTCACCTAGCTTGAAGGGAACACAAAGTTTCTTTTCAGTTGCCAACTCCACTCCATACATATATATGGGGAGGTACAAGCTCCAACTCGGTTTTACAGTGAAAACGGCAGGCACTTCCAACCGGCACAAGGAAACATACTGAGAAACCAGAGTAAGGGTTTCTCCTGCAACCCGTTCCCTTTGTGCTGGATGAACGAACGTCTCTCCACATGCTCAGTTCTGAGAGATAAGTGTGTGTGAAAGCCGTCCTTCACCTAGCTTGAAGGGAACACAAAGTTTCTTTTCAGTTGCCAACTCCACTCCATACATATATATGGGGAGGTACAAGCTCCAACTCGGTTTTACAGTGAAAACGGCAGGCACTTCAAACCGGCACTAGGAAACAGACTGAGAAACCAGAGTAAGGGTTTCTCCTGCAACCCGTTCCCTTTGTGCTGGATGAACGAACGTCTCTCCACATACTCAGTTCTGAGGGAAAAGTGTGTGTGAAAGCCGTCCTTCACCAAGATTGAAGGGAACACAAAGTTTCTTTTCAGTTGCCAAATCCACTCCATACATATATATGGGGAGGTACAAGCTCCAACTCGGTTTTACAGTGAAAACGGCAGGCACTTCAAACCGGCACTAGGAAACAGACTGAGAAACCAGAGTAAGGGTTTCTCCTGCAACCCGTTCCCTTTGTGCGGGATGAACGAACGTCTCTCCACATGCTCAGTTCTGAGAGATAAGTGTGTGTGAAAGCCGCCCTTCACCTAGCTTGAAGGGAACAGAAAGTTTCTTTTCAGTTGCCAACTCCACTCCATACATATATATGGGGAGGTACAAGCTCCAACTCTGTTTTACAGTGAAAACGGCAGGCACTTCAAACCGGCACTAGGAAACAGACTGAGAAACCAGAGTAAGGGTTTCTCCTGCAACCAGTTCCCTTTGTGCGGGATGAACGAACGTCTCTCCACATGCTCAGTTCTGAGAGATAAGTGTGTGTGAAAGCCGTCCTTCACCTAGCTTGAAGGGAACACAAAGTTTCTTTTCAGTTGCCAACTCCACTCCATACATATATATGGGGAGGTACAAGCTCCAACTCGGTTTTACAGTGAAAACGGCAGGCACTTCAAACCGGCACTAGGAAACAGACTGAGAAACCAGAGTAAGGGTTTCTCCTGTAACCCGTTCCCTTTGTGCGGGATGAACGAACGTCTCTCCACATGCTCAGTTCTGAGAGATAAGTGTGTGTGAAAGCCGTCCTTCACCTAGCTTGAAGGGAACACAAAGTTTCTTTTAGGTTGCCAACTCCACTCCATACATATATATGGGGAGGTACAAGCTCCAACTCGATTTTACAGTGAAAACTGCAGGCACTTCAAACCGGCACTAGGAAACAGACTGACAAACCAGAGTCAGTGTTTCTCCTGCAACCCGTTCCCTTTGTGCTGGATGAACGAACGTCTCTCCACATACTCAGTTCTGAGAGATAAGTGTGTGTGGAAGCCGTACTTCACCTAGATTGAAGGGAACACAAAGTTTCTTTTCAGTTGCCAAATCCACTCCATACATATATATGGGGAGGTACAAGCTCCAACTCGGTTTTACAGTGAAAACGGCAGGCACTTCAAACCGGCACTAGGAAACAGACTGAGAAACCAGAGTAAGGGTTTCTCCTGCAACCCGTTCCCTTTGTGCGGGATGAACGAACGTCTCTCCACATGCTCAGTTCTGAGAGATAAGTGTGTGTGAAAGCCGTCCTTCACCTAGCTTGAAGGGAACACAAAGTTTCTTTTCAGTTGCCAACTCCACTCCATACATATATATGGGGAGGTACAAGCTCCAACTCGGTTTTACAGTGAAAACGGCAGGCACTTCAAACCGGCACTAGGAAACAGACTGAGAAACCAGAGTAAGGGTTTCTCCTGCAACCCGTTCCCTTTGTGCTGGATGAACGAACGTCTCTCCACATACTCAGTTCTGAGGGAAAAGTGTGTGTGAAAGCCGTCCTTCACCTAGATTGAAGGGAACACAAAGTTTCTTTTCAGTTGCCAACTCCACTCCATACATATATATGGGGTGGTACAAGCTCCAACTCGGTTTTACAGTGAAAACGGCAGGCACTTCAAACCGGCACTAGGAAACAGACTGAGAAACCAGAGTCAGTGTTTCTCCTGCAACCCGTTCCCTTTTTGCTGGATGAACGAACGTCTCTCCACATGCTCAGTTCTGAGAGATAACTGTGTGTGAAAGCCGTCGTTCAACTAGCTTGTAGGGAACACAAAGTTTCTTTTCAGTTGCCAACTCCACTCCATACATATATATGGGGAGGTACAAGCTCCAACTCGGTTTTACAGTGAAAACGGCAGGCACTTCAAACCGGCACTAGGAAACAGACTGAGAAACCGGAGTCAGTATTTCTCCTGCAAACCGTTCCATTTGTGCTGGATGAACGAACGTCTCTCCACATACTCAGTTCTCAGAGATAAGTGTGTGTGAAAGCCGTCCTTCACCTAGCTTGAAGGGAACAAAAGGTTTCTTTTCAGTTGCAAACCCCACTCCATACATACATATGGGTAGGTACAAGCTCCAACTCGGTTTTACAGTGAAAAATGCAGGCACTTCAAAGCGGCACTAGGAAACAGACTGAGAAACCAGAGTAAGGGTTTCTCCTGCAACCCGTTCCCTTTGTGCTGGATGAACGAACGTCTCTCCACATGCTCAGTTCTGAGAGATAAGTGTGTGTGAAAGCCGTCCTTCACCTAGCTTGAAGGGAACACAAAGTTTCTTTTCAGTTGCAAACTTCACTCCATACATATATATGGGGAGGTACAAGTTCCCACTCGGTTTTACAGTGAAAACGGCAGGCACTTCAAACCGGCACTAGGAAACAGACTGAGAAACCAGAGTAAGGGTTTCTCCTGCAACCCGTTCCCTTTGTGCTGGATGAACGAACGTCTCTCCACATGCTCAGTTCTGAGAGATAAGTGTGTGTGAAAGCCGTCCTTCACCTAGCTTGAAGGGAACACAAAGTTTCTTTTCAGTTGCCAACTCCACTCCATACATATATATGGGGAGGTACAAGCTCCAACTCGGTTTTACAGTGAAAACGGCAGGCACTTCAAACCGGCACTAGGAAACAGACTGAGAAACCAGAGTAAGGGTTTCTCCTGCAACCCGTTCCCTTTGTGCGGGATGAACGAAAGTCTCTCCACATGCTCAGTTCTGAGAGATAAGTGTGTGTGAAAGCCGTCCTTCACCTAGCTTGAAGGGAACACAAAGTTTCTTTTCAGTTGCCAAATCCACTCCATACATATATATGGGGAGGTACAAGCTCCAACTCGGTTTTACAGTGAAAACGGCAGGCACTTCAAACCGGCACTAGGAAACAGACTGAGAAATCAGAGTAAGGGTTTCTCCTGCAACCCGATCCCTTTGTGCGGGATGAACGAACGTCTCTCCATATGCTCAGTTCTGAGAGATAAGTGTGTGTGAAAGCCGTCCTTCACCTAGCTTGAAGGGAACACAAAGTTTCTTTTCAGTTGCCACCTCCACTCCATACATATATATGGGGAGGTACAAGCTCCAACTCGGTTTTACAGTGAAAACGGCAGGCACTTCAAACCGGCACTAGGAAACAGACTGAGAAACCAGAGTAAGGGTTTCTCCTGCAACCCGTTCCCTTTTTGCGGGATGAACGAACGTCTCTCCACATGCTCAGTTCTGAGAGATAAGTGTGTGTGAAAGCCGTCCTTCACCTAGCTTGAAGGGAACACAAAGTTTCTTTTCAGTTGCCAACTCCACTCCATACATATATATGGGGTGGTACAAGCTCCAACTCGGTTTTACAGTGAAAACGGCAGGCACTTCAAACCGGCACTAGGAAACAGACTGAGAAACCAGAGTCAGTGTTTCTCCTGCAAACCGTTCCCTTTGTGCTGGATGAACGAACGTCTCTCCACATGCTCAGTTCTGAGAGATAAGTGTGTGTGAAAGCCGTCGTTTAACTACCTTGTAGGGAACACAAAGTTTCTTTTCAGCTGCCAACTCCACTCCATACATATATATGGGGAGGTACAAGCTCCAACTCGGTTTTACAGTGAAAACGGCAGGCACTTCGAACCGGCACTAGGAAACAGACTGAGAAACCAGAGTAAGGGTTTCTCCTGCAACCCGTTCCCTTTGTGCGGGATGAACGAACGTCTCTCCACATGCTCAGTTCTGAGAGATAAGTGTGTGTGAAAGCCGTCCTTCACCTAGCTTGAAGGGAACACAAAGTTTCTTTTAGGTTGCCAACTCCACTCCATACATATATATGGGGAGGTACAAGCTCCAACTCGATTTTACAGTGAAAACTGCAGGCACTTCAAACCGGCACTAGGAAACAGACTGACAAACCAGAGTCAGTGTTTCTCCTGCAACCCGTTCCCATTGTGCTGGATGAACGAACGTCTCTCCACATACTCAGTTCTGAGAGATAAGTGTGTGTGGAAGCCGTACTTCACCTAGATTGAAGGGAACACAAAGTTCCTTTTCAGTTGCCAAATCCACTCCATACATATATATGGGGAGGTACAAGCTCCAACTCGGTTTTACAGTGAAAACGGCAGGCACTTCAAACCGGCACTAGGAAACAGACTGAGAAACCAGAGTAAGGGTTTCTCCTGCAACCCGTTCCCTTTGTGCGGGATGAACGAACGTCTCTCCACATGCTCAGTTCTGAGAGATAAGTGTGTGTGAAAGCCGTCCTTCACCTAGCTTGAAGGGAACACAAAGTTTCTTTTCAGTTGCCAACTCCACTCCATACATATATATGGGGAGGTACAAGCTCCAACTCGGTTTTACAGTGAAAACGGCAGGCACTTCCAACCGGCACAAGGAAACATACTGAGAAACCAGAGTAAGGGTTTCTCCTGCAACCCGTTCCCTTTGTGCTGGATGAACGAACGTCTCTCCACATGCTCAGTTCTGAGAGATAAGTGTGTGTGAAAGCCGTCCTTCACCTAGCTTGAAGGGAACACAAAGTTTCTTTTCAGTTGCCAACTCCACTCCATACATATATATGGGGAGGTACAAGCTCCAACTCGGTTTTACAGTGAAAACGGCAGGCACTTCAAACCGGCACTAGGAAACAGACTGAGAAACCAGAGTAAGGGTTTCTCCTGCAACCCGTTCCCTTTGTGCTGGATGAACGAACGTCTCTCCACATACTCAGTTCTGAGGGAAAAGTGTGTGTGAAAGCCGTCCTTCACCTAGATTGAAGGGAACACAAAGTTTCTTTTCAGTTGCCAAATCCACTCCATACATATATATGGGGAGGTACAAGCTCCAACTCGGTTTTACAGTGAAAACGGCAGGCACTTCAAACCGGCACTAGGAAACAGACTGAGAAACCAGAGTAAGGGTTTCTCCTGCAACCCGTTCCCTTTGTGCGGGATGAACGAACGTCTCTCCACATGCTCAGTTCTGAGAGATAAGTGTGTGTGAAAGCCGCCCTTCACCTAGCTTGAAGGGAACACAAAGTTTCTTTTCAGTTGCCAACTCCACTCCATACATATATATGGGGAGGTACAAGCTCCAACTCTGTTTTACAGTGAAAACGGCAGGCACTTCAAACCGGCACTAGGAAACAGACTGAGAAACCAGAGTAAGGGTTTCTCCTGCAACCAGTTCCCTTTGTGCGGGATGAACGAACGTCTCTCCACATGCTCAGTTCTGAGAGATAAGTGTGTGTGAAAGCCGTCCTTCACCTAGCTTGAAGGGAACACAAAGTTTCTTTTCAGTTGCCAACTCCACTCCATACATATATATGGGGAGGTACAAGTTCCAACTCGGTTTTACAGTGAAAACGGCAGGCACTTCAAACCGGCAATAGGAAACAGACTGAGAAACCAGAGTAAGGGTTTCTCCTGTAACCCGTTCCCTTTGTGCGGGATGAACGAACGTCTCTCCACATGCTCAGTTCTGAGAGATAAGTGTGTGTGAAAGCCGTCCTTCACCTAGCTTGAAGGGAACACAAAGTTTCTTTTAGGTTGCCAACTCCACTCCATACATATATATGGGGAGGTACAAGCTCAAACTCGATTTTACAGTGAAAACTGCAGGCACTTCAAACCGGCACTAGGAAACAGACTGACAAACCAGAGTCAGTGTTTCTCCTGCAACCCGTTCCCTTTGTGCTGGATGAACGAACGTCTCTCCACATACTCAGTTCTGAGAGATAAGTGTGTGTGGAAGCCGTACTTCACCTAGATTGAAGGGAACACAAAGTTTCTTTTCAGTTGCCAAATCCACTCCATACATATATATGGGGAGGTACAAGCTCCAACTCGGTTTTACAGTGAAAACGGCAGGCACTTCAAACCGGCACTAGGAAACAGACTGAGAAACCAGAGTAAGGGTTTCTCCTGCAACCCGTTCCCTTTGTGCGGGATGAACGAACGTCTCTCCACATGCTCAGTTCTGAGAGATAAGTGTGTGTGAAAGCCGTCCTTCACCTAGCTTGAAGGGAACACAAAGTTTCTTTTCAGTTGCCAACTCCACTCCATACATATATATGGGGAGGTACAAGCTCCAACTCGGTTTTACAGTGAAAACGGCAGGCACTTCCAACCGGCACTAGGAAACATACTGAGAAACCAGAGTAAGGGTTTCTCCTGCAACCCGTTCCCTTTGTGCTGGATGAACGAACGTCTCTCCACATGCTCAGTTCTGAGAGATAAGTGTGTGTGAAAGCCGTCCTTCACCTAGCTTGAAGGGAACACAAAGTTTCTTTTCAGTTGCCAACTCCACTCCATACATATATATGGGGAGGTACAAGCTCCAACTCGGTTTTACAGTGAAAACGGCAGGCACTTCAAACCGGCACTAGGAAACAGACTGAGAAACCAGAGTATGGGTTTCTCCTGCAACCCGTTCGCTTTGTGCTGGATGAACGAACGTCTCTCCACATACTCAGTTCTGAGAGAAAAGTGTGTGTGAAAGCCGTCCTTCACCTAGCTTGAAGGGAACACAAAGTTTCTTTTCAGTTGCCAACTCCACTCCATACATATATATGGGGAGGTACAAGCTCCAACTCGGTTTTACAGTGAAAACGGCAGGCACTTCCAACCGGCACTAGGAAACATACTGAGAAACCAGAGTAAGGGTTTCTCCTGCAACCCGTTCCCTTTGTGCGGGATGAACGAACGTCTCTCCACATGCTCAGTTCTGAGAGATAAGTGTGTGTGAAAGCCGTCCTTCACCTAGCTTGAAGGGAACACAAAGTTTCTTTTCAGTTGCCAACTCCACTCCATACATATATATGGGGAGGTACAAGCTCCAACTCGGTTTTACAGTGAAAACGGCAGGCACTTCAAACCGGCACTAGGAAACAGACTGAGAAACCAGAGTAAGGGTTTCTCCTGCAACCCGTTTACTTTGTGCTGGATGAACGAACGTCTCTCCACATGCTCAGTTCTGAGAGATAAGTGTGTGTGAAAGCCGTCCTTCACCTAGCTTGAAGGGAACACAAAGTTTCTTTTCAGTTGCCAACTCCACTCCATACATATATATGGGGAGGTACAAGCTCCAACTCGGTTTTACAGTGAAAACGGCAGGCACTTCAAACCGGCACTAGGAAACAGACTGAGAAACCAGAGTAAGGGTTTCTCCTGCAACCCGTTCCCTTTGTGCGGGATGAACGAAAGTCTCTCCACATGCTCAGTTCTGAGAGATAAGTGTGTGTGAAAGCCGTCCTTCACCTAGCTTGAAGGGAACACAAAGTTTCTTTTCAGTTGCCAAATCCACTCCATACATATATATGGGGAGGTACAAGCTCCAACTCGGTTTTACAGTGAAAACGGCAGGCACTTCAAACCGGCACTAGGAAACAGACTGAGAAATCAGAGTAAGGGTTTCTCCTGCAACCCGTTCCCTTTGTGCGGGATGAACGAACGTCTCTCCATATGCTCAGTTCTGAGAGATAAGTGTGTGTGAAAGCCGTCCTTCACCTAGCTTGAAGGGAACACAAAGTTTCTTTTCAGTTGCCACCTCCACTCCATACATATATATGGGGAGGTACAAGCTCCAACTCGGTTTTACAGTGAAAACGGCAGGCACTTCAAACCGGCACTAGGAAACAGACTGAGAAACCAGAGTAAGGGTTTCTCCTGCAACCCGTTCCCTTTTTGCGGGATGAACGAACGTCTCTCCACATGCTCAGTTCTGAGAGATAAGTGTGTGTGAAAGCCGTCCTTCACCTAGCTTGAAGGGAACACAAAGTTTCTTTTCAGTTGCCAACTCCACTCCATACATATATATGGGGTGGTACAAGCTCCAACTCGGTTTTACAGTGAAAACGGCAGGCACTTCAAACCGGCACTAGGAAACAGACTGAGAAACCAGAGTCAGTGTTTCTCCTGCAAACCGTTCCCTTTGTGCTGGATGAACGAACGTCTCTCCACATGCTCAGTTCTGTGAGATAAGTGTGTGTGAAAGCCGTCGTTTAACTAGCTTGTAGGGAACACAAAGTTTCTTTTCAGCTGCCAACTCCACTCCATACATATATATGGGGAGGTACAAGCTCCAACTCGGTTTTACAGTGAAAACGGCAGGCACTTCGAACCGGCACTAGGAAACAGACTGAGAAACCAGAGTAAGGGTTTCTCCTGCAACCCGTTCCCTTTGTGCGGGATGAACGAACGTCTCTCCACATGCTCAGTTCTGAGAGATAAGTGTGTGTGAAAGCCGTCCTTCACCTAGCTTGAAGGGAACACAAAGTTTCTTTTAGGTTGCCAACTCCACTCCATACATATATATGGGGAGGTACAAGCTCCAACTCGATTTTACAGTGAAAACTGCAGGCACTTCAAACCGGCACTAGGAAACAGACTGACAAACCAGAGTCAGTGTTTCTCCTGCAACCCGTTCCCATTGTGCTGGATGAACGAACGTCTCTCCACATACTCAGTTCTGAGAGATAAGTGTGTGTGGAAGCCGTACTTCACCTAGATTGAAGGGAACACAAAGTTCCTTTTCAGTTGCCAAATCCACTCCATACATATATATGGGGAGGTACAAGCTCCAACTCGGTTTTACAGTGAAAACGGCAGGCACTTCAAACCGGCACTAGGAAACAGACTGAGAAACCAGAGTAAGGGTTTCTCCTGCAACCCGTTCCCTTTGTGCGGGATGAACGAACGTCTCTCCACATGCTCAGTTCTGAGAGATAAGTGTGTGTGAAAGCCGTCCTTCACCTAGCTTGAAGGGAACACAAAGTATCTTTTCAGTTGCCAACTCCACTCCATACATATATATGGGGAGGTACAAGCTCCAACTCGGTTTTACAGTGAAAACGGCAGGCACTTCCAACCGGCACAAGGAAACATACTGAGAAACCAGAGTAAGGGTTTCTCCTGCAACCCCTTCCCTTTGTGCTGGATGAACGAACGTCTCTCCACATGCTCAGTTCTGAGAGATAAGTGTGTGTGAAAGCCGTCCTTCACCTAGCTTGAAGGGAACACAAAGTTTCTTTTCAGTTGCCAACTCCACTCCATACATATATATGGGGAGGTACAAGCTCCAACTCGGTTTTACAGTGAAAACGGCAGGCACTTCAAACCGGCACTAGGAAACAGACTGAGAAACCAGAGTAAGGGTTTCTCCTGCAACACGTTCCCTTTGTGCTGGATGAACGAACGTCTCTCCACATACTCAGTTCTGAGGGAAAAGTGTGTGTGAAAGCCGTCCTTCACCTAGATTGAAGGGAACACAAAGTTTCTTTTCAGTTGCCAAATCCACTCCATACATATATATGGGGAGGTACAAACTCCAACTCGGTTTTACAGTGAAAACGGCAGGCACTTCAAACCGGCACTAGGAAACAGACTGAGAAACCAGAGTAAGGGTTTCTCCTGCAACCCGTTCCCTTTGTGCGGGATGAACGAACGTCTCTCCACATGCTCAGTTCTGAGAGATAAGTGTGTGTGAAAGCCGCCCTTCACCTAGCTTGAAGGGAACACAAAGTTTCTTTTCAGTTGCCAACTCCACTCCATACATATATATGGGGAGGTACAAGCTCCAACTCTGTTTTACAGTGAAAACGGCAGGCACTTCAAACCGGCACTAGGAAACAGACTGAGAAACCAGAGTAAGGGTTTCTCCTGCAACCAGTTCCCTTTGTGCGGGATGAACGAACGTCTCTCCACATGCTCAGTTCTGAGAGATAAGTGTGTGTGAAAGCCGTCCTTCACCTAGCTTGAAGGGAACACAAAGTTTCTTTTCAGTTGCCAACTCCACTCCATACATATATATGGGGAGGTACAAGCTCCAACTCGGTTTTACAGTGAAAACGGCAGGCACTTCAAACCGGCACTAGGAAACAGACTGAGAAACCAGAGTAAGGGTTTCTCCTGTAACCCGTTCCCTTTGTGCGGGATGAACGAACGTCTCTCCACATGCTCAGTTCTGAGAGATAAGTGTGTGTGAAAGCCGTCCTTCACCTAGCTTGAAGGGAACACAAAGTTTCTTTTAGGTTGCCAACTCCACTCCATACATATATATGGGGAGGTACAAGCTCAAACTCGGTTTTACAGTGAAAACTGCAGGCACTTCAAACCGGCACTAGGAAACAGACTGACAAACCAGAGTCAGTGTTTCTCCTGCAACCCGTTCCCTTTGTGCTGGATGAACGAACGTCTCTCCACATACTCAGTTCTGAGAGATAAGTGTGTGTGGAAGCCGTACTTCACCTAGATTGAAGGGAACACAAAGTTTCTTTTCAGTTGCCAAATCCACTCCATACATATATATGGGGAGGTACAAGCTCCAACTCGGTTTTACAGTGAAAACGGCAGGCACTTCAAACCGGCACTAGGAAACAGACTGAGAAACCAGAGTAAGGGTTTCTCCTGCAACCCGTTCCCTTTGTGCGGGATGAACGAACGTCTCTCCACATGCTCAGTTCTGAGAGATAAGTGTGTGTGAAAGCCGTCCTTCACCTAGCTTGAAGGGAACACAAAGTTTCTTTTCAGTTGCCAACTCCACTCCATACATATATATGGGGAGGTACAAGCTCCAACTCGGTTTTACAGTGAAAACGGCAGGCACTTCCAACCGGCACTAGGAAACAGACTGAGAAACCAGAGTAAGGGTTTCTCCTGCAACCCGTTCCCTTTGTGCGGGATGAACGAACGTCTCTCCACATGCTCAGTTCTGAGAGATAAGTGTGTGTGAAAGCCGTCCTTCACCTAGCTTGAAGGGAACACAAAGTTTCTTTTCAGTTGCCAACTCCACTCCATACATATATATGGGGAGGTACAAGCTCCAACTCGGTTTTACAGTGAAAACGGCAGGCACTTCAAACCGGCACTAGGAAACAGACTGAGAAACCAGAGTAAGGGTTTCTCCTGCAACCCGTTCCCTTTGTGCTGGATGAACGAACGTCTCTCCACATACTCAGTTCTGAGAGATAAGTGTGTGTGAAAGCCGTCCTTCACCTAGCTTGAAGGGAACACAAAGTTTATTTTAGTTTGCCAACTCCACTCCATACATATATATGGGGAGGTACAAGCTCCAACTCGGTTTTACAGTGAAAACGGCAGGCACTTCAAACCGGCACTAGGAAACAGACTGAGAAACCAGAGTATGGGTTTCTCCTGCAACCCGTTCGCTTTGTGCTGGATGAACGAACGTCTCTCCACATACTCAGTTCTGAGAGAAAAGTGTGTGTGAAAGCCGTCCTTCACCTAGCTTGAAGGGAACACAAAGTTTCTTTTCAGTTGCCAACTCCACTCCATACATATATATGGGGAGGTACAAGCTCCAACTCGGTTTTACAGTGAAAACGGCAGGCACTTCCAACCGGCACTAGGAAACATACTGAGAAACCAGAGTAAGGGTTTCTCCTGCAACCCGTTCCCTTTGTGCGGGATGAACGAACGTCTCTCCACATGCTCAGTTCTGAGAGATAAGTGTGTGTGAAAGCCGTCCTTCACCTAGCTTGAAGGGAACACAAAGTTTCTTTTCAGTTGCCAACTCCACTCCATACATATATATGGGGAGGTACAAGCTCCAACTCGGTTTTACAGTGAAAACGGCAGGCACTTCAAACCGGCACTAGGAAACAGACTGAGAAACCAGAGTAAGGGTTTCTCCTGCAACCCGTTACCTTTGTGCTGGATGAACGAACGTCTCTCCACATACTCAGTTCTGAGGGAAAAGTGTGTGTGAAAGCCGTCCTTCACCTAGATTGAAGGGAACACAAAGTTTCTTTTCAGTTGCCAACTCCACTCCATACATATATATGGGGTGGTACAAGCTCCAACTCGGTTTTACAGTGAAAACGGCAGGCACTTCAAACCGGCACTAGGAAACAGACTGAGAAACCAGAGTCAGTGTTTCTCCTGCAACCCGTTCCCTTTTTGCTGGATGAACGAACGTCTCTCCACATGCTCAGTTCTGAGAGATAAGTGTGTGTGAAAGCCGTCGTTCAACTAGCTTGTAGGGAACACAAAGTTTCTTTTCAGTTGCCAACTCCACTCCATACATATATATGGGGAGGTACAAGCTCCAACTCGGTTTTACAGTGAAAACGGCAGGCACTTCAAACCGGCACTAGGAAACAGACTGAGAAACCGGAGTCAGTATTTCTCCTGCAAACCGTTCCATTTGTGCTGGATGAACGAACGTCTCTCCACATACTCAGTTCTCAGAGATAAGTGTGTGTGAAAGCCGTCCTTCACCTAGCTTGAAGGGAACAAAAGGTTTCTTTTCAGTTGCAAACCCCACTCCATACATACATATGGGTAGGTACAAGCTCCAACTCGGTTTTACAGTGAAAAATGCAGGCACTTCAAAGCGGCACTAGGAAACAGACTGAGAAACCAGAGTAAGGGTTTCTCCTGCAACCCGTTCCCTTTGTGCTGGATGAACGAACGTCTCTCCACATGCTCAGTTCTGAGAGATAAGTGTGTGTGAAAGCCGTCCTTCACCTAGCTTGAAGGGAACACAAAGTTTCTTTTCAGTTGCAAACTTCACTCCATACATATATATGGGGAGGTACAAGTTCCCACTCGGTTTTACAGTGAAAACGGCAGGCACTTCAAACCGGCACTAGGAAACAGACTGAGAAACCAGAGTAAGGGTTTCTCCTGCAACCCGTTCCCTTTGTGCTGGATGAACGAACGTCTCTCCACATGCTCAGTTCTGAGAGATAAGTGTGTGTGAAAGCCGTCCTTCACCTAGCTTGAAGGGAACACAAAGTTTCTTTTCAGTTGCCAACTCCACTCCATACATATATATGGGGAGGTACAAGCTCCAACTCGGTTTTACAGTGAAAACGGCAGGCACTTCAAACCGGCACTAGGAAACAGACTGAGAAACCAGAGTAAGGGTTTCTCCTGCAACCCGTTCCCTTTGTGCGGGATGAACGAAAGTCTCTCCACATGCTCAGTTCTGAGAGATAAGTGTGTGTGAAAGCCGTCCTTCACCTAGCTTGAAGGGAACACAAAGTTTCTTTTCAGTTGCCAAATCCACTCCATACATATATATGGGGAGGTACAAGCTCCAACTCGGTTTTACAGTGAAAACGGCAGGCACTTCAAACCGGCACTAGGAAACAGACTGAGAAATCAGAGTAAGGGTTTCTCCTGCAACCCGTTCCCTTTGTGCGGGATGAACGAACATCTCTCCATATGCTCAGTTCTGAGAGATAAGTGTGTGTGAAAGCCGTCCTTCACCTAGCTTGAAGGGAACACAAAGTTTCTTTTCAGTTGCCACCTCCACTCCATACATATATATGGGGAGGTACAAGCTCCAACTCGGTTTTACAGTGAAAACGGCAGGCACTTCAAACCGGCACTAGGAAACAGACTGAGAAACCAGAGTAAGGGTTTCTCCTGCAACCCGTTCCCTTTTTGCGGGATGAACGAACGTCTCTCCACATGCTCAGTTCTGAGAGATAAGTGTGTGTGAAAGCCGTCCTTCACCTAGCTTGAAGGGAACACAAAGTTTCTTTTCAGTTGCCAACTCCACTCCATACATATATATGGGGTGGTACAAGCTCCAACTCGGTTTTACAGTGAAAACGGCAGGCACTTCAAACCGGCACTAGGAAACAGACTGAGAAACCAGAGTCAGTGTTTCTCCTGCAAACCGTTCCCTTTGTGCTGGATGAACGAACGTCTCTCCACATGCTCAGTTCTGAGAGATAAGTGTGTGTGAAAGCCGTCGTTTAACTAGCTTGTAGGGAACACAAAGTTTCTTTTCAGCTGCCAACTCCACTCCATTCATATATATGGGGAGGTACAAGCTCCAACTCGGTTTTACAGTGAAAACGGCAGGCACTTCGAACCGGCACTAGGAAACAGACTGAGAAACCAGAGTAAGGGTTTCTCCTGCAACCCGTTCCCTTTGTGCGGGATGAACGAACGTCTCTCCACATGCTCAGTTCTGAGAGATAAGTGTGTGTGAAAGCCGTCCTTCACCTAGCTTGAAGGGAACACAAAGTTTCTTTTAGGTTGCCAACTCCACTCCATACATATATATGGGGAGGTACAAGCTCCAACTCGATTTTACAGTGAAAACTGCAGGCACTTCAAACCGGCACTAGGAAACAGACTGACAAACCAGAGTCAGTGTTTCTCCTGCAACCCGTTCCCATTGTGCTGGATGAACGAACGTCTCTCCACATACTCAGTTCTGAGAGATAAGTGTGTGTGGAAGCCGTACTTCACCTAGATTGAAGGGAACACAAAGTTCCTTTTCAGTTGCCAAATCCACTCCATACATATATATGGGGAGGTACAAGCTCCAACTCGGTTTTACAGTGAAAACGGCAGGCACTTCAAACCGGCACTAGGAAACAGACTGAGAAACCAGAGTAAGGGTTTCTCCTGCAACCCGTTCCCTTTGTGCGGGATGAACGAACGTCTCTCCACATGCTCAGTTCTGAGAGATAAGTGTGTGTGAAAGCCGTCCTTCACCTAGCTTGAAGGGAACACAAAGTTTCTTTTCAGTTGCCAACTCCACTCCATACATATATATGGGGAGGTACAAGCTCCAACTCGGTTTTACAGTGAAAACGGCAGGCACTTCCAACCGGCACAAGGAAACAGACTGAGAAACCAGAGTAAGGGTTTCTCCTGCAACCCGTTCCCTTTGTGCTGGATGAACGAACGTCTCTCCACATGCTCAGTTCTGAGAGATAAGTGTGTGTGAAAGCCGTCCTTCACCTAGCTTGAAGGGAACACAAAGTTTCTTTTCAGTTGCCAACTCCACTCCATACATATATATGGGGAGGTACAAGCTCCAACTCGGTTTTACAGTGAAAACGGCAGGCACTTCAAACCGGCACTAGGAAACAGACTGAGAAACCAGAGTAAGGGTTTCTCCTGCAACCCGTTCCCTTTGTGCTGGATGAACGAACGTCTCTCCACATACTCAGTTCTGAGGGAAAAGTGTGTGTGAAAGCCGTCCTTCACCTAGATTGAAGGGAACACAAAGTTTCTTTTCAGTTGCCAAATCCACTCCATACATATATATGGGGAGGTACAAGCTCCAACTCGGTTTTACAGTGAAAACGGCAGGCACTTCAAACCGGCACTAGGAAACAGACTGAGAAACCAGAGTAAGGGTTTCTCCTGCAACCCGTTCCCTTTGTGCGGGATGAACGAACGTCTCTCCACATGCTCAGTTCTGAGAGATAAGTGTGTGTGAAAGCCGCCCTTCACCTAGCTTGAAGGGAACACAAAGTTTCTTTTCAGTTGCCAACTCCACTCCATACATATATATGGGGAGGTACAAGCTCCAACTCTGTTTTACAGTGAAAACGGCAGGCACTTCAAACCGGCACTAGGAAACAGACTGAGAAACCAGAGTAAGGGTTTCTCCTGCAACCAGTTCCCTTTGTGCGGGATGAACGAACGTCTCTCCACATGCTCAGTTCTGAGAGATAAGTGTGTGTGAAAGCCGTCCTTCACCTAGCTTGAAGGGAACACAAAGTTTCTTTTCAGTTGCCAACTCCACTCCATACATATATATGGGGAGGTACAAGCTCCAACTCGGTTTTACAGTGAAAACGGCAGGCACTTCAAACCGGCACTAGGAAACAGACTGAGAAACCAGAGTAAGGGTTTCTCCTGTAACCCGTTCCCTTTGTGCGGGATGAACGAACGTCTCTCCACATGCTCAGTTCTGAGAGATAAGTGTGTGTGAAAGCCGTCCTTCACCTAGCTTGAAGGGAACACAAAGTTTCTTTTAGGTTGCCAACTCCACTCCATACATATATATGGGGAGGTACAAGCTCAAACTCGATTTTACAGTGAAAACTGCAGGCACTTCAAACCGGCACTAGGAAACAGACTGACAAACCAGAGTCAGTGTTTCTCCTGCAACCCGTTCCCTTTGTGCTGGATGAACGAACGTCTCTCCACATACTCAGTTCTGAGAGATAAGTGTGTGTGGAAGCCGTACTTCACCTAGATTGAAGGGAACACAAAGTTTCTTTTCAGTTGCCAAATCCACTCCATACATATATATGGGGAGGTACAAGCTCCAACTCGGTTTTACAGTGAAAACGGCAGGCACTTCAAACCGGCACTAGGAAACAGACTGAGAAACCAGAGTAAGGGTTTCTCCTGCAACCCGTTCCCTTTGTGCGGGATGAACGAACGTCTCTCCACATGCTCAGTTCTGAGAGATAAGTGTGTGTGAAAGCCGTCCTTCACCTAGCTTGAAGGGAACACAAAGTTTCTTTTCAGTTGCCAACTCCACTCCATACATATATATGGGGAGGTACAAGCTCCAACTCGGTTTTACAGTGAAAACGGCAGGCACTTCCAACCGGCACTAGGAAACATACTGAGAAACCAGAGTAAGGGTTTCTCCTGCAACCCGTTCCCTTTGTGCTGGATGAACGAACGTCTCTCCACATGCTCAGTTCTGAGAGATAAGTGTGTGTGAAAGCCGTCCTTCACCTAGCTTGAAGGGAACACAAAGTTTCTTTTCAGTTGCCAACTCCACTCCATACATATATATGGGGAGGTACAAGCTCCAACTCGGTTTTACAGTGAAAACGGCAGGCACTTCCAACCGGCACAAGGAAACATACTGAGAAACCAGAGTAAGGGTTTCTCCTGCAACCCGTTCCCTTTGTGCTGGATGAACGAACGTCTCTCCACATGCTCAGTTCTGAGAGATAAGTGTGTGTGAAAGCCGTCCTTCACCTAGCTTGAAGGGAACACAAAGTTTCTTTTCAGTTGCCAACTCCACTCCATACATATATATGGGGAGGTACAAGCTCCAACTCGGTTTTACAGTGAAAACGGCAGGCACTTCAAACCGGCACTAGGAAACAGACTGAGAAACCAGAGTAAGGGTTTCTCCTGCAACCCGTTCCCTTTGTGCTGGATGAACGAACGTCTCTCCACATACTCAGTTCTGAGGGAAAAGTGTGTGTGAAAGCCGTCCTTCACCTAGATTGAAGGGAACACAAAGTTTCTTTTCAGTTGCCAAATCCACTCCATACATATATATGGGGAGGTACAAGCTCCAACTCGGTTTTACAGTGAAAACGGCAGGCACTTCAAACCGGCACTAGGAAACAGACTGAGAAACCAGAGTAAGGGTTTCTCCTGCAACCCGTTCCCTTTGTGCGGGATGAACGAACGTCTCTCCACATGCTCAGTTCTGAGAGATAAGTGTGTGTGAAAGCCGCCCTTCACCTAGCTTGAAGGGAACACAAAGTTTCTTTTCAGTTGCCAACTCCACTCCATACATATATATGGGGAGGTACAAGCTCCAACTCTGTTTTACAGTGAAAACGGCAGGCACTTCAAACCGGCACTAGGAAACAGACTGAGAAACCAGAGTAAGGGTTTCTCCTGCAACCAGTTCCCTTTGTGCGGGATGAACGAACGTCTCTCCACATGCTCAGTTCTGAGAGATAAGTGTGTGTGAAAGCCGTCCTTCACCTAGCTTGAAGGGAACACAAAGTTTCTTTTCAGTTGCCAACTCCACTCCATACATATATATGGGGAGGTACAAGCTCCAACTCGGTTTTACAGTGAAAACGGCAGGCACTTCAAACCGGCACTAGGAAACAGACTGAGAAACCAGAGTAAGGGTTTCTCCTGTAACCCGTTCCCTTTGTGCGGGATGAACGAACGTCTCTCCACATGCTCAGTTCTGAGAGATAAGTGTGTGTGAAAGCCGTCCTTCACCTAGCTTGAAGGGAACACAAAGTTTCTTTTAGGTTGCCAACTCCACTCCATACATATATATGGGGAGGTACAAGCTCAAACTCGATTTTACAGTGAAAACTGCAGGCACTTCAAACCGGCACTAGGAAACAGACTGAGAAACCAGAGTAAGGGTTTCTCCTGCAACCCGTTCCCTTTGTGCGGGATGAACGAACGTCTCTCCACATGCTCAGTTCTGAGAGATAAGTGTGTGTGAAAGCCGCCCTTCACCTAGCTTGAAGGGAACACAAAGTTTCTTTTCAGTTGCCAACTCCACTCCATACATATATATGGGGAGGTACAAGATCCAACTCTGTTTTACAGTGAAAACGGCAGGCACTTCAAACCGGCACTAGGAAACAGACTGAGAAACCAGAGTAAGGGTTTCTCCTGCAACCAGTTCCCTTTGTGCGGGATGAACGAACGTCTCTCCACATGCTCAGTTCTGAGAGATAAGTGTGTGTGAAAGCCGTCCTTCACCTAGCTTGAAGGGAACACAAAGTTTCTTTTCAGTTGCCAACTCCACTCCATACATATATATGGGGAGGTACAAGCTCCAACTCGGTTTTACAGTGAAAACGGCAGGCACTTCAAACCGGCACTAGGAAACAGACTGAGAAACCAGAGTAAGGGTTTCTCCTGTAACCCGTTCCCTTTGTGCGGGATGAACGAACGTCTCTCCACATGCTCAGTTCTGAGAGATAAGTGTGTGTGAAAGCCGTCCTTCACCTAGCTTGAAGGGAACACAAAGTTTCTTTTAGGTTGCTAACTCCACTCCATACATATATATGGGGAGGTACAAGCTCAAACTCGATTTTACAGTGAAAACTGCAGGCACTTCAAACCGGCACTAGGAAACAGACTGACAAACCAGAGTCAGTGTTTCTCCTGCAACCCGTTCCCTTTGTGCTGGATGAACGAACGTCTCTCCACATACTCAGTTCTGAGAGATAAGTGTGTGTGGAAGCCGTACTTCACCTAGATTGAAGGGAACACAAAGTTTCTTTTCAGTTGCCAAATCCACTCCATACATATATATGGGGAGGTACAAGCTCCAACTCGGTTTTACAGTGAAAACGGCAGGCACTTCAAACCGGCACTAGGAAACAGACTGAGAAACCAGAGTAAGGGTTTCTCCTGCAACCCGTTCCCTTTGTGCGGGATGAACGAACGTCTCTCCACATGCTCAGTTCTGAGAGATAAGTGTGTGTGAAAGCCGTCCTTCACCTAGCTTGAAGGGAACACAAAGTTTCTTTTCAGTTGCCAACTCCACTCCATACATATATATGGGGAGGTACAAGCTCCAACTCGGTTTTACAGTGAAAACGGCAGGCACTTCCAACCGGCACTAGGAAACATACTGAGAAACCACAGTAAGGGTTTCTCCTGCAACCCGTTCCCTTTGTGCTGGATGAACGAACGTCTCTCCACATGCTCAGTTCTGAGAGATAAGTGTGTGTGAAAGCCGTCCTTCACCTAGCTTGAAGGGAACACAAAGTTTCTTTTCAGTTGCCAACTCCACTCCATACATATATATGGGGAGGTACAAGCTCCAACTCGGTTTTACAGTGAAAACGGCAGGCACTTCAAACCGGCACTAGGAAACAGACTGAGAAACCAGAGTAAGGGTTTCTCCTGCAACCCGTTCCCTTTGTGGTGGATGAACGAACGTCTCTCCACATACTCAGTTCTGAGAGATAAGTGTGTGTGAAAGCCGTCCTTCACCTAGCTTGAAGGGAACACAAAGTTTCTTTTAGGTTGCCAACTCCACTCCATACATATATATGGGGAGGTACAAGCTCCAACTCGGTTTTACAGTGAAAACGGCAGGCACTTCAAACCGGCACTAGGAAACAGACTGAGAAACCAGAGTATGGGTTTCTCCTGCAACCCGTTCGCTTTGTGCTGGATGAACGAACGTCTCTCCACATACTCAGTTCTGAGAGAAAAGTGTGTGTGAAAGCCGTCCTTCACCTAGATTGAAGGGAACACAAAGTTTCTTTTCAGTTGCCAACTCCACTCCATACATATATATGGGGAGGTACAAGCTCCAACTCGGTTTTACAGTGAAAACGGCAGGCACTTCAAACCGGCCCTAGGAAACAGACTGAGAAACCAGAGTAAGGGTTTCTCCTGCAACCCGTTCCCTTTGTGCTGGATGAACGAACGTCTCTCCACATACTCAGTTCTGAGGGAAAAGTGTGTGTGAAAGCCGTCCTTCACCTAGATTGAAGGGAACACAAAGTTTCTTTTCAGTTGCCAACTCCACTCCATACATATATATGGGGAGGTACAAGCTCCAACTCGGTTTTACAGTGAAAACGGCAGGCACTTCAAACCGGCACTAGGAAACAGACTGAGAAACCAGAGTCAGTGTTTCTCCTGCAACCCGTTCCCTTTTTGCTGGATGAACGAACGTCTCTCCACATGCTCAGTTCTGAGAGATAAGTGTGTGTGAAAGCCGTCGTTCAACTAGCTTGTAGGGAACACAAAATTTCTTTTCAGTTGCCAACTCCACTCCATACATATATATGGGGAGGTACAAGCTCCAACTCGGTTTTACAGTGAAAACGGCAGGCACTTCAAACCGGCACTAGGAAACAGACTGAGAAACCGGAGTCAGTATTTCTCCTGCAAACCGTTCCCTTTGTGCTGGATGAACGAACGTCTCTCCACATACTCAGTTCTCAGAGATAAGTGTGTGTGAAAGCCGTCCTTCACCTAGCTTGAAGGGAACACAAAGTTTCTTTATAGTTGCAAACCCCACTCCATACATATATATGGGGAGGTACTAGCTCCAACTCGGTTTTACAGTGAAAACGGCAGGCACTTCAAACTGGCACTAGGAAACAGACAGAGAAACCAGAGTAAGGGTTTCTCCTGCAACCCGTTCGCTTTGTGCTGGATGAACGAACGTCTCTCCACATACTCAGTTCTGAGAGAAAAGTGTGTGTGGAAGCCGTCCTTCACCTAGATTGAAGGGAACACAAAGTTTCTTTTCAGTTGCCAAATCCACTCCATACATATATATGGGGAGGTACAAGCTCCAACTCGGTTTTACAGTGAAAACGGCAGGCACTTCAAACCGGCACTAGGAAACAGACTGAGAAACCAGAGTAAGGGTTTCTCCTGCAACCAGTTCCCTTTGTGCGGGATGAACGAACGTCTCTCCACATGCTCAGTTCTGAGAGATAAGTGTGTGTGAAAGCCGTCCTTCACCTAGCTTGAAGGGAACACAAAGTTTCTTTTCAGTTGCCAACTCCACTCCATACATATATATGGGGAGGTACAAGCTCCAACTCGGTTTTACAGTGAAAACGGCAGGCACTTCAAACCGGCACTAGGAAACAGACTGAGAAACCAGAGTAAGGGTTTCTCCTGCAACCCGTTCCCTTTGTGCTGGATGAACGAACGTCTCTCCACATACTCAGTTCTGAGGGAAAAGTGTGTGTGAAAGCCGTCCTTCACCTAGATTGAAGGGAACACAAAGTTTCTTTTCAGTTGCCAACTCCACTCCATACATATATATGGGGTGGTACAAGCTCCAACTCGGTTTTACAGTGAAAACGGCAGGCACTTCAAACCGGCACTAGGAAACAGACTGAGAAACCAGAGTCAGTGTTTCTCCTGCAACCCGTTCCCTTTTTGCTGGATGAACGAACGTCTCTCCACATGCTCAGTTCTGAGAGATAAGTGTGTGTGAAAGCCGTCGTTCAACTAGCTTGTAGGGAACACAAAGTTTCTTTTCAGTTGCCAACTCCACTCCATACATATATATGGGGAGGTACAAGCTCCAACTCGGTTTTACAGTGAAAACGGCAGGCACTTCAAACCGGCACTAGGAAACAGACTGAGAAACCGGAGTCAGTATTTCTCCTGCAAACCGTTCCATTTGTGCTGGATGAACGAACGTCTCTCCACATACTCAGTTCTCAGAGATAAGTGTGTGTGAAAGCGGTCCTTCACCTAGCTTGAAGGGAACACAAAGTTTCTTTATAGTTGCAAACCCCACTCCATACATATATATGGGGAGGTACTAGCTCCAACTCGGTTTTACAGTGAAAACGGCAGGCACTTCAAACTGGCACTAGGAAACAGACAGAGAAACCAGAGTAAGGGTTTCTCCTGCAACCCGTTCGCTTTGTGCTGGATGAACGAACGTCTCTCCACATACTCAGTTCTGAGAGAAAAGTGTTTGTGGAAGCCGTCCTTCACCTAGATTGAAGGGAACACAAAGTTTCTTTTCAGTTGCCAAATCCACTCCATACATATATATGGGGAGGTACAAGCTCCAACTCGGTTTTACAGTGAAAACGGCAGGCACTTCAAACCGGCACTAGGAAACAGACTGAGAAACCAGAGTAAGGGTTTCTCCTGCAACCCGTTCCCTTTGTGCGGGATGAACGAACGTCTCTCCACATGCTCAGTTCTGAGAGATAAGTGTGTGTGAAAGCCGTCCTTCACCTAGCTTGAAGGGAACACAAAGTTTCTTTTCAGTTGCCAACTCCACTCCATACATATATATGGGGAGGTACAAGCTCCAACTCGGTTTTACAGTGAAAACGGCAGGCACTTCAAACCGGCACTAGGAAACAGACTGAGAAACCAGAGTAAGGGTTTCTCCTGTAACCCGTTCCCTTTGTGCGGGATGAACGAACGTCTCTCCACATGCTCAGTTCTGAGAGATAAGTGTGTGTGAAAGCCGTCCTTCACCTAGCTTGAAGGGAACACAAAGTTTCTTTTAGGTTGCCAACTCCACTCCATACATATATATGGGGAGGTACAAGCTCAAACTCGATTTTACAGTGAAAACTGCAGGCACTTCAAACCGGCACTAGGAAACAGACTGACAAACCAGAGTCAGTGTTTCTCCTGCAACCCGTTCCCTTTGTGCTGGATGAACGAACGTCTCTCCACATACTCAGTTCTGAGAGATAAGTGTGTGTGGAAGCCGTACTTCACCTAGATTGAAGGGAACACAAAGTTTCTTTTCAGTTGCCAAATCCACTCCATACATATATATGGGGAGGTACAAGCTCCAACTCGGTTTTACAGTGAAAACGGCAGGCACTTCAAACCGGCACTAGGAAACAGACTGAGAAACCAGAGTAAGGGTTTCTCCTGCAACCCGTTCCCTTTGTGCGGGATGAACGAACGTCTCTCCACATGCTCAGTTCTGAGAGATAAGTGTGTGTGAAAGCCGTCCTTCACCTAGCTTGAAGGGAACACAAAGTTTCTTTTCAGTTGCCAACTCCACTCCATACATATATATGGGGAGGTACAAGCTCCAACTCGGTTTTACAGTGAAAACGGCAGGCACTTCCAACCGGCACTAGGAAACATACTGAGAAACCAGAGTAAGGGTTTCTCCTGCAACCCGTTCCCTTTGTGCTGGATGAACGAACGTCTCTCCACATGCTCAGTTCTGAGAGATAAGTGTGTGTGAAAGCCGTCCTTCACCTAGCTTGAAGGGAAAACAAAGTTTCTTTTCAGTTGCCAACTCCACTCCATACATATATATGGGGAGGTACAAGCTCCAACTCGGTTTTACAGTGAAAACGGCAGGCACTTCAAACCGGCACTAGGAAACAGACTGAGAAACCAGAGTAAGGGTTTCTCCTGCAACCCGTTCCCTTTGTGCTGGATGAACGAACGTCTCTCCACATACTCAGTTCTGAGAGATAAGTGTGTGTGAAAGCCGTCCTTCACCTAGCTTGAAGGGAACACAAAGTTTATTTAGGTTGCCAACTCCACTCCATACATATATATGGGGAGGTACAAGCTCCAACTCGGTTTTACAGTGAAAACGGCAGGCACTTCAAACCGGCACTAGGAAACAGACTGAGAAACCAGAGTATGGGTTTCTCCTGCAACCCGTTCGCTTTGTGCTGGATGAACGAACGTCTCTCCACATACTCAGTTCTGAGAGAAAAGTGTGTGTGAAAGCCGTCCTTCACCTAGATTGAAGGGAACACAAAGTTTCTTTTCAGTTGCCAACTCCACTCCATACATATATATGGGGAGGTACAAGCTCCAACTCGGTTTTACAGTGAAAACGGCAGGCACTTCAAACCGGCACTAGGAAACAGACTGAGAAACCAGAGTAAGGGTTTCTCCTGCAACCCGTTCCCTTTGTGCTGGATGAACGAACGTCTCTCCACATACTCAGTTCTGAGGGAAAAGTGTGTGTGAAAGCCGTCCTTCACCTAGATTGAAGGGAACACAAAGTTTCTTTTCAGTTGCCAACTCCACTCCATACATATATATGGGGAGGTACAAGCTCCAACTCGGTTTTACAGTGAAAACGGCAGGCACTTCAAACCGGCACTAGGAAACAGACTGAGAAACCAGAGTCAGTGTTTCTCCTGCAACCAGTTCCCTTTGTGCTGGATGAACGAACGTCTCTCCACATGCTCAGTTCTGAGAGATAAGTGTGTGTGAAAGCCGTCGTTCAACTAGCTTGTAGGGAACACAAAATTTCTTTTCAGTTGCCAACTCCACTCCATACATATATATGGGGAGGTACAAGCTCCAACTCGGTTTTACAGTGAAAACGGCAGGCACTTCAAACCGGCACTAGGAAACAGACTGAGAAACCGGAGTCAGTATTTCTCCTGCAAACCGTTCCCTTTGTGCTGGATGAACGAACGTCTCTCCACATACTCAGTTCTCAGAGATAAGTGTGTGTGAAAGCCGTCCTTCACCTAGCTTGAAGGGAACACAAAGTTTCTTTATAGTTGCAAACCCCACTCCATACATATATATGGGGAGGTACTAGCTCCAACTCGGTTTTACAGTGAAAACGGCAGGCACTTCAAACTGGCACTAGGAAACAGACAGAGAAACCAGAGTAAGGGTTTCTCCTGCAACCCGTTCGCTTTGTGCTGGATGAACGAACGTCTCTCCACATACTCAGTTCTGAGAGAAAAGTGTGTGTGGAAGCCGTCCTTCACCTAGATTGAAGGGAACACAAAGTTTCTTTTCAGTTGCCAAATCCACTCCATACATATATATGGGGAGGTACAAGCTCCAACTCGGTTTTACAGTGAAAACGGCAGGCACTTCAAACCGGCACTAGGAAACAGACTGAGAAACCAGAGTAAGGGTTTCTCCTGCAACCAGTTCCCTTTGTGCGGGATGAACGAACGTCTCTCCACATGCTCAGTTCTGAGAGATAAGTGTGTGTGAAAGCCGTCCTTCACCTAGCTTGAAGGGAACACAAAGTTTCTTTTCAGTTGCCAACTCCACTCCATACATATATATGGGGAGGTACAAGCTCCAACTCGGTTTTACAGTGAAAACGGCAGGCACTTCAAACCGGCACTAGGAAACAGACTGAGAAACCAGAGTAAGGGTTTCTCCTGTAACCCGTTCCCTTTGTGCGGGATGAAAGAACGTCTCTCCACATGCTCAGTTCTGAGAGATAAGTGTGTGTGAAAGCCGTCCTTCACCTAGCTTGAAGGGAACACAAAGTTTCTTTTCAGTTGCCAACTCCACTCCATACATATATATGGGGAGGTACAAGCTCCAACTCGGTTTTACAGTGAAAACGGCAGGCACTTCAAACCGGCACTAGGAAACAGACTGAGAAACCAGATTCAGTGTTTCTCCTGCAACCCGTTCCCTTTGTGCTGAATGAACGTAAGTCTCTCCACATACTCAGTTCTGAGAAATAAGTGTGTGTGAAAGCCGTCCTTCACCTAGATTGAAGGGAACACAAAGTTTCTTTTCAGTTGCCAAATCCACTCCATACATATATATGGGGAGGTACAAGCTCCAACTCGGTTTTACAGTGAAAACGGCAGGCACTTCAAACCGGCACTAGGAAACAGACTGAGAAAACAGAGTAAGGGTTTCTCCTGCAACCCGTTCCCTTTGTGCTGGATGAACGAACGTCTCTCCACATGCTCAGTTCTGAGAGATAAGTGTGTGTGAAAGCCGTCCTTCAAATAGCTTGAAAGGAACACAAAGTTTCTTTTCAGTTGCCAACTCCACTCCATACATATATATGGGGAGGTACAAGCTCCAACTCGGTTTTACAGTGAAAACGGCAGGCACTTCCAACCGGCACTAGGTAACAGACTGAGAAACCAGAGTAAGGGTTTCTCCTGCAACCCGTTCCCTTTGTGCTGGATGAACGAAAGTCTCTCCACATGCTCAGTTCTGAGAGATAAGTGTGTGTGAAAGCCGTCCTTCATCTAGCTTGAAGGGAACACAAAGTTTCTTTTCAGTTGCCAAATCCACTCCATACATATATATGGGGAGGTACAAGCTCCAACTCGGTTTTACAGTGAAAACGGCAGGCACTTCAAACCGGCACTATGAAACAGACTGAGAAACCAGAGTAAGGGTTTCTCCTGCAACCCGTTCCCTTTGTGCTGGATGAACGAACGTCTCTCCACATACTCAGTTCTCAGAGAAAAGTGTGTGTGAAAGCCGTCCTTCACCTAGATTGAAGGGAACACAAAGTTCCTTTTCAGTTGCAAACTCCACTCCATACATATATATGGGGAGGTACAAGCTCCAACTCGGTTTTACAGTGAAAACGGCAGGCACTTCAAACCGGCACTAGGAAACAGACTGAGAAACCAGAGTAAGGGTTTCTCCTGCAACCCGTTCCCTTTGTGCGGGATGAACGAACGTCTCTCCACATGCTCAGTTCTGAGAGATAAGTGTGTGTGAAAGCCGTCCTTCACCTAGCTTGAAGGGAACACAAAGTTTCTTTTAGGTTGCCAACTCCACTCCATACATATATATGGGGAGGTACAAGCTCCAACTCGGTTTTACAGTGAAAACGGCAGGCACTTCAAACCGGCACTAGGAAACAGACTGAGAAACCAGAGTCAGTGTTTCTCCTGCAACCCGTTCCCTTTGTGCTGAATGAACGTACGTCTCTCCACATACTCAGTTCTGAGAGATAAGTGTGTGTGAAAGCCGTCCTTCACCTAGCTTGAAGGGAACACAAAGTTTCTTTATAGTTGCAAACACCACTCCATACATATATATGGGGAGGTATTAGCTCCAACTCGGTTTTACAGTGAAAACGGCAGGCACTTCAAACTGGCACTAGGAAACAGACAGAGAAACCAGAGTAAGGGTTTCTCCTGCAACCCGTTCGCTTTGTGCTGGATGAACGAACGTCTCTCCACATACTCAGTTCTGAGAGAAAAGTGTGTGTGAAAGCCGTCCTTCACCTAGCTTGAAGGGAACACAAAGTTTCTTTTCAGTTGCCAAATCCACTCCATACATATATATGGGGAGGTACAAGCTCCAAATCGGTTTTACAGTGAAAACGGCAGGCACTTCAAACCGGCACTAGGAAACAGACTGGGAAACCAGAGTAAGGGTTTCTCCTGCAACCCGTTCCCTTTGTGCGGGATGAACGAACGTCTCTCCATATGCTCAGTTCTGAGAGATAAGTGTGTGTGAAAGCCGTCCTTCACCTAGCTTGAAGGGAACACAAAGTTTCTTTTCAGTTGCCAACTCCACTCCATACATATATATGGGGAGGTACAAGCTCCAACTCGGTTTTACAGTGAAAACGGCAGGCACTTCAAACCGTCACTAGGAAACAGACTGAGAAACCAGAGTAAGGGTTTCTCCTGCAACCCGTTCCCTTTTTGCTGGATGAACGAACGTCTCTCCACATGCTCAGTTCTGAGAGATAAGTGTGTGTGAAAGCCGTCGTTCAACTAGCTTGTAGGGAGCACAAAGTTTCTTTTAAGTTGCCAACTCCACTCCATACATATATATGGGGAGGTACAAGCTCCAACTCGGTTTTACAGTGAAAACGGCAGGCACTTCAAACCGGCACTAGGAAACAGACTGAGAAACCAGAGTAAGGGTTTCTCCTGCAACCCGTTCCCTTTGTGCTGGATGAACGAACGTCTCTCCACATACTCAGTTCTCAGAGAAAAGTGTGTGTGAAAGCCGTCCTTCACCAAGCTTGAAGGGAACACAAAGTTTCTTTTCATTTGCAAACTCCACTCCATACATATATATGGGGAGGTACAAGCTCCAACTCGGTTTTACAGTGAAAACGGCAGGCACTTCAAACCAGCACTAGGAAACAGACTGAGAAACCAGAGTAAGGGTTTCTCCTGCAACCCGTTCCCTTTGTGCGGGATGAACGTACGTCTCTCCACATACTCAGTTCTGAGAGATAAGTGTGTGTGAAAGCCGTCCTTCACCTAGATTGAAGGGAACACAAAGTTTCTTTTCAGTTGCCAACTCCACTCCATACATATATATGGGGAGGTACAAGCTCCAACTCGGTTTTACAGTGAAAACGGCAGGCACTTCAAACCGGCACTAGGTAACAGACTGAGAAACCAGAGTAAGGGTTTCTCCTGCAACCCGTTCCCTTTATGCGGGATGAACGAAAGTCTCTCCACATGCTCAGTTCTGAGAGATAAGTGTGTGTGAAAGCCGTCCTTCATCTAGCTTGAAGGGAACACAAAGTTTCTTTTCAGTTGCAAACTCCACTGCATACATATATATGGGGAGGTAAAAGCTCCAACTCGGTTTTACAGTGAAAACGGCAGGCACTTCAAACCGGCACTAGGAAACAGACTGAGAAACCAGAGTAAGGGTTTCTCCTGCAACCCGTTCCCTTTGTGCGGGATGAACGAACGTCTCTCCACATGCTCAGTTCTGAGAGATAAGTGTGTGTGAAAGCCGTCCTTCACCTAGCTTGAAGGGAACACAAAGTTTCTTTTAGGTTGCCAACTCCACTCCATACATATATATGGGGAGGTACAAGCTCCAACTCGGTTTTACAGTGAAAACGGCAGGCACTTCAAACCGGCACTAGGAAACAGACTGAGAAACCAGAGTCAGTGTTTCTCCTGCAACCCGTTCCCTCTGTGCTGAATGAACGTACGTCTCTCCACATACTCAGTTCTGAGAGATAAGTGTGTGTGAAAGCAGTCCTTCACCTAGATTGAAGGGAACACAAAGTTTCTTTTCAGTTGCCAAATCCACTCCTTACATATATATGGGGAGGTACAAGCTCCAACTCGATTTTACAGTGAAAACGGCAGGCACTTCAAACCGGCACTAGGAAACAGACTGAGAAAACAGAGTAAGGGTTTCTCCTGCAACCCGTTCCCTTTGTGCTGGATGAACGAACGTCTCTCCACATGCTCAGTACTGAGAGATAAGTGTGTGTGAAAGCCGTCCTTCAAATAGCTTGAAAGGAACACAAAGTTTCTTTTCAGTTGCAAACTCCACTCCATACATATATATGGGGAGGTACAAGCTCCAACATGGTTTTACAGTGAAAACGACAGGCACTTCAAACCGGCACTAGGAAACAGACTGAGAAACCAGAGTAAGTGTTTCTCCTGCAACCCGTTCCCTTTGTGTGGGATGAACGAACGTCTCTCCATATGCTCAGTTCTGAGAGATAAGTGTGTGTGAAAGCCGTCCTTCACCTATCTTGAAGGGAACACAAAGTTTCTTTTCAGTTGCCAACTCCACTCCATACATATATATGGGGAGGTATTGGCTCCAACTCGGTTTTACAGTGAAAACGGCAGGCACTTCAAACCGGCACTAGGAAACAGACTGAGAAACCAGAGTAAGGGTGTCTCCTGCAACCCGTTCCTTTGTGCGGGATGAACGAACGTCTCTCCACATGCTCAGTTCTGAGAGATAAGTGTGTGTGAAAGCCGTCGTTCAACCAGCTAGTAGGAAACACAAAGTTTCTTTTCAGTTGCAAACCCCACTCCATACATATATATGGGGAGGTACAAACTCCAACTCGGTTTTACAGTGAAAACGGCAGGCACTTCAAACAGGCACTAGGAAACAGACTGAGAAACCAGAGTCAGTGTTTCTCCTGCAACCCGTTCCCTTTGTGCTGGATGAACGAACGTCTTTCCACATGCTCAGTTCTGAGAGATAAGTGTGTGTGAAAGCCGTACTTCACCTATCTTGAAAGGAAAAAAAAGTATCTTTTCAGTTGCCAACTCCAATCCATACATATATATGGGGAGGTACAAGCCCCAACTCGGTTTTACAGTGAAAACGGCAGGCACTTCAAACCGGCACTAGGAAACAGACTGAGAAACCAGAGTAAGGGTTTCTCCTGCAACCCGTTCCCTTTGTGCGGGATGAACGAACGTCTCTCCACATGCTCAGTTCTGAGAGATAAGTGTGTGTGAAAGCCGTCCTTCACCTAGCTTGAAGGGAACACAAAGTTTCTTTTCAGTTGCAAACCCCACTCCATACATATATATGGGGAGGTACAAGCTCCAACTCGGTTTTACAGTGAAAACGGCAGGCACTTCAAAACGGCACTAGGAACAGACTGAGAAACCAGAGTCAGTGTTTCTCCTGCCACCCGTTCCCTTTGTGCTGGATGAACGAACGTCTCTCCACATGCTCAGTTCTGAGAGATAAGTGTGTGTGAAAGCCGTCGTTCAACTAGCTTGTAGGGAACACAAAGTTTCTTTTCAGTTGCCAACTCCACTCCATACATATATATGGGGAGGTACAAGCTCCAACTCGGTTTTCAGTGAAAACGGCAGGCACTTCAAACCGGCACTAGGAGACAGAATGAGAAACCAGAGTAAGGGTTTCTCCTGCAACCCGTTCCCTTTGTGCGGGATGAACGAACGTCTCTCCACATGCTCAGTTCTGAGAGATAAGTGTGTGTGAAAGCCGTCCTTCACCTAGCTTGAAGGGAACACAAAGTTTCTCTTCAGTTGCCAACTCCACTCCATACATATATATGGGGAGGTACAAGCTCCAACTCGGTTTTACAGTGAAAAAGGCAGGCACTTCAAACCGGCACTAGGAAACAGACTGAGAAACCAGAGTAAGGGTTTCTCCTGCAACCCGTTCCCTTTGTGCTGGATGAACGAACGTCTCTCCACATGCTCAGTTCTGAGAGATAAGTGTGTGTGAAAGCCGTCCTTCACCTAGCTTGAAGGGAACACAAAGTTTCTTTTCAGTTGCCAACTCCACTCCATACATATATATGGGGATGTACAAGCCCCAACTCGGTTTTACAGTGAAAACGGCAGGCACTTCAAACCGGCACTAGGAAACAGACTGAGAAACCAGAGTAAGGGTTTCTCCTGCAACCCGTTCCCTTTGTGCTGGATGAAAGAACGTCTCTCCACATGCTCAGTTCTGAGAGATAAGTGTGTGTGAAAGCCGTCCTTCACCTAGCTTGAAGGGAACACAAAGTTTCTTTATACTTGCAAACCCCACTCCATACATATATATGGGGAGATACTAGCACCAACTCGGTTTTACAGTGAAAACGGCAGCACTTCAAACGGGCACTAGGAAACAGACTGAGAAACCAGAGTAAAGGTTTCTCCTGCAACCCGTTTCCTTTGTGCTGGATGAACGAACGTCTCTCACATACTCAGTTCTGAGAGATAAGTGTGTGTGAAAGCCGTCCTTCACCTAGCTTGAAGGGAACACAAAGTTTCTTTTCAGTTGCCAACTGCACTCCATACATATATATGGGGAGGTACAAGCTCCAACTCGGTTTTACAGTGAAAACGGCAGGCACTTCAAAGCGGCACTAGGAAACAGACTGAGAAACCAGAGTCAGTGTTTCCCCTGCAACCCGTTCCCTTTGTGCTGGATGAACGAACGTCTCTCCACATGCTCAGTTCTGAGAGATAATTGTGTGTGAAAGCCGTCCTTCACCTAGCTTGAAGGGAACACAAAGTTTCTTTATAGTTGCCAACCCCACTCCATACATATATATGGGGAGGTACAAGCTCCAACTCGGTTTTACAGTGAAAACGGCAGGCACTTCAAACCGGCACTAGGAACAGACTGAGAAACCAGAGTCAGTGTTTCTCCTGCAACCCGTTCCCTTTGTGCTGGATGAACGAACGTCTCTCCACATGCTCAGTTCTTAGAGATAAGTGTGTGTGAAAGCCGTCGTTCAAATAGCTTGTAGGGAACACAAAGTTTCTTTTCAGTTGCCAACTCCACTCCATACATATATATGGGGAAGTACAAGCTCCAACTCGGTTTTCAGTGAAAACGGCAGGCACTTCAAACCGGCACTAGGAGACAGACTGAGAAACCAGAGTAAGGGTTTCTCCTGCAACCCGTTCCCTTTGTGCGGGATGAACGAACGTCTCTCCACATGCTCAGTTCTGAGAGATAAGTGTGTGTGAAAGCCGTCCTTCACCTAGCTTGAAGGGAACACAAAGTTTCTTTTCAGTTGCCAACTCCACTCCATACATATATATGGGGAGGTACAAGCTCCAACTCGGTTTTACAGTGAAAATGGCAGGCACTTGAAACCGGCACTAGGAAACAGACTGAGAAACCAGAGTCAGTGTTTCCCCTGCAAACCGTTCACTTTGTGCTGGATGAACGAACGTCTCTCCACATGCTCAGTTCTGAGAGATAAGTGTGTGTGAAAGCCGTCCTTCACCTAGATTGAAGGGAACACAAAGTTTCTTTATAGTTGCCAACACCACTCCATACATATATATGGGGAGGTACAAGCTCCAACTCGGTTTTACAGTGAAAACGGCAGGCACTTCAAACCGGCACTAGGAACAGACTGAGAAACCAGAGTCAGTGTTTCTCCTGCCACCCGTTCCCTTTGTGCTGGATGAACGAACGTCTCTCCACATGCTCAGTTCTGAAAGATAAGTGTGTGTGAAAGCCGTCGTTCAACTAGCTTGTAGGGAACACAAAGTTTCTTTTCAGTTGACAACTCCACTCCATACATATATATGGGGAGGTACAAGCTCCAACTCGGTTTTCAGTGAAAACGGCAGGCACTTCAAACCGGCACTAGGAGACAGACTGAGAAACCAGAGTCAGTGTTTCTCCTGCAACCCGTTCCCTTTGTGCGGGATGAACGAACGTCTCTCCACAAGCTCAGTTCTGAGAGATAAGTGTGTGTGAAAGCCGTACTTCACCTAGCTTGAAGGGAATACAAAGTTTCTTTTCAGTTGCCAACTCCACTCCATACATATATATGGGGAGGTAC
Source organism: Vicugna pacos (assembly GCF_048564905.1). Classification (NCBI taxonomy): domain Eukaryota; kingdom Metazoa; phylum Chordata; class Mammalia; order Artiodactyla; family Camelidae; genus Vicugna; species Vicugna pacos. Next base: position 67,686,933 of record NW_027328740.1, on the reverse strand, counting down.
AAGCTCCAACTCGGCTTACAGTGAAAAAGGCAGGCACTTCAAACCGGCACTAGGAAACAGACTGAGAAACCAGAGTAAGGGTTTCTCCTGCAACCCGTTCCCTTTGTGCTGGATGAACGAACGTCTCTCCACATGCTCAGTTCTGGGAGATAAGTGTGTGTGAAATCCGTCCTTCACCTAGCTTGAAGGGAACACAAAGTTTCTTTACAGTTGCAAACCCCACTCCGTATATTTATATGGGGAGGTATTGGCTCCAACTCGGTTTTACAGTGAAAACGGCAGGCACTTCAAACCGGCCCTAGGAAACAGACTGAGAATCCAGAGTAAGGGTTTCTCCTGCAACACGTTCCCTTTGTGCTGGATGAATGAACGTCTCTCCACATGCTCAGTTCTGAGAGATAAGTGTGTGTGAAAGCTGTCCTTCATCTAGCTTGAAGGGAACACAAAGTTTCTTTTCAGTTGCCAACTCCACTCCATACATATATATGGGGAGGTACAAGCTCCAACTCGGTTTTCAGTGAAAACGGCAGGCACTTCAAACCGGCACTAGGAGACAGACTGAGAAACCAGAGTCAGTGTTTCTCCTGCAACCCGTTCCCTTTGTGCGGGATGAACGAACGTCTCTCCACATGCTCAGTTCTGAGAGATAAGTGTGTGTGAAAGCCGTCCTTCACCTAGCTTGAAGGGAACACAAAGTTTCTTTTCAGTTGCCAACTCCACTCCATACATATATATGGGGAGGTACAAGCTCCAACTCGGTTTTACAGTGAAAAAGGCAGGCACTTCAAACCGGCACTAGGAAACAGACTGAGAAACCAGAGTAAGGGTTTCTCCTGCAACCCGTTCCCTTTGTGCTGGATGAACGAACGTCTCTCCACATGCTCAGTTCTGGGAGATAAGTGTGTGTGAAAGCCGTCCTTCACCTAGCTTGAAGGGAACACAAAGTTTCTTTACAGTTGCAAACCCCACTCCGTATATTTATATGGGGAGGTATTGGCTCCAACTCGGTTTTACAGTGAAAACGGCAGGCACTTCAAACCGGCCCTAGGAAACAGACTGAGAATCCAGAGTAAGGGTTTCTCCTGCAACCCGTTCCCTTTGTGCTGGATGAATGAACGTCTGTCCACATACTCAGTTCTGAGAGATAAGTGTGTGTGAAAGCCGTCCTTCATCTAGCTTGAAGGGAACACAAAGTTTCTTTTCAGTTGCAAACACCACTCCATACATATATATGGGGAGGTACAAGCTCCAACTCGGTTTTACAGTGAAAACGGCAGGCACTTCAAACCGGCACTAGGAAACACACTGAGAAACCAGAGTCAGTGTTTCTCCTGCAACCCGTTCCCTTTGTGCTGGATGAACGAACGTCTCTCCACATGCTCAGTTCTGAGAGATAAGTGTGTGTGAAAGCCGTCCTTCACCTAGCTTGAAGGGAACACAAAGTTTCTTTTCAGTTGCCAACTCCACTCCATACATATATATGGGGAGGTACAAGCTCCAACTCGGTTTTACAGTGAAAACGGCAGGCACTTCAAACCGGCACTAGGAAACAGACTGAGAAACCAGAGTCAGTGTTTCCCCTGCAAACCGTTCACTTTGTGCTGGATGAACGAACGTCTCTCCACATGCTCAGTTCTGAGAGATAAGTGTGTGTGAAAGCCGTCCTTCACCTAGATTGAAGGGAACACAAAGTTTCTTTATAGTTGCCATCCCCACTCCATACATATATATGGGGAGGTACAAGCTCCAACTCGGTTTTACAGTGAAAACGGCAGGCACTTCAAACCGGCACTAGGAAACAGACTGAGAAACCAGATTCAGTGTTTCTCCTGCAACCCGTTCCCTTTGTGCTGAATGAACGTAAGTCTCTCCACATACTCAGTTCTGAGAAATAAGTGTGTGTGAAAGCCGTCCTTCACCTAGATTGAAGGGAACACAAAGTTTCTTTTCAGTTGCCAAATCCACTCCATACATATATATGGGGAGGTACAAGCTCCAACTCGGTTTTACAGTGAAAACGGCAGGCACTTCAAACCGGCACTAGGAAACAGACTGAGAAAACAGAGTAAGGGTTTCTCCTGCAACCCGTTCCCTTTGTGCTGGATGAACGAACGTCTCTCCACATGCTCAGTTCTGAGAGATAAGTGTGTGTGAAAGCCGTCCTTCAAATAGCTTGAAAGGAACACAAAGTTTCTTTTCAGTTGCCAACTCCACTCCATACATATATATGGGGAGGTACAAGCTCCAACTCGGTTTTACAGTGAAAACGGCAGGCACTTCCAACCGGCACTAGGTAACAGACTGAGAAACCAGAGTAAGGGTTTCTCCTGCAACCCGTTCCCTTTGTGCTGGATGAACGAAAGTCTCTCCACATGCTCAGTTCTGAGAGATAAGTGTGTGTGAAAGCCGTCCTTCATCTAGCTTGAAGGGAACACAAAGTTTCTTTTCAGTTGCCAAATCCACTCCATACATATATATGGGGAGGTACAAGCTCCAACTCGGTTTTACAGTGAAAACGGCAGGCACTTCAAACCGGCACTATGAAACAGACTGAGAAACCAGAGTAAGGGTTTCTCCTGCAACCCGTTCCCTTTGTGCTGGATGAACGAACGTCTCTCCACATACTCAGTTCTCAGAGAAAAGTGTGTGTGAAAGCCGTCCTTCACCTAGCTTGAAGGGAACACAAAGTTTCTTTTAGGTTGCCAACTCCACTCCATACATATATATGGGGAGGTACAAGCTCCAACTCGGTTTTACAGTGAAAACGGCAGGCACTTCAAACCGGCACTAGGAAACAGACTGAGAAACCAGAGTCAGTGTTTCTCCTGCAACCCGTTCCCTTTGTGCTGAATGAACGTACGTCTCTCCACATACTCAGTTCTGAGAGATAAGTGTGTGTGAAAGCCGTCCTTCACCTAGCTTGAAGGGAACACAAAGTTTCTTTATAGTTGCAAACACCACTCCATACATATATATGGGGAGGTATTAGCTCCAACTCGGTTTTACAGTGAAAACGGCAGGCACTTCAAACTGGCACTAGGAAACAGACAGAGAAACCAGAGTAAGGGTTTCTCCTGCAACCCGTTCGCTTTGTGCTGGATGAACGAACGTCTCTCCACATACTCAGTTCTGAGAGAAAAGTGTGTGTGAAAGCCGTCCTTCACCTAGCTTGAAGGGAACACAAAGTTTCTTTTCAGTTGCCAAATCCACTCCATACATATATATGGGGAGGTACAAGCTCCAAATCGGTTTTACAGTGAAAACGGCAGGCACTTCAAACCGGCACTAGGAAACAGACTGGGAAACCAGAGTAAGGGTTTCTCCTGCAACCCGTTCCCTTTGTGCGGGATGAACGAACGTCTCTCCATATGCTCAGTTCTGAGAGATAAGTGTGTGTGAAAGCCGTCCTTCACCTAGCTTGAAGGGAACACAAAGTTTCTTTTAGGTTGCCAACTCCACTCCATACATATATATGGGGAGGTACAAGCTCCAACTCGGTTTTACAGTGAAAACGGCAGGCACTTCAAACCGTCACTAGGAAACAGACTGAGAAACCAGAGTAAGGGTTTCTCCTGCAACCCGTTCCCTTTTTGCTGGATGAACGAACGTCTCTCCACATGCTCAGTTCTGAGAGATAAGTGTGTGTGAAAGCCGTCGTTCAACTAGCTTGTAGGGAGCACAAAGTTTCTTTTAAGTTGCCAACTCCACTCCATACATATATATGGGGAGGTACAAGCTCCAACTCGGTTTTACAGTGAAAACGGCAGGCACTTCAAACCGGCACTAGGAAACAGACTGAGAAACCAGAGTAAGGGTTTCTCCTGCAACCCGTTCCCTTTGTGCTGGATGAACGAACGTCTCTCCACATACTCAGTTCTCAGAGAAAAGTGTGTGTGAAAGCCGTCCTTCACCAAGCTTGAAGGGAACACAAAGTTTCTTTTCATTTGCAAACTCCACTCCATACATATATATGGGGAGGTACAAGCTCCAACTCGGTTTTACAGTGAAAACGGCAGGCACTTCAAACCAGCACTAGGAAACAGACTGAGAAACCAGAGTAAGGGTTTCTCCTGCAACCCGTTCCCTTTGTGCGGGATGAACGTACGTCTCTCCACATACTCAGTTCTGAGAGATAAGTGTGTGTGAAAGCCGTCCTTCACCTAGATTGAAGGGAACACAAAGTTTCTTTTCAGTTGCCAACTCCACTCCATACATATATATGGGGAGGTACAAGCTCCAACTCGGTTTTACAGTGAAAACGGCAGGCACTTCAAACCGGCACTAGGTAACAGACTGAGAAACCAGAGTAAGGGTTTCTCCTGCAACCCGTTCCCTTTATGCGGGATGAACGAAAGTCTCTCCACATGCTCAGTTCTGAGAGATAAGTGTGTGTGAAAGCCGTCCTTCATCTAGCTTGAAGGGAACACAAAGTTTCTTTTCAGTTGCAAACTCCACTGCATACATATATATGGGGAGGTAAAAGCTCCAACTCGGTTTTACAGTGAAAACGGCAGGCACTTCAAACCGGCACTAGGAAACAGACTGAGAAACCAGAGTAAGGGTTTCTCCTGCAACCCGTTCCCTTTGTGCGGGATGAACGAACGTCTCTCCACATGCTCAGTTCTGAGAGATAAGTGTGTGTGAAAGCCGTCCTTCACCTAGCTTGAAGGGAACACAAAGTTTCTTTTAGGTTGCCAACTCCACTCCATACATATATATGGGGAGGTACAAGCTCCAACTCGGTTTTACAGTGAAAACGGCAGGCACTTCAAACCGGCACTAGGAAACAGACTGAGAAACCAGAGTCAGTGTTTCTCCTGCAACCCGTTCCCTCTGTGCTGAATGAACGTACTTCTCTCCACATACTCAGTTCTGAGAGATAAGTGTGTGTGAAAGCAGTCCTTCACCTAGATTGAAGGGAACACAAAGTTTCTTTTCAGTTGCCAAATCCACTCCTTACATATATATGGGGAGGTACAAGCTCCAACTCGATTTTACAGTGAAAACGGCAGGCACTTCAAACCGGCACTAGGAAACAGACTGAGAAAACAGAGTAAGGGTTTCTCCTGCAACCCGTTCCCTTTGTGCTGGATGAACGAACGTCTCTCCACATGCTCAGTACTGAGAGATAAGTGTGTGTGAAAGCCGTCCTTCAAATAGCTTGAAAGGAACACAAAGTTTCTTTTCAGTTGCAAACTCCACTCCATACATATATATGGGGAGGTACAAGCTCCAACATGGTTTTACAGTGAAAACGACAGGCACTTCAAACCGGCACTAGGAAACAGACTGAGAAACCAGAGTAAGGGTTTCTCCTGCAACCCGTTCCCTTTGTGTGGGATGAACGAACGTCTCTCCATATGCTCAGTTCTGAGAGATAAGTGTGTGTGAAAGCCGTCCTTCACCTATCTTGAAGGGAACACAAAGTTTCTTTTCAGTTGCCAACTCCACTCCATACATATATATGGGGAGGTATTGGCTCCAACTCGGTTTTACAGTGAAAACGGCAGGCACTTCAAACCGGCACTAGGAAACAGACTGAGAAACCAGAGTAAGGGTGTCTCCTGCAACCCGTTCCTTTGTGCGGGATGAACGAACGTCTCTCCACATGCTCAGTTCTGAGAGATAAGTGTGTGTGAAAGCCGTCGTTCAACTAGCTAGTAGGAAACACAAAGTTTCTTTTCAGTTGCAAACCCCACTCCATACATATATATGGGGAGGTACAAACTCCAACTCGGTTTTACAGTGAAAACGGCAGGCACTTCAAACAGGCACTAGGAAACAGACTGAGAAACCAGAGTCAGTGTTTCTCCTGCAACCCGTTCCCTTTGTGCTGGATGAACGAACGTCTTTCCACATGCTCAGTTCTGAGAGATAATTGTGTGTGAAAGCCGTACTTCACCTATCTTGAAAGGAAAAAAAAGTATCTTTTCAGTTGCCAACTCCAATCCATACATATATATGGGGAGGTACAAGCCCCAACTCGGTTTTACAGTGAAAACGGCAGGCACTTCAAACCGGCACTAGGAAACAGACTGAGAAACCAGAGTAAGGGTTTCTCCTGCAACCCGTTCCCTTTGTGCGGGATGAACGAACGTCTCTCCACATGCTCAGTTCTGAGAGATAAGTGTGTGTGAAAGCCGTCCTTCACCTAGCTTGAAGGGAACACAAAGTTTCTTTTCAGTTGCAAACCCCACTCCATACATATATATGGGGAGGTACAAGCTCCAACTCGGTTTTACAGTGAAAACGGCAGGCACTTCAAAACGGCACTAGGAACAGACTGAGAAACCAGAGTCAGTGTTTCTCCTGCCACCCGTTCCCTTTGTGCTGGATGAACGAACGTCTCTCCACATGCTCAGTTCTGAGAGATAAGTGTGTGTGAAAGCCGTCGTTCAACTAGCTTGTAGGGAACACAAAGTTTCTTTTCAGTTGCCAACTCCACTCCATACATATATATGGGGAGGTACAAGCTCCAACTCGGTTTTCAGTGAAAACGGCAGGCACTTCAAACCGGCACTAGGAGACAGAATGAGAAACCAGAGTAAGGGTTTCTCCTGCAACCCGTTCCCTTTGTGCGGGATGAACGAACGTCTCTCCACATGCTCAGTTCTGAGAGATAAGTGTGTGTGAAAGCCGTCCTTCACCTAGCTTGAAGGGAACACAAAGTTTCTCTTCAGTTGCCAACTCCACTCCATACATATATATGGGGAGGTACAAGCTCCAACTCGGTTTTACAGTGAAAAAGGCAGGCACTTCAAACCGGCACTAGGAAACAGACTGAGAAACCAGAGTAAGGGTTTCTCCTGCAACCCGTTCCCTTTGTGCTGGATGAACGAACGTCTCTCCACATGCTCAGTTCTGAGAGATAAGTGTGTGTGAAAGCCGTCCTTCACCTAGCTTGAAGGGAACACAAAGTTTCTTTTCAGTTGCCAACTCCACTCCATACATATATATGGGGATTTACAAGCCCCAACTCGGTTTTACAGTGAAAACGGCAGGCACTTCAAACCGGCACTAGGAAACAGACTGAGAAACCAGAGTAAGGGTTTCTCCTGCAACCCGTTCCCTTTGTGCTGGATGAAAGAACGTCTCTCCACATGCTCAGTTCTGAGAGATAAGTGTGTGTGAAAGCCGTCCTTCACCTAGCTTGAAGGGAACACAAAGTTTCTTTATACTTGCAAACCCCACTCCATACATATATATGGGGAGATACTAGCTCCAACTCGGTTTTACAGTGAAAACGGCAGCACTTCAAACCGGCACTAGGAAACAGACTGAGAAACCAGAGTAAAGGTTTCTCCTGCAACCCGTTTCCTTTGTGCTGGATGAACGAACGTCTCTCACATACTCAGTTCTGAGAGATAAGTGTGTGTGAAAGCCGTCCTTCACCTAGCTTGAAGGGAACACAAAGTTTCTTTTCAGTTGCCAACTCCACTCCATACATATATATGGGGAGGTACAAGCTCCAACTCGGTTTTACAGTGAAAACGGCAGGCACTTCAAAGCGGCACTAGGAAACAGACTGAGAAACCAGAGTCAGTGTTTCCCCTGCAACCCGTTCCCTTTGTGCTGGATGAACGAACGTCTCTCCACATGCTCAGTTCTGAGAGATAATTGTGTGTGAAAGCCGTCCTTCACCTAGCTTGAAGGGAACACAAAGTTTCTTTATAGTTGCCAACCCCACTCCATACATATATATGGGGAGGTACAAGCTCCAACTCGGTTTTACAGTGAAAACGGCAGGCACTTCAAACCGGCACTAGGAACAGACTGAGAAACCAGAGTCAGTGTTTCTCCTGCAACCCGTTCCCTTTGTGCTGGATGAACGAACGTCTCTCCACATGCTCAGTTCTTAGAGATAAGTGTGTGTGAAAGCCGTCGTTCAACTAGCTTGTAGGGAACACAAAGTTTCTTTTCAGTTGCCAACTCCACTCCATACATATATATGGGGAAGTACAAGCTCCAACTCGGTTTTCAGTGAAAACGGCAGGCACTTCAAACCGGCACTAGGAGACAGACTGAGAAACCAGAGTAAGGGTTTCTCCTGCAACCCGTTCCCTTTGTGCGGGATGAACGAACGTCTCTCCACATGCTCAGTTCTGAGAGATAAGTGTGTGTGAAAGCCGTCCTTCACCTAGCTTGAAGGGAACACAAAGTTTCTTTTCAGTTGCCAACTCCACTCCATACATATATATGGGGAGGTACAAGCTCCAACTCGGTTTTACAGTGAAAACGGCAGGCACTTGAAACCGGCACTAGGAAACAGACTGAGAAACCAGAGTCAGTGTTTCCCCTGCAAACCGTTCACTTTGTGCTGGATGAACGAACGTCTCTCCACATGCTCAGTTCTGAGAGATAAGTGTGTGTGAAAGCCGTCCTTCACCTAGATTGAAGGGAACACAAAGTTTCTTTATAGTTGCCAACACCACTCCATACATATATATGGGGAGGTACAAGCTCCAACTCGGTTTTACAGTGAAAACGGCAGGCACTTCAAACCGGCACTAGGAACAGACTGAGAAACCAGAGTCAGTGTTTCTCCTGCCACCCGTTCCCTTTGTGCTGGATGAACGAACGTCTCTCCACATGCTCAGTTCTGAAAGATAAGTGTGTGTGAAAGCCGTCGTTCAACTAGCTTGTAGGGAACACAAAGTTTCTTTTCAGTTGACAACTCCACTCCATACATATATATGGGGAGGTACAAGCTCCAACTCGGTTTTCAGTGAAAACGGCAGGCACTTCAAACCGGCACTAGGAGACAGACTGAGAAACCAGAGTCAGTGTTTCTCCTGCAACCCGTTCCCTTTGTGCGGGATGAACGAACGTCTCTCCACAAGCTCAGTTCTGAGAGATAAGTGTGTGTGAAAGCCGTACTTCACCTAGCTTGAAGGGAATACAAAGTTTCTTTTCAGTTGCCAACTCCACTCCATACATATATATGGGGAGGTACAAGCTCCAACTCGGCTTACAGTGAAAAAGGCAGGCACTTCAAACCGGCACTAGGAAACAGACTGAGAAACCAGAGTAAGGGTTTCTCCTGCAACCCGTTCCCTTTGTGCTGGATGAAAGAACGTCTCTCCACATGCTCAGTTCTGGGAGATAAGTGTGTGTGAAAGCCGTCCTTCACCTAGCTTGAAGGGAACACAAAGTTTCTTTACAGTTGCAAACCCCACTCCGTATATTTATATGGGGAGGTATTGGCTCCAACTCGGTTTTACAGTGAAAACGGCAGGCACTTCAAACCGGCCCTAGGAAACAGACTGAGAATCCAGAGTAAGGGTTTCTCCTGCAACACGTTCCTTTTGTGCTGGATGAATGAACGTCTGTCCACATACTCAGTTCTGAGAGATAAGAGTGTGTGAAAGCTGTCCTTCATCTAGCTTGAAAGGAACACAAAGTTTCTTTTCAGTTGCAAACACCACTCCATACATATATATGGGGAGGTACAAGCTCCAACTCGGTTTTACAGTGAAAACGGCAGGCACTTCAAACCGGCACTAGGAAACAGACTGAGAAACCAGAGTAAGGGTTTCTCCTGCAACCCGTTCCCTTTGTGCTGGATGAACGAACGTCTCTCCACATGCTCAGTTCTGAGAGATAAGTGTGTGTGAAAGCCGTCCTTCACCTAGCTTGAAGGGAACACAAAGTTTCTTTTCAGTTGCCAACTCCACTCCATACATATATATGGGGAGGTACAAGCTCCAACACGGTTTTACAATGAAAACGGCAGGCACTTCAAACCGGCACTAGGAAACAGACTGAGAAACCAGAGTAAGGGTTTCTCCGGCAACCCGTTTCATTTGTGCGGGATGAACGAAAGTCTCTCCACATGCTCAGTTCTGAGAGATAATTGTGTGTGAAAGCCGTCCTTCACCTAGATTGAAGGGAACACAAAGTTTCTTTATAGTTGCCAACCCCACTCCATACATATATATGGGGAGGTACAAGCTCCAACTCGGTTTTACAGTGAAAACGGCAGGCACTTCAAACCGGCACTAGGAACAGACTGAGAAACCAGAGTCAGTGTTTCTCCTGCAACCCGTTCCCTTTGTGCTGGATGAACGAACGTCTCTCCACATGCTCAGTTCTGAGAGATAAGTGTGTGTGAAAGCCGTCCTTCACCTAGCTTGAAGGGAACACAAAGTTTCTTTATAGTTGCAAACCCCACTCCATACATATATATGGGGAGATACTAGCTCCAACTCGGTTTTACAGTGAAAACGGCAGCACTTCAGACCGGCACTAGGAAACAGACTGAGAAACCAGAGTAAAGGTTTCTCCTGCAACCCGTTTCCTTTGTGCTGGATGAACGAACGTCTCTCACATACTCAGTTCTGAGAGATAAGTGTGTGTGAAAGCCGTCCTTCACCTAGCTTGAAGGGAACACAAAGTTTCTTTTCAGTTGCCAACTCCACTCCATACATATATATGGGGAGGTACAAGCTCCAACTCGGTTTTACAGTGAAAACGGCAGGCACTTCAAAGCGGCACTAGGAAACAGACTGAGAAACCAGAGTCAGTGTTTCCCCTGCAACCCGTTCCCTTTGTGCTGGATGAACGAACGTCTCTCCACATGCTCAGTTCTGAGAGATAAGTGTGTGTGAAAGCCGTCCTTCACCTAGCTTGAAGGGAACACAAAGTTTCTTTATAGTTACCAACCCCACTCCATACATATATATGGGGAGGTACAAGCTCCAACTCGGTTTTACAGTGAAAACGGCAGGCACTTCAAACCGGCACTAGGAACAGACTGAGAAACCAGAGTCAGTGTTTCTCCTGCCACCCGTTCCCTTTGTGCTGGATGAACGAACGTCTCTCCACATGCTCAGTTCTGAAAGATAAGTGTGTGTGAAAGCCGTCGTTCAACTAGCTTGTAGGGAACACAAAGTTTCTTTTCAGTTGCCAACTCCACTCCATACATATATATGGGGAGGTACAAGCTCCAACTCGGTTTTCAGTGAAAACGGCAGGCACTTCAAACCGGCACTAGGAGACAGACTGAGAAACCAGAGTCAGTGTTTCTCCTACAACCCGTTCCCTTTGTGCTGGATGAATGAACGTCTGTCCACATACTCAGTTCTGAGAGATAAGTGTGTGTGAAAGCCGTCCTTCATCTAGCTTGAAGGGAACACAAAGTTTCTTTTCAGTTGCAAACACCACTCCGTATATTTATATGGGGAGGTATTGGCTCCAACTCGGTTTTACAGTGAAAACGGCAGGCACTTCAAACCGGCCCTAGGAAACAGACTGAGAATCCAGAGTAAGGGTTTCTCCTGCAACCCGTTCCCTTTGTGCTGGATGAATGAACGTCTGTCCACATACTCAGTTCTGAGAGATAAGTGTGTGTGAAAGCCGTCCTTCATCTAGCTTGAAGGGAACACAAAGTTTCTTTTCAGTTGCAAACACCACTCCATACATATATATGGGGAGGTACAAGCTCCAACTCGGTTTTACAGTGAAAACGGCAGGCACTTCAAACCGGCACTAGGAAACAGACTGAGAAACCAGAGTCAGTGTTTCTCCTGCAACCCGTTCCCTTTGTGCTGGATGAACGAACGTCTCTCCACATGCTCAGTTCTGAGAGATAAGTGTGTGTGAAAGCCGTCCTTCACCTAGCTTGAAGGGAACACAAAGTTTCTTTTCAGTTGCCAACTCCACTCCATACATATATATGGGGAGGTACAAGCTCCAACTCGGTTTTACAGTGAAAACGGCAGGCACTTCAAACCGGCACTAGGAAACAGACTGAGAAACCAGAGTCAGTGTTTCCCCTGCAAACCGTTCACTTTGTGCTGGATGAACGAACGTCTCTCCACATGCTCAGTTCTGAGAGATAAGTGTGTGTGAAAGCCGTCCTTCACCTAGATTGAAGGGAACACAAAGTTTCTTTATAGTTGCCAACCCCACTCCATACATATATATGGGGAGGTACAAGCTCCAACTCGGTTTTACAGTGAAAACGGCAGGCACTTCAAACCGGCACTAGGAACAGACTGAGAAACCAGAGTCAGTGTTTCTCCTGCCACCCGTTCCCTTTGTGCTGGATGAACGAACGTCTCTCCACATGCTCAGTTCTGAGAGATAAGTGTGTGTGAAAGCCGTCCTTCACCTAGCTTGAAGGGAACACAAAGTTTCTTTTCAGTTGCCAACTCCACTCCATAAATATATATGGGGAGGTACAAGCTCCAACACGGTTTTACAATGAAAACGGCAGGCACTTCAAACCGGCACTAGGAAACAGACTGAGAAACCAGAGTAAGGGTTTCTCCTGCAACCCGTTTCCTTTGTGCGGGATGAACGAACGTCTCTCCACATGCTCAGTTCTGAGAGATAAGTGTGTGTGAAAGCCGTCCTTCACCTAGCTTGAAGGGAACACAAAGTTTCTTTATAGTTGCCAACTCCACTACATACATATATATGGGGAGGTACAAGCTCCAACTCGGTTTTACAGTGAAAACGGCAGGCACTTCAAACCGGCACTAGGAAACAGACTGAGAAACCAGAGTCAGTGTTTCCCCTGCAACCCGTTCCCTTTGTGCTTTATGAACGAACGTCTCTCCACATGCTCAGTTCTGAGAGATAAGTGTGTGTGAAAGCCGTCCTTCACCTAGCTTGAAGGGAACACAAAGTTTCTTTATAGTTGCAAACCCCACTCCATACATATATATGGGGAGGTACAAGCTCCAACTCGGTTTTACAGTGAAAAAGGCAGGCACTTCAAACCGGCACTAGGAGACAGACTGAGAAACCAGAGTAAGGGTTTCTCCTGCAACCCGTTCGCTTTGTGCTGGATGAACGAACGTCTCTCCACATACTCAGTTCTGAGAGATAAGTGTGTGTGAAAGCCGTCCTTCACCTAGCTTGAAGGGAACACAAAGTTTCTTTTCAGTTGCCAACTCCACTCCATACATATATATGGGGAGGTACAAGCCCCAACTCGGTTTTACAGTGAAAACGGCAGGCACTTCAAACCGGCACTAGGAAACAGACTGAGAAACCAGAGTAAGGGTTTCTCCTGCAACCCGTTCCCTTTGTGCTGGATGAACGAACGTCTCTCCACATACTCAGTTCTGAGAGATAAGTGTGTGTGAAAGCCGTCCTTCACCTAGCTTGAAGGGAACACAAAGTTTCTTTTCAGTTGCAAACCCCAGTCCATACATATATATGGGGAGGTACAAGCTCCAACAGGATTTTACAGTGAAAATGGCAGGCACTTCAAACAGAAACTAGGAAACAGACTGAGAAACCAGAGTAAGGGTTTCTCCTGCAACCTGTTCCCTTTGAGCAGGATGAACGAACGTCTCTCCACATGCTCAGTTCTGAGAGATAAGTGTGTGTGAAAGCCGTCCTTCACCTAGCTTGAAGGGAACACAAAGTTTCTTTATAGTTGCAAACCCCACTCCATACATATATATGGGGAGGTACTAGCTCCAACTCGGTTTTACAGTGAAAACGGCAGGCACTTCAAACTGGCACTAGGAAACAGACAGAGAAACCAGAGTAAGGGTTTCTCCTGCAACCCGTTCGCTTTGTGCTGGATGAACGAACGTCTCTCCACATGCTCAGTTCTGAGAGATAAGTGTGTGTGATAGCCGTCGTTCAACTAGCTTGTAGGGAACACAAAGTTTCTTTTCAGTTGCCAACTCCACTCCATACATATATATGGGGAGGTACAAGCTCCAACTCGGTTTTACACTGTAAACGGCAGGCACTTCAAACCGGCACTAGGAAACAGACTGAGAAACCAGAGTAAGGGTTTCTCCTGCAACCCGTTCCCTTTGTGCGGGATGAACGAACGTCTCTCCACATGCTCAGTTCTGAGAGATAAGTGTGTGTGAAAGCCGTCCTTCACCTAGCTTGAAGGGAACACAAAGTTTCTTTTCAGTTGCCAACTCCACTCCATACATATATATGGGGAGGTACAAGCTCCAACTCGGTTTTACAGTGAAAAAGGCAGGCACTTCAAACCGGCACTAGGAAACAGACTGAGAAACCAGAGTAAGGGTTTCTCCTGCAACCCGTTCCCTTTGTGCTGGATGAACGAACGTCTCTCCACATGCTCAGTTCTGGGAGATAAGTGTGTGTGAAAGCCGTCCTTCACCTAGCTTGAAGAGAACACAAAGTTTCTTTACAGTTGCAAACCCCACTCCGTATATTTATATGGGGAGGTATTGGCTCCAACTCGGTTTTACAGTGAAAACGGCAGGCACTTCAAACCGGCCCTAGGAAACAGACTGAGAATCCAGAGTAAGGGTTTCTCCTGCAACCCGTTCCCTTTGTGCCGGATGAATGAACGTCTGTCCACATACTCAGTTCTGAGAGATAAGTGTGTGTGAAAGCCGTCCTTCATCTAGCTTGAAGGGAACACAAAGTTTCTTTTCAGTTGCAAACACCACTCCATACATATATATGGGGAGGTACAAGCTCCAACTCGGTTTTACAGTGAAAACGGCAGGCACTTCAAACCGCCACTAGGAAACAGACTGAGAAACCAGAGTCAGTGTTTCTCCTGCAACCCGTTCCCTTTGTGCTGGATGAACGAACGTCTCTCCACATGCTCAGTTCTGAGAGATAAGTGTGTGTGAAAGCCGTCCTTCACCTAGCTTGAAGGGAACACAAAGTTTCTTTTCAGTTGCCAACTCCACTCCATAAATATATATGGGGAGGTACAAGCTCCAACACGGTTTTACAATGAAAACGGCAGGCACTTCAAACCGGCACTAGGAAACAGACTGAGAAACCAGAGTAAGGGTTTCTCCTGCAACCCGTTTCCTTTGTGCGGGATGAACGAACGTCTCTCCACATGCTCAGTTCTGAGAGATAAGTGTGTGTGAAAGCCGTCCTTCACCTAGCTTGAAGGGAACACAAAGTTTCTTTATAGTTGCCAACTCCACTACATACATATATATGGGGAGGTACAAGCTCCAACTCGGTTTTACAGTGAAAACGGCAGGCACTTCAAACCGGCACTAGGAAACAGACTGAGAAACCAGAGTCAGTGTTTCCCCTGCAACCCGTTCCCTTTGTGCTGGATGAACGAACGTCTCTCCACATGCTCAGTTCTGAGAGATAAGTGTGTGTGAAAGCCGTCCTTCACCTAGCTTGAAGGGAACACAAAGTTTCTTTATAGTTGCAAACCCCACTCCATACATATATATGGGGAGGTACAAGCTCCAACTCGGTTTTACAGTGAAAAAGGCAGGCACTTCAAACCGGCACTAGGAGACAGACTGAGAAACCAGAGTAAGGGTTTCTCCTGCAACCCGTTCGCTTTGTGCTGGATGAACGAACGTCTCTCCACATACTCAGTTCTGAGAGATAAGTGTGTGTGAAAGCCGTTCTTCACCTAGCTTGAAGGGAACACAAAGTTTCTTTTCAGTTGCCAACTCCACTCCATACATATATATGGGGAGGTACAAGCCCCAACTCGGTTTTACAGTGAAAACGGCAGGCACTTCAAACCGGCACTAGGAAACAGACTGAGAAACCAGAGTAAGGGTTTCTCCTGCAACCCGTTCCCTTTGTGCTGGATGAACGAACGTCTCTCCACATACTCAGTTCTGAGAGATAAGTGTGTGTGAAAGCCGTCCTTCACCTAGCTTGAAGGGAACACAAAGTTTCTTTTCAGTTGCAAACCCCAGTCCATACATATATATGGGGAGGTACAAGCTCCAACAGGATTTTACAGTGAAAATGGCAGGCACTTCAAACAGAAACTAGGAAACAGACTGAGAAACCAGAGTAAGGGTTTCTCCTGCAACCCGTTCCCTTTGTGCAGGATGAACGAACGTCTCTCCACATGCTCAGTTCTGAGAGATAAGTGTGTGTGAAAGCCGTCCTTCACCTAGCTTGAAGGGAACACAAAGTTTCTTTATAGTTGCAAACCCCACTCCATACATATATATGGGGAGGTACTAGCTCCAACTCGGTTTTACAGTGAAAACGGCAGGCACTTCAAACTGGCACTAGGAAACAGACAGAGAAACCAGAGTAAGGGTTTCTCCTGCAACCCGTTCGCTTTGTGCTGGATGAACGAACGTCTCTCCACATACTCAGTTCTGAGAGAAAAGTGTGTGTGAAAGCCGTCCTTCACCTAGCTTGAAGGGAACACAAAGTTTCTTTTCAGTTGCCAACACCAATCCATACATATATATGGGGAGGTACAAGCTCCAACTCGGTTTTACAGTGAAAACGGCAGGCACTTCAAACCGGCACTAGGAAACAGACTGAGAAACCAGAGTAAGGTTTTCCCTGCAACCCGTTCCCTTTATGCTGGATGAACGAGCGTCTCTCCACATACTCAGTTCTGAGAGAAAAGTGTGTGTGAAAGCCGTGCTTCACCTAGCTTGAAGGGAACACAAAGTTTCTTTTCAGTTGCCAAATCCACTCCATACATATATATGGGGAGGTACAAGCTCCAACTCGGTTTTACAGTGAAAACGGCAGGCACTTCAAACCGGCACTAGGAAACAGACTGAGAAACCAGAGTAAGGGTTTCTCCTGCAACCCGTTCCCTTTTTGCTGGATGAATGAACGTCTCTCCACATGCTCAGTTCTGAGAGATAAGTGTGTGTGATAGCCGTCGTTCAACTAGCTTGTAGGGAACACAAAGTTTCTTTTCAGTTGCCAACTCCACTCCATACATATATATGGGGAGGTACAAGCTCCAACTCGGTTTTACACTGTAAACGGCAGGCACTTCAAACCGGCACTAGGAAACAGACTGAGAAACCAGAGTAAGGGTTTCTCCTGCAACCCGTTCCCTTTGTGCGGGATGAACGAACGTCTCTCCACATGCTCAGTTCTGAGAGATAAGTGTGTGTGAAAGCCGTCCTTCACCTAGCTTGAAGGGAACACAAAGTTTCTTTTCAGTTGCCAACTCCACTCCATACATATATATGGGGAGGTACAAGCTCCAACTCGGTTTTACAGTGAAAAAGGCAGGCACTTCAAACCGGCACTAGGAAACAGACTGAGAAACCAGAGTAAGGGTTTCTCCTGCAACCCGTTCCCTTTGTGCTGGATGAACGAACGTCTCTCCACATGCTCAGTTCTGGGAGATAAGTGTGTGTGAAAGCCGTCCTTCACCTAGCTTGAAGGGAACACAAAGTTTCTTTACAGTTGCAAACCCCACTCCGTATATATATATGGGGAGGTATTGGCTCCAACTCGGTTTTACAGTGAAAACGGCAGGCACTTCAAACCGGCCCTAGGAAACAGACTGAGAATCCAGAGTAAGGGTTTCTCCTGCAACCCGTTCCCTTTGTGCTGGATGAATGAACGTCTGTCCACATACTCAGTTCTGAGAGATAAGTGTGTGTGAAAGCCGTCCTTCATCTAGCTTGAAGGGAACACAAAGTTTCTTTTCAGTTGCAAACACCACTCCATAAATATATATGGGGAGGTACAAGCTCCAACTCGGTTTTACAGTGAAAACGGCAGGCACTTCAAACCGGCACTAGGAAACAGACTGAGAAACCAGAGTCAGTGTTTCTCCTGCAACCCGTTCCCTTTGTGCTGGATGAACGAACGTCTCTCCACATGCTCAGTTCTGAGAGATAAGTGTGTGTGAAAGCCGTCCTTCACCTAGCTTGAAGGGAACACAAAGTTTCTTTTCAGTTGCCAACTCCACTCCATAAATATATATGGGGAGGTACAAGCTCCAACACGGTTTTACAATGAAAACGGCAGGCACTTCAAACCGGCACTAGGAAACAGACTGAGAAACCAGAGTAAGGGTTTCTCCTGCAACCCGTTTCCTTTGTGCGGGATGAACGAACGTCTCTCCACATGCTCAGTTCTGAGAGATAAGTGTGTGTGAAAGCCGTCCTTCACCTAGCTTGAAGGGAACACAAAGTTTCTTTATAGTTGCCAACTCCACTACATACATATATATGGGGAGGTACAAGCTCCAACTCGGTTTTACAGTGAAAACGGCAGGCACTTCAAACCGGCACTAGGAAACAGACTGAGAAACCAGAGTCAGTGTTTCCCCTGCAACCCGTTCCCTTTGTGCTGGATGAACGAACGTCTCTCCACATGCTCAGTTCTGAGAGATAAGTGTGTGTGAAAGCCGTCCTTCACCTAGCTTGAAGGGAACACAAAGTTTCTTTATAGTTGCAAACCCCACTCCATACATATATATGGGGAGGTACAAGCTCCAACTCGGTTTTACAGTGAAAAAGGCAGGCACTTCAAACCGGCACTAGGAGACAGACTGAGAAACCAGAGTAAGGGTTTCTCCTGCAACCCGTTCGCTTTGTGCTGGATGAACGAACGTCTCTCCACATACTCAGTTCTGAGAGATAAGTGTGTGTGAAAGCCGTCCTTCACCTAGCTTGAAGGGAACACAAAGTTTCTTTTCAGTTGCCAACTCCACTCCATACATATATATGGGGAGGTACAAGCCCCAACTCGGTTTTACAGTGAAAACGGCAGGCACTTCAAACCGGCACTAGGAAACAGACTGGGAAACCAGAGTAAGGGTTTCTCCTGCAAACCGTTCCCTTTGTGCTGGATGAACGAACGTCTCTCCACATACTCAGTTCTGAGAGATAAGTGTGTGTGAAAGCCGTCCTTCACCTAGCTTGAAGGGAACACAAAGTTTCTTTTCAGTTGCAAACCCCAGTCCATACATATATATGGGGAGGTACAAGCTCCAACAGGATTTTACAGTGAAAATGGCAGGCACTTCAAACAGAAACTAGGAAACAGACTGAGAAACCAGAGTAAGGGTTTCTCCTGCAACACGTTCCCTTTGTGCAGGATGAACGAACGTCTCTCCACATGCTTAGTTCTGAGAGATAAGTGTGTGTGAAAGCCGTCCTTCACCTAGCTTGAAGGGAACACAAAGTTTCTTTATAGTTGCAAACCCCACTCCATACATTTATATGGGGAGGTACTAGCTCCAACTCGGTTTTACAGTGAAAACGGCAGGCACTTCAAACTGGCACTAGGAAACAGACAGAGAAACCAGAGTAAGGGTTTCTCCTGCAACCCGTTCGCTTTGTGCTGGATGAACGAACGTCTCTCCACATACTCAGTTCTGAGAGAAAAGTGTGTGTGAAAGCCGTCCTTCACCTAGCTTGAAGGGAACACAAAGTTTCTTTTCAGTTGCCAACACCACTCCATACATATATATGGGGAGGTACAAGCTCCAACTCGGTTTTACAGTGAAAACGGCAGGCACTTCAAACCGGCACTAGGAAACAGACTGAGAAACCAGAGTAAGGGTTTCTCCTGCAACCCGTTCCCTTTTTGCTGGATGAATGAACGTCTCTCCACATGCTCAGTTCTGAGAGATAAGTGTGTGTGATAGCCGTCGTTCAACTAGCTTGTAGGGAACACAAAGTTTCTTTTCAGTTGCCAACTCCACTCCATACATATATATGGGGAGGTACAAGCTCCAACTCGGTTTTACACTGTAAACGGCAGGCACTTCAAACCGGCACTAGGAAACAGACTGAGAAACCAGAGTAAGGGTTTCTCCTGCAACCCGTTCCCTTTGTGCTGGATGAACGAACGTCTCTCCACATACTCAGTTCTCAGAGAAAAGTGTGTGTGAAAGCCGTCCTTCACCTAGCTTGAAGGGAACACAAAGTTTCTTTTAGGTTGCCAACTCCACTCCATACATATATATGGGGAGGTACAAGCTCCAACTCGGTTTTACAGTGAAAACGGCAGGCACTTCAAACCGGCACTAGGAAACAGACTGAGAAACCAGAGTCAATGTTTCTCCTGCAACCCGTTCCCTTTGTGCTGGATGAACGTACGTCTCTCCACATACTCAGTTCTGAGAGATAAGTGTGTGTGAAAGCCGTCCTTCACCTAGCTTGAAGGGAACACAAAGTTTCTTTTCAGTTGCCAAATCCACTCCATACATATATATGGGGAGGTACAAGCTCCAACTCGGATTTACAGTGAAAACGGCAGGCACTTCAAACCGGCACTAGGTAACAGACTGAGAAACCAGAGTAAGGGTTTCTCCTGCAACCCGTTCCCTTTATGCGGGATGAACGAAAGTCTCTCCACATGCTCAGTTCTGAGAGATAAGTGTGTGTGAAAGCCGTCCTTCATCTAGCTTGAAGGGAACACAAAGTTTCTTTTCAGTTGCCAAATCCACTCCATACATATATATGGGGAGGTACAAGCTCCAACTCGGTTTTACAGTGAAAACGGCAGGCACTTCAAACCGGCACTAGGAAACAGACTGAGAAACCAGAGTAATGTTTTCCCTGCAACCCGTTCCCTTTATGCTGGATGAACGAACGTCTCTCCACATACTCAGTTCTGAGAGAAAAGTGTGTGTGAAAGCCGTCCTTCACCTAGCTTGAAGGGAACACAAAGTTTCTTTTCAGTTGCCAAATCCACTCCATACATATATATGGGGAGGTACAAGCTCCAACTCGGTTTTACAGTGAAAACGGCAGGCACTTCAAACCGGCACTAGGAAACAGACTGAGAAACCAGAGTAAGGGTTTCTCCTGCAACCCGTTCCCTTTGTGCGGGATGAACGAACGTCTCTCCATATGCTCAGTTCTGAGAGATAAGTGTGTGTGAAAGCCGTCCTTCACCTAGCTTGAAGGGAACACAAAGTTTCTTTTCAGTTGCCAACTCCACTCCATACATATATATGGGGAGGTACAAACTCCAACTCGGTTTTACAGTGAAAACGGCAGGCACTTCAAACCGGCACTAGGAAACAGACTGAGAAACCAGAGTAAAGGTTTCTCCTGCAACCCGTTCCCTTTGTGCTGGATGAACGAACGTCTCTCCACATGCTCAGTTTTGAGAGATAAGTGTGTGTGAAAGCCGTCCTTCACCTAGCTTGAAGGGAACACAAAGTTTCTTTTCATTTGCCAACTCCACTCCATACATATATATGGGGAGGTACAAGCTCCAACTCGGTTTTACAGTGAAAACGGCAGGCACTTCAAACCGGCACTAGGAAACAGACTGAGAAACCAGAGTAAGGGTTTCTCCTGCAACCCGTTCCCTTTGTGCTGGATGAACGAACGTCTCTCCACATGCTCAGTTCTGAGAGATAAGTGTGTGTGAAAGCCGTCCTTCACATAGCTTGAAGGGAACACAAAGTTTCTTTTCAGATGCAAACCCCACTCCATACATATATATGGGGAGGTACAAGCTCCAACTCGGTTTTACAGTGAAAACGGCAGGCACTTCAAACCGGCACTAGGAAACAGACTGAGAATCCAGAGTCAGTGTTTCTCCTGCAACCCGTTCCCTTTGTGCTGGATGAACGAACGTCTCTCCACATGCTCAGTTCTGAGAGATAAGTGTGTGTGAAAGCCGTCCTTCACCTAGATTGAAGGGAACACAAAGTTTCTTTTCAGTTGCCAACTCCACTCCATACTTATATATGGGGACGTACAAGCTCCAACTCGGTTTTACAGGGAAAACGGCAGGCACTTCAAACCGGCACTAGGAAACAGACTGAGAAACCAGAGTCAGTGTTTCTCCTGCAACCCGTTCCCATTGTGCTGGATGAACGAACGTCTCTCCACGTGCTCAGTTCTGAGAGATAAGTGTTTGTGAAAGCCGTCGTTCAACTAGCTTGTAGGGAACACAAAGTTTCTTTTCAGTTGCCAACTCCACTCCATACATATATATGGGGAGGTAAAAGCTCCAACTCGGTTTTACAGTGAAAACGGCAGGCACTTCAAACCGGCACTAGGAAACAGACTGAGAAACCAGAGTCAGTGTTGCACCTGCAACCCGTTCCCTTTGTGCTGGATGAACGAACGTCTCTCCACATGCTCAGTTCTGAGAGATAAGTGTGTGTGAAAGCCGTCCTTCACCTAGCTTGAAGGGAACACAAAGTTTCTTTTCATTTGCCAACTCCAATCCATACATATATATGGGGAGGTACAAGCTCCAACTCGGTTTTACAGTGAAAACGGCAGGCACTTCAAACCGGCACTAGGAAACAGACTGAGAAACCAGAGTTAGGGTTTCTCCTGCAACCCGTTCCCTTTGTGCTGGATGAACGAACGTCTCTCCACATGTTCAGTTCTGAGAGATAAGTGTGTGTGAAAGCCGACCTTCACATAGATTGAAGGGAACACAAAGTTTCTTTTCAGTTGCCAACTCCACTTCATACATATACATGGGGTAGTACAAGCTCCAACTCGGTTTTACAGTGAAAACGGCAGGAACTTCAAACCGGCACTAGGATACAGACTGAGAAACCAGAGTAAGGGTTTCTCCTGCAACCCGTTCCCTTTGTGCTGAATGAACGAACGTCTCTCCACATGCTCAGATCTGAGAGATAAGTGTGTGTGAAAGCCGTCCTTCACCTAGCTTGAAGGGAACACAAAGTTTCTTTTCAGTTGCCAACTCCACTTCATACATATACATGGGTTAGTACAAGCTCCAACTCGGTTTTACAGTGAAAACGGCAGGAACTTCAAACCGGCACTAGGAAACAGACTGAGAAACGAGAGTAAGGGTTTCCCTGCAACCCGTTCCCTTTGTGCTGGATGAACGAACGTCTCTCCACATGCTCAGTTCTGAGAGATAAGTGTGTGTGAAAGCCGTCCTTCACCTAGCTTGAAGGGAACACAAAGAGTCTTTTCAGTTGCAAACCCCACTCCATACATATATATGGGGAGGTACAAACTCCAACTCGGTTTTACAGTGAAAACGGCAGGCACTTCAAACCGGCACTAGGAAACAGATTGAGAAACCAGAGTAAGGGTTTCTCCTGCAACCCGATCCCTTTGTGCGGGATGAACGAACGTCTCTCCACATGCTCAGTTCTGAGAGATAAGTGTGTTTGAAAGCCGCCCTTCACCTAGCTTGAAGGGAACACAAAGTTTCTTTTCAGTTGCCAACTCCACTCCATACATATATATGGGGAGGTACTAGCTCCAACTCGGTTTTACAGTGAAAATGGCAGGCACTTCAAACCGGCACTAGGAAACAGACTGAGAAACCAGAGTAAGGGTTTCTCCTGCAACATGTTCCCTTTGTGCTGGATGAACGAACGTCTCTCCACATACTCAGTTCTGGGAGATAAGTGTGTGTGAAAGCCGTCCTTCACCTAGCTTGAAGGGAACACAAAGTATCTTTTCAGTTGCAAACTCCACTTCATACATATATATGGGGAGGTACAAGCTCCAACTCGATTTTACAGTGAAAACGGCAGGCACTTCAAAGCGGCACTAGGAAACAGACTGAGAAACCAGAGTAAGGGTTTGTCCTGCAACCCATTCCCTTTGTGTGGATGAACGAACGTCTCTCCCCATACTCAGTTCTGAGAGATAAGTGTGTGTGAAAGCCGTCCTTCACCTAGCATGAAGGGGACACTAAGATTCTTTTCAGTTGCAAATCCCACTCCATACATATATATGGGGAGGTACAAGCTCCAACTCGGTTTTACAGTGAAAACGGCAGGCACTTCAAACCGGCACTAGGAAACAGACTGAGAAACCAGAGTAAGTGTTTCTCCTGCAACCCGTTCCCTTTGTGCGGCATGAACGAACGTCTCTCCACATGCTCAGTTCTGAGAGATAAGTGTGTGTGAAAGCCGTCCTTCACCTAGGTTGAAGGGAACACTAAGTTTCCTTATAGTTGCAAACCACACTCCATACATATATATGGGGAGGTACTAGCTCCAAGTCGGTTTTACAGTGAAAACGGCAGGCACTTCAAAGCGGCACTTGGAAACAGACTGAGAAACCAGAGTCAGTGTTTCTCCTGCAACCCGTTCCCTTTGTGCTGGATGAACGAACGTCTCTCCACATGCTCAGTTCTGAGAGATAAGTGTGTGTGAAAGCCGTCCTTCACCTAGCTTGAAGGGAACACAAAGTTTCTTTTCAGTTGCAAATTCCACTCCATACATATATATGGGGAGGTACAAGCTCCAACTCGGTTTTTCAGTGAAAACGGCAGGCACTTCAAAGCGGCACTTGGAAACAGACTGAGAAACCAGAGTCAGTGTTTCTCCTGCAACCCGTTCCCTTTGTGCTGGATGAACGAACGTCTCTCCACATGCTCAGTTCTGAGAGATAAGTGTGTGTGAAAGCCGTCCTTCACCTAGCTTGAAGGGAACACAAAGTTTCTTTATAGTTGCAAACCCCACTCCATACATATATATGGGGAGGTACTAGCTCCAAGTCGGTTTTACAGTGAAAACGGCAGGCACTTCAAACCGGCACTAGGAAACAGACTGAGAAACCAGAGTAAGGGTTTCTCCTGCAACCCGTTCCCTTTGTGTGGATGAACGAACGTCTCTCCACATACTCAGTTCTGAGAGATAAGTGTGTGTGAAAGCCGTCCTTCACCTAGCTTGAAGGGGACACAAAGTTTCTTTTCAGTTGCAAATCCCACTCCATACATATATATGGGGAGGTACAAGCTCCAACTCGGTTTTACAGTGAAAACGGCAGGCACTTCAAACCGGCACTAGGAAACAGACTGAGAAACCAGAGTAAGGGTTTCTCCTGCAACCCGTTCCCTTTGTGCTGGATGAAAGAACGTCTCTCCACATGCTCAGTTCTGAGAGAGAATTGTGTGTGAAAGCCGTTCTGCACATAGCTTGAAGGGAACACAAAGTTTCTTTTCAGTTTCCAACTCCCCTAAATACATATATATGGGGAGGAACAAGCTCCAACTCGGTTTTACAGTGGAAACTGCAGGCACTTCAAACCGACACTAGGAAACAGACTGAGAAACCAGAGTAACTGTTTCTCCTGCAACCTGTTCCAATTGTGCTGGATGAACGAACGTCTCTCCACATGCTCAGTTCTGAGAGGGAATTGTGTGTGAAAGCCGTCCTTCACCTAGCTTGAAGGGAACACAAAGTTTCTTTTCAGTTGCAAACCCCACTCCATACATATATATGGGGAGTTTCAAGCTCCAACTCGATTTTACAGTGTTAACGACAGGCACTTCAAACCAGCACTAGGAAACAGACTGAGAAACCAGAGAAAGGGTTTCTCCTGCAACCCGTTCCCTTTGTCCTGGATGAACGAACGTCTCTCCACATGCTCAGTTCTGAGAGATAAGTGTGTGTGAAGGCCATCTTTGAACTTGCTTGAAGGGAACACAAAGTTTCCTTTCAGTTCCTAACTCCAGTACATACATATATATGGGGAAGTAAATGCTCCATCTAGGTTTTACTGTGAAAACCCCAGGAACTTCCAACCGGCACTTGAAACAGATTGAGAAACCAGAGTAATTTTTTCCCCTGCAACTGTTCCCTTTGTTCTGAATGAACGAACTTCTCTCCACATGCTCAGATCTGAGAAATAAATGTGTGTGAAAGCCGTCATTCACGTAGCTTGTTGGGAACACTATGTTTCTTTTCAGTGGGGAAACGACACTATTTATATATATTTGGGGCGGTAGTAGTTCCAACTCGGTTTTACAGTGAAAACTGCATTAACTTCAAACCGGCATTTGAAAACATACTGAGAAACCCGAGTACATGTTTCTACAACCCATTCCCTTAATGCTAGATGATCGAACGTCTCTTCACATTCTCAATTCTGGCATTTAAATGAGTATGAAATGTGTCAATCACATAGTTTTTGGGGAACACACAGTTTCTTTTCTGTGCGAAACTGTGTGAAATTAATATATTTTGGGAGGTTCAAGCTCCAACTCTGTTTTTCAGTGTGAAGTGCATGAATCTCCAACCGGCCCTAGGAAAACATACTGAGAATCCAGAACAAGTGTTTCTACTGCAACCCATTCCCTTCATGCTAGATGAACGAACATCTCTCCACTTGCACAATTCTGAGAGTTAAGTGTGTGTGAAAGTCTTCTGTCAGCTAGCTTGTTGGGAAAACAGTTTTTTATGAGTGGGTAAATTCACTACATTTGTAGAAATGTGGAGGTACTACTTCCAACTCGGATTTACAATGAAAACTGCATGAACTTCAAACCAGCACTAGGAAACATACTGAGAATCCAGTGTAGCTGTTTCTACTGGAAACCATTACCTTTATGCTAGACAAACGAATGTCTCTCCACAATCTCAATACTCAGAACTGAATGAGTGTTGAAGCCATCCTTTACCTACCTTGTTGGAAACCCAGAGTTTCAGTCCAATGGAAACTACGCTTCTTTCATATATATAGGGAGTTACTAGCACGGACTTGGTTTTACACTGCAAAACAGTTTTATTTGCAACCGGCTTTGAGAAACATGCTGACAACTCAGAGAATTTGTTTCTGTATATCACTTAACCTTCAATGCTGGATGAAAAAAAGCCTCTCCACAGGCTTACTTCTGACATCTGAATTTGTTTTGGAGACTTCCTTCACCTAACTTGTTGGAAAACCAGAGTTTCTGTTATAGGGGAACTGCACTAGTTACATATCTAAGGGGAGGAACTTGCTCCAACGTGTTTTTCACACTAAATCGCTTTTACATTGAAAACGCCATTAGGAAACATGTTGAAATTTTAGAGAGTGTGTGTCTATATTACCTCTGCATTTTATTCTGCATGAAGGAACTCCTCTGAACATGCTCAATTTTTATAACTGTATGAGTGTGGAAGCCGTAATTCACCTAGCTTGTTGGAAACCCATAGTTTCAGCCCAATATAAACTACGCTGTTTCCATATATATCGGGACGTACTAGTACGAACTCGATTTTACACTGCAAACTGCCTTTACTTGAAAGCGGCTATGACAACCATGCTGAGAAATCAGAGTAACTGTTTCTGTATGTCCCTTAACCTTCAATGTTGGATGAAGGAATGCCACTCCATAAGTTCACGTCGGATATCTAAATGTGTTTTGAATCTATTCTTCAAATAACTTGTTGGAAACGCATAGTTTCTGGTATAGAGGAATTAAGCTGCTTACATATCTAACGGGAGGCACTTGCTCCAACTTGGTTTTCCACAGCAAATCGGTTTTACATTGAAAACGGTGGTAGGAAACCTGCTGAGAAGTCAGAGGGTGTGTGTGAAGAATACCTCTGCATTTTATGCTGCATGAAAGAACGTATCTCCACATGCTCAATTTTCAGAGCTGTATGATTTTCGAAGCCATACTTCACCTAGGTTGTTGGAAACCCTGAGTTTCAGTTAAGGTAAACTAAGCTACTTTCATATATATAGGGACGAACAAGCATGACCTCGGTTTTACACTGTAACGGCTTTTAGTTGAAACCGGCCTTGAGAAGCATGCTGAGAAATCGGAGTAAATGTTTATGTATGTCACGTAACTTTTAATGCTGGATAAAAGAACGTCTCTTCACAAGCTCACTTCTCACATCTGCATTTGTGTTGGAGCTGTCCTTCACCTAACTAGTTGGAAAACCAAAGTTTCTTGTACAGGGGCACTACGCTTCTTACATATGTAAGGGGAGGCACTCGCTCTAAAGTGGTTTTCCACAGCAAACTGGTTTAACATTGAAAAAGGCGTTAGGAAACATGCTTAGAAATCAGAGAATTTGTGTCTAGAATATCTCTGCCTTTTATGCTGCATGAAGGAACGCCTCTCAACATGCTCATTTATCAGATCTGTATGAGTGTGAAAGCCGTTCTTCACCTAGCTTTTTGGAAACCCATTGTTTCAGTCCAAGGTAAACTGCACTTTCCAATATATGTGTATGTACTAGCACGAACTCGATTTTTCACTGCAAACTGCTTTTACTTGAAATCGGCTTTGAGAAACATGCTGAGAAATCAGAGTACTTGTTTCTGTATGTAACTTAACCTTCAAGGCTGGATGAAAGAAGCCTCTCCACAAGCTCACTTTTGACATCTGAATTTCTCTTGGAGCCGTCCTTCACCTTACTTGTTGGAACCCCAGATTTTCTTGTATAGGGGAACTAAGCTACTTACATATGTAAGGGGGGGGCACTCGTTCCAACTTCTTTTTCCAGATCAAACCGCTTTTACATTGAAACCGGCGTAGGAAACATGCTCAGAAATCAGAGAATGTGTGTCTGGAAGTCCCTCTGCCTTTTGTTCTGGATGAAAGGACGCCTCTCCACATGCTCAATTTTCAGGAATGTAGAAGTGTGGAAGCCGCCTTTCACCTAGCTTGTTGGAAACCCAGATTTTCAGTCCAAGGAAAACTTTGCTGCTTTCATATATATGGGGACGTACTAGCACGAACTCAGTTTTTCATTGCAAACCACTTTTACTTGAAACCTGGTTTAAGAAACATATTGAGAAATCAGAGAACGTGTTTGTACATCTCACTCTGCCTTTTATGTTTACTGTGAAATGCTGGTTTCAAAGAAAAATCACTTTGCTTTGGTAAACTGCTTTGAATCGAGTTCCTGCGCTTTGATATGTAAATTGGGCAGTTCCCGTATTCCAGAAACTCTGGTTTTCCAACATGTTAGGAGAAGGACGTCTCCAACACAAATTCAAATGTCAGAAGTGATCTTGTGGAGAGGCATTCTTTCATCCAGCATTGAAGGTTAAGTGACATACAGAAATAGTCACTCTGTATTCTCAGCAGGTTTCCTAATGCCAGTTTCTAAGGAAGAGCGATTTGCTGTGGAAAACCGCTTTCGAGCGAGAGCCTCTGCTTAGATATGTAAGCAGTGAAGTTCCCCTAGACCAGAAACCCTTGTTTTCGAAGAAGTTATGTGAAGAATGGCTCCAACTCATGTTTAGATGTCAGAAGTGAGCATGTTGGGAGGCTTTCCTTCTTCCACCATTGAAGGTTAAGTGACATACTGAAACACTCACTCTGATTTCTTAGCATGTTTCTGAAATCCGTTTCAAGTAAAAACATTTTGCAGTGGAAATGTGAGTTGGTGCTAGTTTGTCCGCATATATATGAAAGCAGCGTTGTTTCCCTAGTCCAGAAATTCTGGGTTCCCAACAAGCTTGGTGAAGGACGGCCTCCACACTTATACAGATCTGAAAATAGAGCATGTGGAGTGGCGTTCTTTCATCCAGCATAAAAGGCAGAGTGACATGTAGAAACACATTCTCTGATTTCTCAGCATGTTTACTAATGCCGGTTTCAAAGTTAAAGCGGTTTGCTTAGGAAAACCGCGTTGGAGCGACTGCCTCCTGTTACATATGTAAGTAGCGTAGATCCCCTAGACCAGAAACTCTGGGTTTCCAACAATTTAGGTGAAGGACAGCTCCAACACACATTCAAATGTCAGAAGTTATCATGTGGAGAGGTGTTCTTTCATCCAGCATTGAAGGTTAAGTGACACTGGAACACTTTGATTTCTCAGTATGTTTTTCAGAGCCGGTTGCAAGTAAACGTGGTTTGCAGTGAACAACCGTTTTGGTACTAGTGCATCCCCATAGATATGTATGTAGCGTAGTTTCCCAACCCCAGAAACTGTGGGTTCCCAATTAGCTAGTTGAAGGACGGCTTCCAAACTCATACATATCTGAAAATTGGGCATGTGGTGTGGAGTTCTTTCATACAGCATAAAAGGTGGAGTGACATAGAAACACTAACTCTGATTTCTCTGCATGATTCTAAAAGCTGGTTTCAAGTAAAAGCTCTTTGGAAAGGAAAAGCCACCTGGAGCTTGTGCCTTCACTTATGTATGTAAGTACCGTAATTCCCCGAGGCGAGAAACTCTGGGTTCTCAGAAACATAGGTGAAGGTTGGCTTCCACTCACACGTGTTTCCAAAATGGAACAAGTATAGAAGCATTCCTTTATCTCACCTAAACAGCAAGGCTACACCTCAAGCACTTACCATGATTTCTCTGTATGTTTACTTGAGTAGATTTAAAGCTAAAAGCATTTATCGCTCAGAAACCTAGTTAGAGCTTATTCCTGCTGTTATATATATCGGTCGGGCAGTGCCCCAACACCATAGTTCTGTGTTTCCAGCAGTGTTGGTGAAGGATGGCTTCCACACACATTCGGTTTTCTCTCCTCCTCACTCTTCTGCTTAGACATCAATGCAGGTTGTGTATTGTGGAAGCCAAGGAAATTTTTTTCATTTAGGATCAGCCTCGGAGAAAACTGAGACCTGCTTCTGCTTCTTTTCCCTGCTAGATTTCCTCTTGGTGCATTTCCAATCCTCACGAGTGAGTTCCTTTAACCAAGTAATTATTTCAAAAAAGTGGGCAGGTTTCCATAGGGCCATTACTTCTTTTATATTCTTGTTTTTTAATACCTCTCTTCCATCTCTTTATCTCCAAGTGTCTTATTTCTATGTCCTTTGGTTTGGGCTGATGGCTAATCAGCATTAGTGTAGAAATTGTTGCTTGGTATTACTGTTCTATATTCTTTCCATGGATATTTGATTTATCATTGGATTTTAGGGAAGATAGTTTCTTTAAAAAAATTCTGGTAAGTAACTTGTGGGGGATTCTGTTTCTCTTGGTCTAGAATTATAATGCTTAATTTCTTAATAAGTGATACTTTCATAGAGCTCAAAATTCCAAAGGTTTGAGTGTCACCACTGTCCCGAAGCCTTTCGAACTTTTCTTTGGGGGCACATAGAACTGAGTGTGTGTGTCCTTCTGGACTTAGTTTAGCCTGAAACGAGCAATGGCAAGTACCCCCCCCATTTTACACAAACAACAGACGACTTTCACAAATTGAAACCTTTAAAAATATATGAACTGTAATGTTGTAGAATTTTACAAGAGGCAGTGACCTTCAGGGATGTCAGCAATGGAGGCAGAACAGTTGGAGGGACAGCAGGTGCTTGTGCTCGGTGGCTGAAGTCACACAACATCCATGGCCACCTCTGGTTAACCTTATATAGTTGGTGCTGTCTGCAGGCCTTCAAGGCTGTGCCCCCCTCCCCACCAAACATATATATTAGGAAAAGTGGTGAGCCTCAGTATGAGAAACAATAAAGAATTTGTAGGGGAAATTGAGTTTATTGTTTTTAAAAAGAAAAATTAGCATCCAGGTAGTTTAATTTCAGCTCCTAATAGACTGATGTGTTGACATTCACAAGGATGCGTAAACACATGCAAGATCATGGGGCAGGACCGGAGACTCTGAAGCAGCAATCACCACACACAACTTTCACTGCTGTCCTTGACTGCCTTATAGAATTACTTGATTAAGAAAAGGCCATAGATGTTAAATATCATCATTTTGAGAAACCAGTTCTTTTGAAATCTTATATACTAATGTAACTGTATTGGATAAAGAAATGCTAAATGTGTAATAAATTATTAAAAGAGGTAATGATTACTGAAAACACCACAAATTGAAGAGGACCACAGCATAATGGACATATATATTTTAATGATCTGGAAGAATCAGCTCAGCAGTGTATTCAAGACATCTACAGATGATGTCAAAAGGGGGTGTTCTTGGATAGCTTTTTGTGAATGTTAGAGTGAAGTCACTGTCAGGTACACAAATTTAGTTTAAAAGCAAAAGGTGAAACAGATTTCTTTTCAAAAATCTATTGTGTCTGGTTAGAAATCATCAAATCCATGGGTCAAGGGAAGGAAAAAATACCTAGTGACCACGTGACTGTTTCAGGAGCTGGTAGTAAAATGACAGTTGACAATTGTGTAAATTAGGTACAATCTTGATGTCCAACTGACCCAAAGATTTTTAGTCCATGTGCCAAAAATTTATCAAGCAATAAATAGTGATCAATGTTTTGTCAGCTCTGTTATCCCCCCTTCAAGCCTGCATTGTGATTGGGAAATAAGAACTTTGACTGCACGGAGGGGGATTTTCAAAAATGGAGTGTCCCCCGACCGAGAAAATAAAGAAAATTTAGCCGTACACTGTAGAGACACAGGGAGATCTGTTGAGCCAGATGACACTTGCTTTACTGTCAACTAGTAGGAGGTGCAGGTTTTGATGACTTGGGTACCACGTTGCTGCCTTTCTTAAGATATTGCCCATGGCTCTTGAGAAGCGATTAAGTGGGGCTAAGGAATTAGCCTCCAAATGCCCTTTGCCATGGGCATTGTCTCTATTGTCCATTTTTAAGTTTTAGCTTAGACAAGTTGCATTGTCTTACCAAGTGAGCTACAGACAGTAAGTGCATCTTGAAGCACACGGCTCTTTCCTCCTCACTGCAGCAGAGAACCTCTGCATTGGAGCATCCTGAGATGTCATCGATGGTCATTTTTCATGTTAGGAATCAGTAAGGATACTATGTCCACATGGATGAGGAGGGTAAGATTTCAGTCTCTAAAGTGGTAATGATGGGTTGACCTTTTCACTTAAAGAGTCTCACATCAACAAATGCATGTCTGTTCTGGATCAAGAAGAAACAAGTGTCTGAAAAAGAATAGCTTGAAAGGTCAGTGGGACATGTCAGGCATCTTCTTCATGTCTTCAAGTTCGGGTATCAAACATGGATTTCCTATCCTGAGTGATACTGACAATTTGCCGTGTTCTGTGCCTCATGTATATCAAAGGATTTCCTAAGTAAAATGTCTAGAAATGGTAACATTCTTGATATGTGTTAAACCGGGGGAGATGAAGGAATTAAAATTAGTCCCTAATGTGCATTGATTTTTCTAAAGACATCAATTTTATAGAAACTTTTGAAGAATTAAAGTGACAGAAAATTGCAAAGCACCTTCTCCTTCTGGTAGAAAACTGTTCTGTTTTCCTTTTTTGATGAATGTGACATAGAATCAGTACTACTATTGTTTGTATTGTACTTAGTGTTTACAGAGTGATTCACAGATATTCTCCTATTTCATCTGTGCAATGACCTCTGGAAGATAAGATTTCCTAGTTATGCTTTTTAATGTCTATTTCTTAACTGTGTCTAAAAGCAGATTGATTGAGATCCATTTGCTCAGTTTAGAAGGCTGGACTGATTAATTGTGTCAGAACATTCCAGGAGGCAGAGGAAAGGAAGAGACATGGGTTCTACACGATGGAAGCTGTTCCTGAAATGATTTGACCAGCAGTCTTATCCATTTTTCCCAAGGTCGGAAACAGAACACAACCCAAGACAAGGAAAACAGGGAGCCCATGTGACTCCAGCCTTGTCACGTAGAGTCATGGCTGTCCTTCTGTGCCTTGGAGAGGAGGATGCTTTTGGTCTCTGTTCTACAAATTCTGTTTTGCTTTATCTCCACAGTGTCTTGTTTTATTGGCATATGCTGAAACGATTTACATTTCATAGCATTAAAACAAAAATCAAGATCTCTTTATCATTTATTAACTATTTGGTAAATAGTTTTTGGTGAATATTTAACTTTATTATTAGGTCTTACCATGGCAATGTACAACACTTAGTTCCCTAGATAACAGCAGTGGCTAAAACATTGTATTTCCTAATACATTGTAATTCCCAATTCCACTAAAATTGTATTTCCTTCTTACATAAAGAAGTCAAGCAATCGGTAGCCCAGGGCTGGTTTGCATGATGGCCCCTGGGTCAGAGAACAAGATGCCTGTTATCTTCAGCCCATCAACCTGATGGCCCAAAGTGACTGCCTGAGGGTCAACCATCAGGTCCACATTCCAGGCAGCAGAGAGGAGGGAAGAAAGGTGCTTCAGTTCCCTTTTGGGGTGGTTCTGTATAGTCCCAGGTAGCTTTCCTGCTTTTATCTTGCTTTAGACAGAGGGCTGAGAGACAGCTTGCTATGAGGTAAGCTCAGCTGTGGACCAGCCATCTCCCTCGAGGGGAGGGGAGGGAGGGGGCGGGGAGGCACCTCTCATCCTGCACGTGGTGTAAGACACCACGATGAGCCGCCGGGGACCTCTGCACTCCGTTCATTGCTTCGGGCTGCACTGAGCGATTGGTAACGGTTGAGATTTTCACGTAGAGGTGCGTGTATGCTCGGTTCATTTAAACTAGTGGCTACCAGAGCATGTTGGAGAACACATTTGTTCTCACCTTCTAGCCAGTGACCCTCCAACCAGGATTCTGTCCTGCTGTTCATTTCCACATTATTTTCCAAGACTTCCGGAGGAAATGTAAGCAGCCTGATGCTCAAATGCTTTTCTATGTGATTCCCCCCTTGTTCTTTGAAGGAACAATAAATTGCCTAGAGAAGAGTGGACCAAATTCCAACCCTGCAATTCTTTAAAGCTCTGAGATTTGGTGTTAGAAAATAGAAGAAAATTCCAGAAACACCCTTAAGAAACATTATTTCTTTCAAATGTGATTTGGAGCAGCAAAGGACAATATATTTTATAGAACAATTTTTAAGACAATTGAATTGGCAGTAAGTTCACATAATGAAACTTCCAACAAGTCTTTATATTTCTCCTGGAAATTCCTTGGTTCTTGGTGTAAATTATTAATAATTAATATCAGCTTTCTATTCTTTCTCTTCTTGTAGTTGTAGAGTGAACATGAAAATAGCTTGTTGTGTCACTGAGAAAGCCTCCTGGTCAGCCTTCTAGTTAAACAGCTCGTGTGCGTTTCGGTGGCAGGTGTGCTAAATAGTAGTTTTCAGGCACTTGAGGGATGCCCATCACACCAGCACTGCAGGAGCCTATTTCTCACCCACGACCAGGTGAGACCCTCCTTTCCTCCGCTGCCTCACCCAGGACCCCACATTCTGGTTCTTTCTCATGACCCATTTTCATAAAGTTCACCCTGCACCAGCTGAGCAAGTCTTGGTTTCTCAAAGACCAGGATCTTAGTTCTAGGCTTTCTGTTAAAGGACAGTGTATAAAATCAGGCAAATTTATATGTCTTCTGAGGCCTCAGGATCTCTGCAATTAAAACAAGAACTTGAGTTACAATAATATTCTTTTCCACTTCTGAATTTCTATAACTCCACACAGTAGCTTTTTTATTAATTAGCTAAAAATTTTTCCAGAATATATTTTCCTAAGATTCACAAATATCTGTTAATTTATATTTAAAAATGCTATATTTAAGAAATGGAATAATTATTTACTTTTAAAAAGTAATTTAAGTCAAGAAATATTTTATAATGAATGTTTACTATGAGTTCAAGTATGTAAGCTTCATTTTTGTGATACTGTCAATAAACCACACAACATGAGTGTTGTGGGTTGTTTTATCTGGGGCAAAATGAGAACCAGAGCCCAGGTGTCAGCATCTCAGAGAGCTCGGAGGAAGTGCTCTGAAGATGAGGGGGAGCTCAGCAGTATATGAGATTTCAGTGAAGGGGGACGTGCAGTCAAGTATACGTTAAGGCAGAGGCTGCTGCTAGTCGAGGAGCAGGTGTCTCTGTTAATGATTTTAGTGCTTTTCTAGATAGGAGGAGATGAAAGAATTTGGGCTCTTAAAATTTCCTGAAAATGTCTAACTATCTGAAGGCTTTTCTGCCCATTTTCCCAGAGCACAGAGCCCCCCATTCCTGATCTCCACCCTTAACTACTTTC
The DNA here is from genome assembly GCF_048564905.1 of Vicugna pacos. Lineage (NCBI taxonomy): Eukaryota > Metazoa > Chordata > Mammalia > Artiodactyla > Camelidae > Vicugna > Vicugna pacos. Next base: position 67,651,702 of record NW_027328740.1, on the reverse strand, counting down.
AGAGGGCGTTGAAGGTCAGCAGCTGCAGTGGCTCATGATTTAATCAAATCAGAGGCAGATGACAAGTGCCAATTTTTAGTTGACAATATGTATATATTGTAGGAAAAATGTTACTTTCCAACCCTACCCCTGTTTTACTTTTAGTTAGAGATCAACTGACAACTGTTAGATGACTTAAGTCAGACGAGGGGTGAAGGAGTCGTCTCTTGAGCTGGCCAGTGCTCTGTGTCAGCCTCCTTGATAGCATTCAATTTTCTTTCTGTTCAAACAGCATGCATCAGATTTTATGAAGTTTGGAGCCTGTCCTGAGCACATGGGGTCTGGAGGTGGCCCTGTTCCTGTGGTCTTTGTTTATTCTGTGAATTATGGTGTGAATCTTTATGTGCCCAAGCTTCATCATAATTTCAAACTTTAAGGATTTAAATATGGGAGATGGATGCCAAGTTCTGGGAATAGATTTTCAGGATAACAGCCAGGATTGGTAAAAAGTAGGGAGAATGGATACAGCCTTTAAAAAAGAAAGGTTATTTTACAATTTCTGGCAGGTAAATTAAAGTCCTTGTTGGGATTCTATCAGGAATGTTTAATTGGGAGACCTACCTCCCATTTTCATGAAATAAAATAATTTTATTTTTTGTTTTTTGCCTGCTGTCTAGCAAATAATTATCCCCTTTGCATATAGTTTTATTGTTTAATCTCTACAAAGATTCCCTGGAGAACACACGTGTCACAGGTGAGGGAGCCAAGATCATCCACGGTAGGTGGCAGGAAGGCAGATGGGCTGGAGGGCTTACCCTCCTTCAGGCTGAGACAGAGAAACCAAGGCTTACTGACAAGAGTGTTGCTGAAGTGGTTTATTTATACTTTGCTTCCTTGATGAATTGGATCTCTTGAAATTGTTTATGACTGGCTTATCTTCCCCTCTCTCCTCTGCCTCAGGACTTCTCCTCGTAAGTAGTATGAATTCAGCCTGAACTGATTCAGGAAAATCAGAAAATAAAAAATTAGCCCACACAAAATGTCTGCTTAGTCCGCATAATTCAGTACTTCCTAAAACTCTCAGAAACGCAAGGAAGGTGTGTTACCTCGGGGACTGAGTGCATTTGAAGTATGAGAAATATAAGTGTGATCTGGTAAAGGCACAGGCTCTATAGACAAAGATCCGGGTTTAGATCCCGGCTCCATCAAGTACAGGAAACATGACCACCCAGAGCCTCAGTTTCTTCATGTGTTAAATGGGCTGATGGAGCTCTCCTTCAAGCGGTCAGGTCAAAATGAGATGATCCAAGTGGCTCTCAGGCAGGATGTTTGGCAAAGTGCTAGTTGCTCTTGCTGCTTTATAATGTCTTCTTAGGTAATTCCGTTGTCCATTGGCTTGTGAATACCTACACATTTGATTTAAGAAAAATAGCATGTCTTAAGAATTTTAAAAATAAGGAATGAAGATTTACTGATTAATACTGGGTGTATTTTTATAGGTCATTTAAAAAAAACTAGGAGTTCTCTAAAGAGAATGTATTCAGTGTGCATAGAATATGATTCAGTTAAAATGATTTTCCTTTAAATACTTCTCAGAAATTTTCTGAGATATTTTTTCTTGAATAGTAGTTGAAGATTTCTGAGGAGGTTTTACATTTAGAAAAGTTTATTCTTGTAGCAATTGACACATTAAATAAATGATTCATAACCCTGGACAGCATAAAGCCCTGGCTTTTTTTTTAATATATATAATTTTGCTGGTTAGTTCTATGACATTTTATTGGGTAGAAGTATCTCCCATTTCCATTTCACAGGCAGAGAAGATGAGTCATACAATACTCAGTATACAAGAGCAGCAGAGGCTGATTAATTTGGGCAGAAGAGTATAAGGGTATGGAGAAAAAAATCCTTGATTCTCAAACTGGACACATTCTGCGGTGTTGTGCAGCTGAAACGGTTTTGATTTTGCTTCTGGATTGTCCTAGGTTTCGGCGCATGTGCCTGGAAAGGTCTCTCGGGCAAAGATGCTTATTTAAGAAGGTTGTCATTGTAATTAAGAAGGTTGTCATTGTAAATGCTCTTACGAAGATTAAACAGATTCCACAGCAAATAAATGAACATATTTGGAAGGTTTTCCACCCTCAAGTAATTTCCAGAAAACAGACATGATTCACTTGCTAAACCAAACACACAGTTATAATAATGAGCCTGCCTCACATGACTGGACAGCACAGAGGGAGCCTCATCTATTGGCGGGGGTTACGCTGCAGGAACCGCAGTTGAAATTTTAATTAGAATTTATTTCCAGCGAGTGTTGCTTCCGCGTTTTTCTCCCCAAAGCAAGGAAGCGCCCTCCTTGCCTGGCCATTAGTCTGCAGAGCCCCGCAGCTCACACACTTCCCTGCTCATCAGGAGGCTGATAGAGCCAGTTTGCTTAGACACACTTAGCTACACTCGCAGTGGGGATCATCAGTCTCTTCTGTGTGTTGACCTCCACGTGCAGGGGAGAAAATCGACTTTTGTTGCCGATAAACGCTAATTGACTACCAGTTGTTTCAGAGGGACTGTGATGTTGAAAACTGGTGTCCCTTTCATTTTTATATGTTGGATGATGACAAATTGCGTGGCGACACCCCCATTGTAAGTACACCCACCAGGGAGGGGGGTGGAGTTTGGGTCTGTGTGTTTTAGTACTCAGATCCTGGCACTGGTCAGTTTTCAGTGTTCTCGCTGGGATCGGGAGACTGCTTCTGGAGCAATTTCTTTGGCTTCCAATAAATTTGCACAGCCGTCTCCTTCAGTCGAGTTCTGATGAATTGAGTTGGGAGGGGCATGTGAAATTGGGGCGGGCAGAGAGGTGCGATGAAAACTAGCCACCATCTGGTTACCTCTCATTTTTTTGGGGCCAAAATACTTGTCTTCTTTTCTTTTCTCCTCCATCCATCCCTTCAGGTCAGGGAGTCGTCTTCAAGAATTTCGTCCTAAAATGAAAAGTAATGATGAAGGCAGTGTGTATCTGTGGTTGATTTCATTTGATTTGGATTCATTGTTAAAGATTTTCTGGTGAGGTGTTTATGAGCCCTTAAAAGCTAGAAGAGCAGCAATACCAAGGAGAGAAAGTCAGAGAAACGTGTCAGTGGCCCCTGTGAGTTCTGGGGGATGAGGGAAGGAGGTGGGGCAGAGGCAGCACCGTGGCCTCCCCTGCAGCCCTGAGGGCAACGTGCCCATGTAATGCCAGCGTCTGTCACCATGTGTTCTAACAGGACTCCCACTAAAGGAATGAGTGGAGATTTGGGGAGGCCTTACCTTTTACCCTCTTGTCAAACATCTTTAATGCTGACTGTATTTATTCAAGATGACACAGAGATCACCTGCAGAGCTTGAGGGAGCGGTGCTTGCTTCCTGTCTTGCCCGCCCCAGGCTCACTCATCAGACTCCTGATTCTTGTAGGCACTGCAGTGTCCGTGGGGGGAGCTCTGCTCCTGGGGGTCTCTGCTCCTTTGGTGGGAGCTCTGCTCCTTGGGGAGCTGGGCACGGGAGTGGTCACATTGGAGCCGGTCGCACCAGCGCTGATCCCTCTCCACGTGTTGAGCCCTTTGTGTAAGTAGTAGAGGTGGGATCCAGAGTCTTCCTGTGTCTATGGAGTTCTCCAGCAAAGCCAACTTGGAGGAAAGAAAGAAAATGCCTATTTTTCCATGACTGTGTCCTAAGGGTTTAAAGTTCTCTGCGGAGCACATGTGAAATCTCATTCAGTAAATACTCTGGGGTCTTGACTCTGACTTGTCATGAATTTGGCATTCTCATAATGTTATTTCTCTTAAAATATGTCTAAGCAATCATTTTTGTGTGATGGTTATGTGTGTGTAAGTGTCCTGAAGAAACTGTTGTGGATGGAAGATTGGGCATCAGTTGTACCAGAAGGGCTGGTGGCCCTGGGGGCTGCCTGAGCTCCGCATCATATGGTACCAGCAGTCTTTCATATTGCATCTTATTCCAGAGCTCACCAGGGCTCCCATCTCTCACTATGTGTCTTGAGAGAATATTTGTTCAGAGGGGAGGGGACGGGGTGCTTCCAAGTCTGGGTTTTCGGGTTCTCTGTCTAAAGGTGGGACTGGCACAAATCCTTTATTCATGGAGTAATGAAGCCCCCCAGTCTCGTGGCTAATTGGGCCTCCCTGTCCTTCTTCATGTGAGGAGCCGGTGGGCTTGGGTTTGGCCCCCAAACCTGTTTTTGGTGAGCTTTCAGCCCTATCACACCACCTGGGTTGTCCCGTTTCAGTCACATGACTTTGATTTTTGCAGGTTGATGTGACTCCTGGACAGTGCCTGGGACTTCCAGGTTTCCCCTACAGTAGGGGCACTGAAGAAAGTTCACCCCGTAAGGTGTGTTTGGGGGCATCGAGGACAAGTAGGGACCCACAGACAGATGTCTGGATGGGTGGCGATCAGGCCCGAGTCTTGGAAGAACAGAGATTCCATTACTGTTTTAACAGTGAAATTGAGGGAGTAATTCTGGAAGGTCTGATGCAACTGAGATTAAAATTATTATATGGTTTTTATTGTTAGCAGTAGTGGTTTTTAACCCTTAGACCCAGTCCCCCCTATTTATAATAAATATTTTGTAACCTTTCTTTTCTGGTGCCCAGAAGTGAACGTCATAGAAAATGTAACCTAACTATAAATATGATAAACAAATAGACAGGTAGATGGAAAGATGTGGTACCTAAATTCTTATATTATGGGGTATTTTATATCCTATGCTAATTAGTAACCTCTCAGGACAAAAGGCACATACAAAGGGAGTCACTTCTAATAAACTATTTTTCCAAGACTTACCTAACTGGGAAACAAGTGTCTTCACAATGTTAGAGCACCTCCCAGGCCCCGGGGAAATCTCCTTGTCAGAGTTACACTTGCTGATGGTGTCCCGTGCCAAGTGCAAGCAGATGCGGTTCGGAAGCTGCCCGGAGGCGGACTCCGGGGATTCCTTCTCCGTCGCAGCTGTGAGGGAACCTTCTCTTTCCAGACCACAACCACAGAGGCGATTTTAAATCTCTGAAAACTGCCATACCAGAGTATATCACAACCCTCACAAGATATGTTGAATAAAGTAGAAAACTTTAAGTGACTCCTTTAGGATAGAATGAGGGTATAAAAGAAATAATGAATTAAAAATTCTAGTGCCCGAATAAGTGCTACATTACACTGGCTGCATTATAAGGTTAGACAACTTCATCACCGCTTTACATACCACATCTTGTAGTTAGATTTTATTTATCTTTTTTTCTAAAGGAAAAAATCATTTGTTGAGTTCTTGTGTCAGAGGTGACGAGCAGATAGCAAGTGTAAAACCGGGAACCGTGATGCTGGTCAGTCTAAGACCATCTCCGTCACTGCACAGATCATATTTACTCATTTTACTGCACTTTTTGGAATCACCTTGTCACTTGGAAAAACCCCTGTGTCAGTTGGATTTGTTAGTAAAACAATTCTTTTTCTTACCTAGAACATCAGTGATGTTTTCAAGATGATAAAAAAAAATTTGCCCATGGCATTTAAACAGTTGCTTTTTCTTGTAATTCATGGGTCACAGTCTCATATTTGTCACAATTGGAGAACTGTGTTTTCTTTGTGCAAATTCTCATTGGTGACGCAGGGACACGTGTCCTTACTTGATGGAGTATGATTGTTGTTGTTTGCATTCTCTCCCTAAGTCTGGAGTCCTGTGATATGTTTCCTGTTAACTTAAAGAATAGGAATGTTGTTATTTGTCTAAATATCTAACCTCACACCAGTGATGCATATCAAATTGGTCCAACTAGGAATTCCAATATTAAATGAGACAGTAATTTCACAATCCACTTTCCCAAAAATTTGGATTCATGGTTCAATTATACCAGGGACATTACCTGTTTTAATTGAATCAATCATTGCTTTCTTCAATAAAATTTTCCATTCCATCTGCTCTTTTTGTTTATTGTTCTTCAGTGTTTCATTTGCTTTCTTTCCCAAAAATATATGATTTTTGCTTTTGTCATTGAAAATCCTTGCTGGTTTTGCTACCTCATGCTGGAGAGGAAGGCTTGTGACTGTTTTATAGTCACTGGTTTCATGGTTGTATGAGTGCTAATGCCACCTTGCAGGGGTGTGGAGACCTAATGAATTGTGTACATAAAAGTCTTAGTCTACACTGAGTGCAGGGTTAGTGTTTGCAGCCCATGTCATCAGTATCATAATTAATCCATTACAATCATCCTCTATTAATCAGTGTTATCCTTCTAACGTCTCCAGGAGAGGAAATGTTTTAGTCTAAATGCAAATCTTTGCCAAACTTTCAGTCAGATCAAAACCTTTAAAGCTTTGCTATCAAAAGGACTGTGTGCCTGCTATCCCTACTTCTGCTCCTCCTGACCCAGGACGCGGTCCCCACTGCTGATGATCCACGAGACACTGGATTCTTGATCCCATGGCTCTGTGTGTTCTGAGACATCTGGAGACTTCAGCACTGTTTTAGGGGCATTGGGTCCCACCTCTTCATAGCATTAATGAGATGAGATCTGTGGGTTCACACTCATTCTTGAGTGTACGGTGCATTATTCTGGAACCAAAACAACCCCACCATGGCAGCACTGCTTTGACCACATGCTGGGACAGCGTGTGCTTGTCAGTTCTCGGGTTTAAATTTTCTGTTCTAATTTCTAAAATGGGGTATAATGACAGATACACTCCATGTAAACAGAAGTTCTGTGGGGTTTTCAGCAACTTCTAAGAGCATAAATATTCCTGAAGCAGCTAACCTTCCTCCCAAGAAGTGAGGAGCAATCTGGCAAGTCCTGGGTGACTGTGGCTGCCAAGCTGTGCAGCCCAGGCTGCTCACTGAGGCGCAAGGAGAAAATCTTAAAAACCTACTTCCATGTTGTCTTTCACAGAATCTCAGAAATGAACGTTTTAATATCTAAAGAGGGGTGTTTTTTTAAATAGATTTCTTATTTTTTTCCTTTTTCAGTTTTAGTAGGTAGAATTAATACAGTTCAACTTCACATACACATATTGCATGTAAATACATGTATAGAGTATACTGCATTTTTTAGTTTACATATATGTACTAATTACTGTTTCTAAGAACAGATTAGAGCTTTAGATTTTTCAAATTACAGTTACCAGAGGAATAAGGACATCTACAAAAGAATAATAAACAGAATATGGTAATCCAATCACAAAGGACAGTCAGATGTGCTTACATATATTCAAGAAATCAAAATAAAATTTGGTTCATTTGTGGTCTTATTATTATTGCTATTAATTTTAGATTCCCCATAAATGAAGTCATGTGGCATTTTTCTTTCTCTTTCCACCCCACTTCACTTAGAATGACAGTCTTCAGGTCCATCCATGTTGCTGCAAATGGCATCTTTTATGGCTGAGTAGTATTCCATTGTATATATATATCACCTCGTCTTTAGCCAGTCATGTGCTGATGGACATTTGTGTTGTTTCTATGTTCCTTGTTCTATGTCCCTTCTGGCAACAATTATGGATTTTAAATATTTTCGACCTTAAAATCCTTCCTGAAGGAGATGTGGTAACTGGAATCAAAAACAATTACAGCACAGGATTGTGTGTGATGGGCACTGGGAGCTTGATAGAAAGGTTGGCAGAAAGGATTTCAGATTCTGATCAAATGATTCCTCCTCTTGTAGCCCTGCTGACCACCTCTCTCACTGCCTGCCCTACAAATCTGAACAGTCCCTTCTGTGAATCCTACTGTATTGTGCACAAATTTTCTCCAATTGGTGTCATCCAGCAGGGACCTTAATTGAGGCACCCAATCTCCTGTGTTGGTTTCTTCCATCAGCCCTTAACTTCCTTGGGAGCCAGGACTGTCTCATTGCCCCAAGGATCCCTAATGCCTAGTGAGATTCCTGATACAGCTGGGACTTAATGAGCACATGGGTCAAATGGAAAAACCTGATCAAAGAAAAGGCCCTCATATTTCAGACATGCCTACTTGAGTACATAGGGTAAAGTGACATGTCTTCTTGGATTTGCTGTCAAATACTTCAACAAAGGACAAATAAAAGAACAAAGGTCTCAATAAAGGAAATATGGAAAAGTTTGTGAATTCCTTAATCTGGGTGTTGGGCTTACTGTACTATACTTACTGATGTATACTTAAGTTAGTTTATAATTTTACTGTCATTAGCAGAATACCAAGTATTGATACGTATAAATTGAAATCCTTAGAACTGACCAAACTTACCCCACACAAAATCCTTAATATCCTAGTAGTTCGTCTTACAGAAATCTTTTCCCACAAAGACAGGAAAAAAGGGAAAGGCAGATCCGTGCAGTATTTCCACGTTGTCAAAAGACCAAAGGCCGACACAACAGAAGCGATTGTAAAAAAGATAAAGAGGCTGAAATCAATGTCCGGAAAACCTAGCTAAGAATCCTAAATGGCCCAACTTAACTAACCTCAGCCCTGCCGCATCAAGAATGGGGCAAATAGCACCTAGTGGATTTTTTTTAAATAAATAAACAATGATCCAGTTCCTACCACAGGCAATTATGATAAGACTGAGTATAAGTTCTAAAAACAAATAGTGTACAAATCATAATTTCTACTTGATTCAAACCGATTCTTCTATAAAATTTGAATCTTTTTATTTTTAATACAGATTTGTGGCATATGACCTAGTGATAAAATTTTCAACTGGCTTGTATTTAAAAAGTTCACCATAGTGAGAGTTTATTACATCAACTATTCCTTTTTGGGAAACCCATGTGCCTTGTCACTCTCTTTCATAAGATTTCCTGTGGAAAATTCAATCCTTCATTCAGGAAAAGGCTGAGAAATATATCTCATGGAAAACCGTCATAAACTGCAACACAAGAAAATGAAAATGACAGTGAGCAGCCCGTGAAGCCGGCAGACACACACAGCAAAAGGCTATGTTCCCGCCTCGACTTTATGTAACCAGCAGGGAAAATGTGCATTTCAAGAAATAGACATAAACTATTTTCAGGACCTTAGCACAAAATTTCCCTTTCAGGGTTTAGTGGGCTTCCATTTAATTCTATGAGAAATGTTTAAAACAACAGAACAACAGCTGAGATAGGGTTTAAAGTAACTTTTATATCTTAGTGAATATAAAGCCAACTGATAGTTATCATTTTTACTTTATTTGATCTCACTCTCTTACTTTACCTCCCCAACCTCCTCCACAAAATGACAGTGAACATCCCTGCCTGGGTCAGAATTCTAAGTAGAATGTACCAATCACATGGAGGTGTGCTTTGTTGTTTTATTTTTCAAAACAAACAAGTTTCATTCATGTGATTTAATAATTGAGATCAGAAACAAAGTCTACTCAATAAATGGTAGCCAACACATGTCGTCATAGTTGCTCATCAGGTTTGGCCCCACGTTACACACTTTTACATGGAAATGTGCCATGTGCTGTCATGGGAAATGGTGAATGGGGACAGGGCCTCTGCTCTCACAGGGCACACAACCTGGTGGGAGAGGCAGTGTTTAATCATTGCCCTTTTTTTTAAATGTACTTACAAATTATGGGAAATGCTATTTAAAAAGAACAAAATGAGTCAATGAAAGTGAAAAATACAAGGACAATATTTAGGCTGAGGGAAGACAGGGAAACTCTTTGAAGAGCTGACACTCCACTGAGACCCAAAGGACAACTCCGGTGCTGCAGGTGAAGGGCAGGGACACACTGATAAAGGGCTGATATCCTGAATATACCAAAATTTCTTTAAACTCAACAAGAAGGATAAATAACTTGATTAAAAACTGAGCAAAATGCCTGAACACACCTCATCAAAGAAGAAATCTAGATGCCAAAGAAGTCTATGGAAAGATGCTCCACAACATGTGTCATAAAGGGGATGCCAACTGAAACAGCGTGGTACCACTGTACACCTGTCAGAACTGCCAAAACGCAGAACACTGACAGCACCAAATGCTGGTGAGGATGTGGAGCATCAGGAATTCTCATGCATTGTTGGTGGGAATGTAAAATGGCCCAGATACTTTGGAAGACAGTCTGGCAATTTTTTACAAAACTAAACGTACTCCTAACATATGATCCGGCAACTGTGTTCCTCGGTGTTTACTCAACGAAATGGAAACTTATGTCCACACACAAATCTGCATACAGATGTTAATAGCAGCTTTATTCATAATCACCAGAACTCAGAAGCAACTAAGCTCTTCTTCAGTAGGTGAATGGATAAACTGTGGTCCAGACAGAAAATGGACTATTATTTGGTGCTAAAATGAAATGAGTTATCAAGGCATGGAAAGACATGGAGGAACCTTAAGTGCATATTACTAAGTGAAAGAAGCCAATCTGGGAAAGTTCTGCAACTGTCTAATTCCAACTGTATGGTGTTCTGGGAAAGGGAAAACCATAGAGACTAAAAGATCAGTGGCTGTCAGAGGCTAGAGGGGAAGGAGCAATGAATGAGGTGCAGCACGGAGCATTTTAAGGTCACTAAGACAGACTACTCTGTATGATGCTGTGATGGTGGATACATGTCATTGCACATCTGTCCAAACCCACAGAGTGCACACCACCAAGTGTAAATCCTAGTGTCAATTATGGGCTCTGGGTGATGATGACGTGTCATTGTAGGTTCACCCATTATCACAAATGCACACTCAGGTGCAGGTGTCAATAGTGAGGAGGCTGTGGGGACAAACTGCAGTTCATACACCCAATCCAGCCCCAGTCACCGCTGTGAGTAAAGCTCTGTGGGTGTGTGGACTGTCTGGCTGCTCTGGGGTCTGAACAGCAGAGCTGAGCAGCTGCACCAGAGATCAGGAGGTTTGCAGACCCTGAAATATTTACCCCCAAGCTCTTGACAGAAAAAGTCTGCTGTGCCCTGTTCTACACGAATCAATATTCACCCTGATGAGACAGGACAGCAGGGACCAAACCAGGCATGGTTAATGGGACTGATGCAATGTTTTAGTTCCAACACCTTTGCTGAAGTCCTGCAGGTCCAGAGACAGACTGTAGCCAGGAAGCGTCTGCAGGAGGAGTCGGTAGCAGGCCTTCCCGCCAGGCTCCGGGATGCCGGGGGCCGCGGGCCGCACGGGGGCCTCCTGCTTGAAGAAGGCGGACTTGCAGTGGAAGTCGATCAACTCATAGAGCTCGGAGAGGAGGCTGCACTGCTGAATTCTCTCCTCGGAACGCTGAAGCACAGGGAGAAAAGCAACAAGCATCTGAACGAAACACGTAAGTGAAAAAAGACCCGTAAAAAAGTTTTCCCTTACAACAGAGACCTGATGACACAGGAAGGAAGAGGAAGGCTGACTTCGTGCACTGACGGGACCGGATGCAGAAACGCAGGGAAGCAGCGCTGTGCAGACGCTCCAGACCCCCTCCGGGCCCCACCTCTCCGCGTTCCGCCTGTCCTTTTACTAGAAATGCCCTTATTCCCTGAAATAGAGGAATCTGCTACCTAAACATGGGACACAAAGAAGGGAAAGAGGAACAGGAAGGGAAAGTAAAGGAACAACAGTTCATCTAGACCCTAGGGTCTGGGCGGGACTTTCACCAAACACACAACCTCTCAAAGCACAGAGCGCACAGTGAGAGGCTGAAAGTGTGACTGCGACTTCTTCTCCTTAAGCACCAGCTACCTGCCAGCACATGCTGCGCCCGTTACTGAATCCTTACAATCATCTCAGAAACTATTACTACCCTGGCTCACAGGCAAGGAAATCTGAAACTCGGGGAGGAATTATTATCATCCTGGAAAAGTCCCACAGACCAGAAGTGTCAGAGCCTCTGGCAGACCATGGACTAAAATGCTCCTCATCACCATGGGCCCTGAGCCTCAGGCTGAGGCCACGTCAGGTCTGCACGGGCCCAGAGCACAAGTCTGTGTGACAGGGAATGCTCCCACTCGAAGTGCCAGGCGAAGACCCTCAGGAAGCTATGTAATGAAACCAAATCCCCAAACTCATTTCCAACCCACTGCCCTGTCCGGGAGGACTGCTCGGCAGATCTGCACTGTCACCTGTGAACAGGCTGAGCAAGGGGCCCAGACAGGGACGTGACATCCCAGTGGAAGTGGCTCGGGGAACGCTTCATCACAGGACAGACTTTCCCGGCTTCCAACGCAAATTCTCCATTCCATTTCCAACTGGAAAGGAAGTTTAGACTTGCTTTCCTCTCCAGAAACAAAGAGAGTGGTAACATCAGTGGGAAACTCAAGACTGAGGAAGATTCTCCTTGCCATTTGGAAGGATAGGCCGGGGAGGGAACAGAGACAGTTATCAGAAAGACCTGTGTTCCAGTCCAAAGTCTGCACGTCAGTCGCTTTGACAGTTTCCTTTTTAATACAGGTGATAAAGTCTAATTATGATTGTTGGGAAAATTAAATGAAATAACGTATTCCACTAGCATAGGTGTAAATTCCTCCATGAGTGTTCCAGAAATGGACGTGATCGTGGTTAGTTACAGTCTGCCAATTCTTGTGTGGTAAGCTCACATCAGCCAACCAGAGATGTGCCAGAGAATGCCTCACCAGCCAGCAGCCTTCTCCAAGTTGGAAACTCACAGTGTCCGAAGAGCAGGCAGTGGTGGATACTTTGGGGCACTCTGGAGGTAGCACTCCAGTGATGACTTTAAAAAGCTGGGGAGAATTTAGGGGACCATACAGTTCAAATACAGAAAACTCATTCCATGTCTACAAATATTCATCTCTAGCCATGATGATTCAGAGAGTAAATACACATTCAAACGTACAACATTTTCCCACATAAGTGCATCAAAACAATTTGGAAAGAATGTAACTTTCTTCTCTAGATCACACAGCGGGGATTACAAGGTTTGTACTGACAGCCCTACTTGTAAATCATCTGCAAACGTAACTGGGTCCAATACCAGTCACCATCTTTCGAAGAGAAGGATGGAAAAGAGCAAAACCAAGCTAATACGCTCCAGCCTTTTGTTTGGTTACAATGTCACAGAGAAGACGGATAGCTCAATAAGGAACCACTCTGCCGTGATCACGGAGCCTGGGAGCGCGATGGGCGGCAAGATGTATGACGCAGCAGTAGCTGTGCCCACGCATCTAGGCAGGTACCAAGACTCACCTCGACAAGGTATCAAATGTTTATGCCCATGTCCTCATCACCTGACATGTATTAAAGAGAAATGAAAACATATGAAAGGCCAATACCCTTGGTGGGTACACCATCCAAAGAGCAAATTCACAGTTTGACAACTGGCCATCATGGTTCCCTGGGATTCATTCTTGGAAAACCTTAAAAGCCACTCCTCTGTCCTCAAGAAGTGCTGCCTACTTGTCCTATCTTTGGCTCAGGGATACAGCACGTTCACGTGGACTTTAATGTCTGCACAGATTTGACTGTCTTTCTCCAGGTTCACTTGTCCATTCTGAAGAAGCCTGAGTTAAGTCCATTTTCCATAAGATCAACTCCCTCCAGTGACAACTCAACGAGCCTGCAATTACAAGCCAACTGAACAGGACTGTCCTCACCTAAAAATATCACCCATCCTTCACTGCTTTCTTAATCTCCTCTCCTGGCTAATTGCAACAGACCACCAACACCCTCCATCAAGTTCCCCAACTATGTCAAATAGAAATTAAGGTCCATAAAATAAGAGACAACTCCACAGTCACCTCTGAATTCCTAGCATATAAAAATGTCAATAAATAGAACTATGATTATTGCTTCTTTCTTTTAAAACGTTTCTGGTTATTTAAGTGAGACCATGGAAGGGAGGTATTTGGGTCCAGTATCTTGATCTAGAAGACTCTGGAGGCCTTTTTCAGAATGGCTGTCCACTGATTCATTCAAAACACAACAACTCTTTCCGGGAGGAGCTAAGATTTTCTGCCAGGAGTTTGTGGTCACTCTCATGCCATAACAGCTTTAAACTAAACCCTTACTTTATATATGTTATTTTTCCTCTCTTTGAAAAAAATTGACTTTCCTTATTTCCTTGCCTTGAGGAATACATTTTTTCTTTTGTTTCAAATTCACCCTTTTGTAAAGCAGGATCCTAAGGATGTGCTTCGCCTTACATAAGAACAGCCATCCAACACCCAGTGTGAGAGGCCTCGGGCTCAAATCCTGCCCTTCTGCCAGGGCAACTGAATCTCAGTTCAGGAGCCAACAGGCACCCCAGGGCTTCTAAGGCTCACGTATCTCCCAGAATCCCTGCTTTCTGGTTTGTCTTGGCTTCTGAGGATGTCCCCTCACTTTCTTGACAATTAGCCTTGCAGCTTGAAAGATGAAGAAGGAAGGTTTTATTTCTTAATCTACATTTTAAGGAACTTATGTAATGAAGGTTTTCACGAGTTTTTGAACCCTCCATCACCGAGACAGAAAACATACAAGATATTTTCTAAATTTAGCTATCATGTGCATCTTTTCTTTCCTTTTGTTTTCTTAACTGCTAACAGATATTTTTTAATTAAAAAATAAAATTAGGCCCCAAATAGGATAGAAAATTGAAGGGGCAAACAAAATTAAAGGGCAAAGACAGAAAATGATAAGTACTCTACAAAGTTAATAGATTACATACACTATGGATCAGATAAGCAATTCTCAGTAACAGCTAATTGAAACCTGACCATGAGGTAAAACGTCTCTCCTGTCAGGAGATGGCCAACAGAAAATAGAATTAAACCAACAAACTAAAATTCTAAGTCTGGCAAGGTATAGAAGTCTACCAGCTAAATGTCTCTTCTTCTGGAAAAGAGGGAGACTCACCAGCTATTTTCTGTGGAGCCTGAGCCCAGGGAAGGGCGATGAAGTGAGCTCTGTAAGTACCCAATTAGCAAAGTGAGTGATGAATAAAGAGACGTGAGCTTTGATGACAGACATGATACTACTATTCACTTGTCCTGTCAAGTATGACTTCATGCTCAGTGATCAATACCTCGGCGTCCTCAGGGATTGAGATTATAGGAAAATGCACAGCCCGGGATAAGACCTCCTCTGTGAGCTCGTGACACTGCACTTAGATGTCTCAAGAGCACCTCCAACTCCACCTGCAAAGAGCTGACGTCACGGTGCTCCTCCAATAGCCGTCCTGCCCAGGGCCCCTGGTCTGGGGGCAAGGTCTCCCTGCCTCTCCCAGCTCAGGCCCATCACTCACAGATGTGACTGGACCCCTCCTTCAGGGCCCAGATATCCTCAGTCACCAAGTCCCACCACCCACACCTGACCTACCAGGTACTCACTGGCACTCACTCAGCAATGACTCTGTGCTGCAGACCACGCTGCACACTCTGCACAAGTTATCTCACTGGATTTCCACAGCAGTCCTGGGAAGTCGGTACATCACTGCTTCAATTGATTAGGTAAATTGTTTCACTTCCTTGAGTGCGTCATCCAAAGTGACACGGCTACTGAGCCACAAACCTGGGCTTGAAAATCACTTGAAAACTGAACACTGCTACACCTCGCAGCCACCCTACTCTGACTCATCACATCATCTCCTACCGAGCCTTCTAAATGTTTCTAAGCATTCTACAAGACAAAAGTGATCTATGAGAGCACCCCACTCCCCTACTTAAAATCTGTCAATGACGGTCCACTGCCCTTAGGAGAATGCCCCACCAGGCCTGAGCACAACCCAATGGCCCGGCATCCACATCCCCTGTGTAGCCGTGCCACCTCACCCACCATGTAGCACTACATGTGCCGCGTGCAGACAGGGATGCTGATTCCGTACAACCCGGGGCTCGTCTCACTCAAACAATGATCACCCTCTTCACTGGTCACCCTCTTCAATGCTGACTCTCAGAAAAATGTTTTCTCAGGATGAATCAATATCTTTTTCTTTACAACTTTCCATCATTGATAATGAGCTCCCCACAAAAGAGAGAAGACTTAATCCTCAGTCTCCTTATCTGTAAAGTGTGAATAACAAGGAAATATGAGAGATTTTAAGAGAAATAATTTTCATGTGAGGCTGAGGGACAATTCCCAACATACAGTAAGCACTCAATATGTGCTTACTTAATATTAATAAGAATAGATTCCATTCCAGCAACCTTCAATCAATGCTTTATGGCTTTGTCCAAAAGACCACCAACAAACTGTTGGGCAAACCGCTTTGAGCAGATCAGCACAAGCGTACTGGGAGAGGTAAGCGCTGACTCCATTTACAGCTGCAGCCACCCAGCACTACGGGGCGGGGGCAGTTTGCTCAAACTCTTACATGTTGCTTGAGCATTTTAGTTGTAGTTATTGAATAAAGACAGGCATTATTCCCTCAAAGCTCCTGAAACATAAATCTTCAAAGATTTATGTAAATTAGGTTTCAAGTACAACACACACACTAGAAATCATTTGAAAATTTTACTCTTAGATCCTCCGCACAACAAAAGGTCATGTTCTTAATGTATCTGACTAAATACACTGAAAGGATTGTTTAAAAGTAATTAAGATGAACAATCCTGAATAAGCTCTCAGTATCATCTGCACAAAGCCTCACCAATGGGTCTCATTTCTCAAGTCCACATAGGTGTTCAGGCAGCTTAACCTAGGTCTTGGTTTCTTATAACACAGGGATGGGAAGAATTGTGGATAGATTTATGTAGCAAATACAAATGTAGTGTATTTGCTGTGTAGGAATCCTAGAAATAAATAAATTGTTATATAGTCCCACCCTTAGGAAGTTCAGCCTTTCCATTTACAACAGCATTAAAAATAAAATGAGAGATACATTTAACAAAATTTTACAAGATTTATACATTGAAAATTTTGAAGTATCACCAAAAAATATTGAAGAGATCTACATATATGGAAGGCATCCCATGTTCATGAAATGGTAGACAATATTGTCAAAAATGTTAAGATTCCCCAAAGTGATCTACAAATTTAATGGAATCTCTATCAAAATTCCAGCTGACTTCTTTCCAAATATTGAAAAACTGATTCCAAAATTCATATGGAATTGCAAGTGGCCCAGGTCAGCCAAAACAAACTTGAAAAAGAAGAGCAAAGTTGGAGGAATCACTCAAAGGTTACTACAAATCTATAGTACTCAAGTCATTATGGTACTGGCATAAGTTTGGATGCATAAATCAATGAGACACAATAAAAAATCCAGGGGGAAAACTTACATTTACAGTCAGTTTTCCACAAATATTCCAACAACACTCCATTGAAAGAATAGTCTATTCAACACATGGTGCAGAGACACCTGGGTATCTGCAGGCAAAAGAATGAATCTGGAATCTGGACCCCTGTATTTTATATAACAAATAAATGTTAATTCAAAATGGATCACAGACAGAAACGTAAAAACAAAATGTATAAATTTTCTAAAAGAAGACATAGTATAAATCTTTGTGGTCATAATATAGGCTATGGCTTCCTAGATGCAATACCAAGGGCACAAGTGATTAAAAAAAAAAGCAGATAAAATTGACTTCATCAAAATTAAAACCATTTGATACAAAGAACATAATCAAGAAAGTGAAATGAAAGAGGAAGGGGGTAGCTCAAGTGATAGAGTGCGTGCTTGGCAAAAATAAGAAAAAAGAATAAATCTAATTACCTCCCGTATAAAGAAATTGTTTTATTGTTTAAAAAAATTAAAGTGAAACGACAGTCTGCAGAATAGGAGAAAAATTTTGCAAATCATATATCTAATAATAGGCTAGTATCCGGGATATAAACAAACGCTTACAACTGAACAATACAAAGAAAATCGACCCAATTTTTAAATTTGCCAAGGATTTAAATAGATACACAATTGGCCAATAAGCATATGAAAAGATGCTTAGCATCACTAGTGAAATCTAAATCAAAATGAGGTCTCATTTTACACTCACTAGGATGGTTATAATCAAATCATGGACAATAACAAGTGTCGGTCAGGAGGCAGAGAAATGGGAACCCTCAATACGCAGCCGTTGGAAAGAAGCAATGCTGCAGCTTCTTTGGAAAAGCCTGGTGTTTCCTCAAAAGTTTACAGTCATATGGCTCAGCAATTCCACTCCTACATATAGAGTCATCCCTCAGGATCCTCGGGGGGTTGGTTTCAGGAACATCCCACCCTGGATACCATAATCCAAGGATGTTCGAGTCCCTTTACAATCAGCCATCTCGATCCATGAAGAGGAAACTACAGAAGTGGTGGGCCAACTGTACAGTCAACAGAATGAAAACATATTCTCGCAAAATCTTTCACATCAATATTCATAGCAGTATCATTCAGAGTAGCCAAAAGTTACTAACAATATCCATCCATCAATGAATGGATAAACAAAATTATCAAGAATAGGCCAACAAACTTTTGGTCATTGAATCTTTGACAGAGGTGAGAACATACAATGGAGTAAAGGCAGCCTCTTCAGCAAATGGTGTAGGGAAAACTGAACAGCTGCATGTAAATCAATGAAGTTAGACTACTCCCTCACAGCATACACAAATATGAATTCAAAATGGATAAAGACTTAAACATGTAGACAAGAGACTATAAACCCCTTAGAAGAAAACATAGGCAAACATGTGACATATATCTCAGCAATGCTTTCCTAGAGCAGTCTACTCAAGCAATAGAAATACAAGCAAAAATATACAACTGAGATCTAATTAAACTTACAAGCTTTTGCACAGCTAAGGAAACAGTAAGCAAAACTAAAAGACAACATATGGAATGGGAGAAAATTGTTGCCATAAATGAAACTGACAAGGGCTTAATTTCCAGAATATGTAAACAGCTTTTATACTTAATAAGAAAGAAAAACAAACAATTCAATTCAAAAATGGGCAGAAGTCCTAAAGAAACATTTCTCCAATGAGACATAAAAATGGCCAATAGGCACATGAAAAACTGTTCAATATCATTATCAGAGAAATGCAAAACAAAAGTGCAATCAAGTACCAACTCTCACCAGTCAGAATAGCCATCATTCCGAAGTTCACAGACAATAAATACTGGAGAGGCTGTGGAGAATTGGGAACCATCCTACACTGTGGTGGGAATGAAGTTTGGTGGAGCCATTTTGGAAAACTGTATAGAGGTTCTTCAAAAGACAAAAATTTGACCTCCCATATAACCCAGCATTCCCACTCATGGGCATATATCCAAAAGGATCTATAATTCAAAAAGACACCTTCAGCCCAATGTTCACAGCAGCACTATTTAAAATAGCAAGACATGGACACAACCTAAATGTCCAGTGACAGATGACTGGATAAAGAGGTTGCAGTATATTTGTGCAATAGACTACTATTCACCCATATAATAATAATAAAATAATGCCATTTGCAGCAACATGAATGGACCTGGAGAATGTCAACCTAAGTGAAATAAGACAGAAAGAGAAAGAAAATTACCATATGAGATCTCTCACATGTGGAATCTAAAAAAAAAAAAAGCCAAAGAAACAAAAAGATAAACTTATCTACAGAACAGAAACAGACACAGAGACACAGGAACCAAACTATGGTTACCAGAGTGGAGAGGGTGTGGGAAGGAATAAATTGGGAGTTCAAGATATGTAGATACTGAGTATGTATAGAATAAACAGCAAGATTACACTGTATAGCACAGGAGAATATATTTAATATCTTATAGTAACTTATGTTCAAAAAGATTATGAAAATGAATACACGAATGTTACTATTTAACTGAAGTGTTATGCTGTACACAAGAAACTGACACAACAGTATAAACTGGCTAGACTTTAATGAAAACATTTTTAAATAGACCAAAAACAAAAAAAAAGAAGAAGGATATTATGAAACAAAAAGAATAAAGTACTGATTCAGGCTGCAATATGGATGAACCTTGAAACTTTATACTAAAATAAGCCAGACACAAAAGGCCAAATAGTGCCCTTTAAGGTGAACAGTATCTAAGCGTTTATTGTACTACTCCTGTACATTTTCCGTAGGTTTGAATTCTATCAATATCAAAATAAAATGTATTATTCATTAAAAACATAAAACACTTCCTCACAGTAGGGCTTTAATTGTTAAATGCAGAAATGCATGTAAAGTTTGGAACAACACTTTGCACGTCCACAGTCAGTATTGTCACTGCCACTCAGAGGGTGGTGCCAGCGCTGACGAGAGCTGCCTCCACTCGCTCCCCTGCAGACAGTAGTGAAGGCCTGAGCTCTGACAGTCAGGGTTTGCGTGAACCTGGGTCAGACACATCCATGTCCCAGACACTGCGTTACCCAAATTTCTTATACAAACTGCAACATGAAATGTAAACATGCTAGAGGGATGTATCATACAACACAGGGAATACAGCCAAAGTTTTTCAGTAAATATAAATGGAGCATCTATTGTACACCTGAAAATTATATCATATTTTAAATCAGCTATATCTTTATAAAAAATTAAAAACTAATTTAAAAATGTTATCACTGTAATATCCAATTCGGTTTTTAAGTAACTACTAAACAGCTTAGAATGTATAAAACCATTTAAGTGTGCTGTTTGTTTACATATTTGTTTACTTAGAGCCTCCTGCTAAAAGAGAAATTAATCAATTTTTTCAACACAGCTTAACAACCATAACAACAAAAAGGCAAAACTGACAGCGAAGAGAAAATGGAGATTCAATACTTAAATGATACCAGGGGGAGATAAAGTCATAAAAATGGATTCCATGAAGTCAGGGCAAGTGTTAAAGGCCGACTAGAAATTCAGCTGTAAGATTCTTGGCAGCTAAAGCAAAAAGAAAAAGATGATGGGGCAGGTGGTAGAGTGTGTTCTTAGCGTGCACGGGGTCCTGGGTTTAAGCCTCAGGGCCTCCACTAACAGATAAATACACCTAATTACCTACCACCCCAAAATAGCCCCAAAGAAAAGAAAGAGAAATTCTTTTCCAAAAAACTTTGATATTACATTTGGATTAAATGCTTAAAGAAGAAAAATAGAAAAGATAAGTGACACAGTGAAGGAAAAGCCCAGCTGGGCTAACAAGCTAAGTCAAGTATCCAAGTGTGATAAGTATCGGTTTACTCATCTAAGTTTTGCTGGGCTAACTTGTAAATCTGAAGTTTAGTGTCAGTTTACTGGGCTAACAAGCTAACTCGTAAATCCAAGGTCAACAATTGACAGTAACGTGATCTGTTCCAAATTGATAAGCTTCAGTGTACTGATTCCTTGCTTTTTGTTGTTTGAGCCTTATTGGCTAATAGCCCCATACTTGTAATTAACCCTATAAAACCTCATGTGCACGTCTTGGAGGTGCTCAGAGCTTCGGAACAGAAGCCCATCTGAGCCCGCCTGCGTAGTAAATCTCAGTACTCCCACCCTCCGAGTGGTGCTTGTTTCTTGGCTGGCCTGTTGTTTCCGCAACAACACAAGCGATAATGCCCGTGACATAAATGTGCGGTGGTTGCTGGCAGGTCCCCATGTCTCACGTGGCAAAATCTGAAACATCCTTTTCACCACTCAGAGTCATCATAAGCCCATCCTACACCTCCCGCTGTTAAATGCAGGAGCACAGGCAGGGCCCGGCCTTTGCTCTCTCTGTGTCATCACAGTGAGACAGGATGGAAGGGGGCAGAGCAGAGACATTCTAGGAAGGCCACAGCAATTAACAACAAAATGGTGAAGGATTCAACCCCCAATAGGCCTTGAGGCTCAGGATGAAGAGATTTAACTTCTAGCAGAGCTTGAGCTTCATTAAACACCCATTGTAATAGTAACATTGTGAATAACCCAGCCCCAGGCACCAAGGCAATTCCAAGGCTGGCCACAAAAGGTCACAGTGTGGGAAATGGGTAACTCGCTGGGAATCCCGGCCCCTTGCCCTAAGGCTGGTCCTTCTACTTATTAGCATATGAAACCACCAAGCCCAAGAAAGCCAGCAACACAGCTTAACCTCGCGGGCATCCCTCTCGCTCCCTCTTCGGGGAAGGCCCACACTCAAGTCTGTGGAGTGTGTACCTAGTTTTAATCTGAGAATCAAACCCCCACACGTCGTGATGTTTCTCTTGCCTTTCAATGTATCTCTCTGAATAAATCTATCTTTACTCAACACTGGCTTGCTCTTGAA
Source organism: Vicugna pacos (assembly GCF_048564905.1). Lineage (NCBI taxonomy): Eukaryota > Metazoa > Chordata > Mammalia > Artiodactyla > Camelidae > Vicugna > Vicugna pacos. Next base: position 67,629,677 of record NW_027328740.1, on the reverse strand, counting down.
TACTTTACTGCATGAAGAAAAGGAACAAAATCTGGAGGGGCACATCCCAGGGGCTAAACTAAATCCTGGGACACAGCCCTTCTCATGCCCCACGTTTTTTTTCTTGTATCAAAAGGACTGGGTTATGAAGGGAGCTCTGAGACCCCAGCTAAGGGACAGGAGCAGACAACAGGGCTCCATTTGGCGGGCAGCCTCTCCCCCAGCAGGGGACTTGGGGGTCGGCCCGGTTCTCTGTGTTTCTCTGTTGTGCTGACACCCCAGCCAGAGAGCGTTCTCCTTGGCCTGTCCCCACAAAACCCTTCTCTCCAAAATACAAGCATAACATGTCACAATCCTTTTCTTCAACCAGGAAATGTTCAACCCACTTTTTCCCTCCCCAGTAAAGTACCAAACTGTTCTCCCTCCCATCCCACCACTTCTTTCTTTGTGAGAAGTCTGCACTCTCCACACACCATCCTGAACGCAGGTGCCTTGCTGGCTGGGACTGAGATGCTTCTTTCTCACACACCCTGCGTCCTTTCACTTTCCCCTTTCCACCTTAAAATAGCCTTTCCTGAATCACCCACTCCTCTGATTCTGACTTTCACAAAATACTGGGTTTGCAGTCACTTTGTGCATACCTCCCAGGTTTTGGCTGGGTTTCCTTCCCAAGATCTTCATTAAGGAGCTGCATCAAGAAGTTTAAACAGGCTAGTCTTACATCTGAGTGGAGGAGCCTGCATAAAATTAAAATGGCTTTGAAGAGAGAGTTAACCAGGGACAGAGAGGTCGCAGGTCGTAGTCAACAGTGTCATGAGACAAAATGTTCTTCAAAGGCTCAGAGTGGCTTCTGAACACGGAGTCGGCAGGGAGGAGATGCCAGGAAGTGAGCAGGGTGAGTGACACAGGGTACGCTACCCCAGCTGGGGAAGAATTGGATTTTTTTCTAGTTTTTGAAACAATTTCTTACTACCTTTTTCTCTTATTGTGACATAGCATTTTCTACAAATTAAGAAAATCAATGTCAGTCATTTGGGCTGCTTGGGTGAAGCTACACGATGCCATTCACATGGCTGGGATATGACAGCCACACCAGTCTAGGTTGAAAGACCAGTGGGGGTATTTCCAAGGAAATCACGGGCATGCAGCAAACTCCCCAGGTTCAATTACCTCATCTCAAAGGTGGGGCCAATAAAACTACCAAGCAAAGTGCTTGATGATTATGGCCGACATGTGTTTACTAGGTAATTGCCCGTGACAGCTGCAGCTGAATGGGGAGTGAGTAAGATTAACAAGGTCCTGTCTACCTGGCCACATGCGCCCTGCCTTTCTGCCTTGGTGCAGCAGCAGAGCTTGTATAGCTGAGATGAACGCCCCCAGAGCAGCCCCGACGGGAAAGCTCCCAGCTCTGCACGACGAGACGTGATCCTTTCCTTCTCAGAGCTGATAGCAGTTTGCAGTCGTCCGTTTTTCTGTTTATCCATTTTCTAACTGCCTCTCCTCCAGAGTTTTTGCTCAAGCAGCGCAGGGCCAGGTGTGTCTTGCGGCCTGCCGGATATTCTGGGCTGGGAGAAAGCTGAACCCACATCTGGCTCTGGTGCTGAACGGAGAGGGCAGAAGGCCCAGGGGCCCATGCTGAACCGAGGCCCCTGCACCCAAAATTATGGTCTGACTTTGGGCAAATAACCGTCTTTTTTACCCTGAGATTCATCATCTGTCCATGAAAATAACTGCCCATGTCACGTAGAGTTTCAAGGATTAAAGGAAATCACCAAATTCACAACCTAGCCAAGGGGCTACCAGTGCGTCCTCAATAGACATATGCTGCCTTTCCGGCTCTGACACACGCCAAGCGTGGCGGCCACACAGTGAACACTGCTTAGTGCAAGTGTGTTAAGTGCTTCATGTGTGCTATAATACTCTTTAGAATTTACAACAATCCCAGGAAGAAACGAATATTATCGCGCCCATTTCACATATTCACCAACAGGTTAAGAGAGGTTACATTCTAGTCCAAGGCCCTATGGTGATGAAATGGCGATTTAAACCGGAATCTGGGCCCAGGCCTTGGCTCCATCTCTCTCCCATCCACCTGACCACTTGCCTATGATATCCACCTGTCCAATACACAAGTTTACAGCCGGCCAGCTCTTAAATGCAATGTGTGCCACCGTTTGTCAATGTTGGTTAATTACCATAAACTGTTCCCAGAAACCACTACAGAAAAGAAAGTTGGACTTAAGGAATTCTGCATTGCGTTCTCCTTTAATGTGCAGAAACCCTTCCCTACACCACTAAATCATTTTGTATGCTTCCTCCAAGTTTATATTTGCACACAGCTTACTAAATTAGAAGGTACCAGCAGTAATTCCATCTCGGTTGCTTTCCAAGTTTTCAGATTATCCATAATCAGCCAGTGAACGAAAATACCACAATGTGAATGAAATACTGCAACCATGTCAGTAAACAAAGAATGCTGAAACCAAGTCATTAGCGACTGCCGCCACCCCCCGCGAGGACAGGCCTGCAGCCCAGCCTCTACAGCAACTCACAATGGTGCCCACTTAGCAGACTCAGAATAAGAAAGGACAGGATACTTGCCCTAGATAGCTAGGTGCTTGTCTAAAGAATGAATTCAATGAGTCCATAATATTTGCTTCCTCCCATACATAGAAAAGCACTAAAGTCTTGACCATGAGATACCTGGCTTTCCTTAGATAACAAGCAATCTTTTATTGTTCCAAGAACCTGGTCTTTGTTGTAAAGCTCCTATATATCCTAGCTCCTCCGCAACCTCTTTGGAGTAGTCCCTCAGAGAGATCTGACAGGCTGTCATCCCGGCTCGAGTCCTCCCGCCAAATAAAACATAACTCTTAACTTTTAGGCTGCACATGTATTTCAGTCAACAGTTGTGGACACCATGAAGGGATCCAGAGCAGACTTCTCTCCACCACAACTCTCCGAGTAACCGGAGCCTTGGTACCAGCAGTGGCCCTCTGTGCCCATCAGCCTCCTCGGGGAGTCCAGATGAATTTGGGTGTCTCTCTCCTGTTTCTCGGATCTCACATACTGGCTGATGATCCTGAGTTTTTTCTGGCGGTGTATCCAGGTACGTGGCCCTCAAGTTGAAAGAAACTGGGGTGAATTACCCACCCAGTGGAGACATACTGGGTGGGGCCTGGTTGAATGATAACGGGAAAAACCCACCTTGAGGAGACGTCTGAAGTGGGGCTGGTGGAAACATATGAGGAAAATACTCACCCAGTGGAGACGTCCCAAGTGGGTCCAAGTTGAAAGACACTGGGTTCAGGACTGAGTGGTTAAGTAAGAGCCTGTTATAATGTTTTCCTCAATTTGGTTACATCCATTGAATTTTTCAGGATAAAATTAAAACTCTTATGAGGAACATTTCAACTCCAAAAATGAGGCCCTCCTCCTGGCTGGAAATAGCTTTCTCGGGTACAGAGAATCTTGCAGGAGTGGTAGAGGCAAAGACTTCATGCCATAGAGTTGTTCCTGCGGGAAATCTTACTAGCAAATTTATTCTGAGAACCCGACCTTACAATGGGGAATAGAACTTTCAAAAAAATTAAAAACAGAAAAGAAATGAAAAGAAATGACAGATTGCCAGCCTCCAACTGTTACCCCAGCCAGGTTTATATACGTACAAAACTTACAACATTAATTGGGAATTAGAAAAAAAAAAAACCTCACTCTGAAAGTAACTAACCAGGCCTGATAAAAACATTTTTTGGAATTCTGAAATTATAAAAACAAAATCCCCTTTAGGGGTAACTTGGATTTCTCTTCCTGTGTCCTTGAAATGTAAATGTTTTATCTTTCTCTAGGTGTTTTAAGTGTGTGTATGTATGTGTATATACGTGTACTTTTTTTTAAAGGGAACCTTGGACTCTGCCATACAAAAGGTAGAAGTATTTTGTACATATGGTGGCCACGCAAATAAATTGGATTCTAAGCAATTCTTTGTACCAATATTCAGATATTTTACCATCTTAAATTTTGTTGCATCAGCCTGGACCACAAAGGCCTTTAGCTTTTGGAGAGTAAAACTTTGAAATTTATTTAGGCAACACCCCCACTCTCATGTGGAAGGGCCTCTTCAACTTATTGTTTTAAAATCACCACATATATATATATATATACATAAATTGATGGCCAAATGATGGATCCTTTAATTTGGAAAAATTTTTAAATTTGTGAAAGTTGAAAGAGATCTCATTATAAACATCTGTTTTATTGGTACCTATTAAAATCAAGTTTAAAGGTAGAAAAATATATCTAATGTTTAACCTAAGAACTTAGTTAAAAAAAAATACTGGTTTGAAAAGCTACATTTGTGTTTCTCCTTTCCGATAAATGGTTCTGGAGATGCTAATATAAACTTTGAATAATTAATGTTAATTAGTTTGAATAACTGGAAAAAGTATCGTAAAAATGTAGAAAAAAAAAGATCAGGGCTTATCCCAAATGGATAAATATTTTTATATATTTATTTTGAATGAGGTAAATAAAATGGATATTTTTGGATTTGGATACAAGGTTTTGATACAACACTATGTAAAGTTAAAAAAAAAAGGTGCCAAAGAGATCACCTACTGCCCCCCAACATTAAAGTTCAAACAAGTCCGTTTTATTTACCACAGTTTAAAATATATGTATGTATAGACTGAAATACTTGAACAATGATTGGGACAACAGAACAATTAATCAAATTAAAAATTGAAAATGGCCTAAGCTCTTTGGCTGAAACTTGGGCATCCTAGAGACTTTTCTATACAATTAGATACAATGCCCCCCCAAAAAAGGCTTCTGGCACTCCTTCTAGAAATAAGAATTATTGATTAAACCTAATAAATATAAAAATGAAAGGTATAAGATTTAATACAATTGAGATAAATTTTGTAAAGTTGGTATATTTAAATGGTCTTTATAAAAATCTTTTGCTTAATTATGTTGTGGGATAGATATGTTTCAATGGAAAAACGCTTCCCCTCCTTGGTATTATAAGGCTGGGCCCATATCTGTCCCTCAGAAAACATTAATTGAACAAAGTAAAGGAAACCAGTAGAGTTACATGAGCTGTCCAATATAATGTAAAACTGAAAATTAATATTCAGTGGCTAATAAAAAATATAATAAAAGTTTACCCTGGGTTTAACTTATAACTCAAGGAAAAGAGACCTTGCTAAATGCCTTATGCAAGCTTTCAAAGACATGATAAAGTAAACCTTAAAGTTTTAAAACATGGAATTCTTTGTTTACAGCTGTTCTCATTGATAAAACATGCCAATTAAGGACATAAAATTGGGTCTGGGTGACAGAGCAGTTTTCTGGGGAACTGGAAGAGCATATCTTTGTCTTGCTGATCAGAAATGTAAATACAGCAAACAGTGACCTAGGACTGAGCCTAATTAATTAGCTCAATGAAATAGAACTTAGGGCCAAGAAATTTTTGGCATTCTAGAACTCAGAATTCTGACGTGTCCTTCAGACATTGTCAAGCAATCTTAACTGTCAATTTCATAAATAGTAAGCCTTAGTGATTTGAGCAAGCAAATTCAGCTTACTCCAACTATTATTATACCTATCTTATAAGTAAGTTTTAAAGTTAAGCTATAAGATCTCTAGCTTTTGTCTGATTATAAGCCTGCGTACACATTATAGATGTGAGATATTTCTACTGCTAAAAAAAATCAAAGTCAAAGAGCTCTGCTCAATTGACGTAAAAAATAAGAGCTTAAAAATTAAGTATTTTTGAAATAAAAACTGAACAAGTTGACTTTCAGCGTCATGTGGAATGGAAAATGTTCAATATTAAGGTAATATTTGATATTGTTTAGTTTAAGTATGTTCTAATAAATATAGACATCTTTAAAGTCATCAATATTACGTGTAATACCTTTACTGTTCCTAGGTTTAATGAAAGTCAAATAAGATCCTGTTATATCTGTTGCAGATTTGTCAAAAAAAAAAAAATAACCGTAATGTGGTTTGGTAAAATTTTAAGTAAATTAAATGCAAATGAGATGAGAGTCTTGGGTAAATTTTTAAAATATATTTTTTAAATGTATGCTTAAGATAATCTGTAAATGTTTGGTGTCTTTAAATTCTAGATTTGTGCTAAATTAAATTAAATGATAGGATTTTATTAAATAGCTATGTCATTTTCAGATAAAATAAGATTGAAATATGAATTACTTAACATTTAACTTCCTCTTTCAGTGAAACTAAAGGTGTTTAGAAATATTAATAAATGGTTGGTGCCACCCTGAAATAGTCTCTATTACTAAGGGAATGATCTCAGTATCCTATCAAAGTAATATAAATGTGTAAAGGAAGATATAAGAATGGAATTATATTTTGTTAATGAAACATAGTGAATTCCTCCTGAAGCTGGCTACTTCTGAATGGAAGAGAAAATAAGGGACACACTAATATGAGTACAGAAATCTGTGGAAGGCTTGTGGAAGAGGAAACCTGAGGGAAGTGTTTTGTATGTGGTTAGAATTGGCTAAGTTTAAAATCAAATTAGGCAAAATAAATGAATCTTAGAAGTAAGCTGGTACAAGAATAGATTTGGTTTTCTCTCTGTTAAGAGGAAAAAATTTTCTTAAAATGTTAGTCCACCTTCAGTAACAGATTGTCAAACTTCTTATACCACTTAGCTGATCTGTTCTGCCTTTACCTTTGACGTATTTTCTTGTTAATGAATAAGTACTACTTTACAATGACCTATATGTTTATCTGACCAAGTGTTCTGAAATGTTTTTAAAAGCTCCCCAAGTATCAATTTCTAATGAAAGTTCTTTTAATCTCCAGTTAAGTTTGGGATGCTACAGAAGGCCCCTGAAACATCCCAAGGAGGGATTTTGAACTAGTAAGTTTCATTTGCCATGTTAAATAAGATGGTATTGTCAAATGAATCATAAATTTTCTAAGGTTATATTGAATGAGAAAATATTATTAATATAGATATTGTAGAAATTATATGGAATCCCTAAAATTCTGGTATATCTGAAATGTTACCAGTGATAATTCTGGGTATAGCAACCAGGTTTCTTTATAGATTATTGTGTAACAGTGTTTAACCATGCTTTTAAATCTTTTGTCATTTATACACAGTTAATTGTTTTCTTCTGATGATTTTGAAAATGCTTGCTCTTCATGGAGATTTACTGATTTCTAATAAATTTCAAACAATAGCACTGAACTAAACAGGGTAAGAAATTTTTAATGTGCAATGAAAACTCTGATTAAAAGAATTAGTTATGTGGGACTGAGTAAACTGATGAATATGGTTATAACTTTTTATTTTGTTTGAAATGCTACTGGTTTTAACCTGTTTCTGAGTCATAAAGAATCTCTTCCTCTTAAGCTAGTTATGAATCACAGAAATTTGATAAATTTTACCTATGTAAGCAGACTTGAAACAGTTATATTTCCTCTCTATATGATCGCTCAAGGGACTAAAAACTCTTAGGTCCCCAGTGGCTCTAACAAACAAATGAAGAAGATCATATCCTAACAGATATAGGAATCTCAAGGTATTTTAAGGATTTTAAAGAGAAAAGAGGCAGAAATCCATGACAAGCCCTTAACGTGGCTTTCCTGGCCTTAGCAAATCTTATTAACATTATACCCTGAGACACCGTATTAAAACTTCCAACACAGCCAACTTAAAAAAACCCTATATGATCAAATAATCAGACTTAACTTGTAAAGAAATTAATCTTGATTTGGCTATATTTGAGAAAAATGAGTGTAACTTTAGAGAGAAAAAAAGACTTTAATTTGGTGGGTATTAAATTCTAGTTCTGTTAATCGAGGTCTATATTTACTAAGACACTTCCCAAATCATTCCTTGCTGTTATGTCACATTGCTGTACAATTTAACTGAATTATGAAAAGGGTCCACTAGGTTTGTTTCTGAAGCTCAGTAATCTATCCTTGGGTAAATTTCCAATGCCCCATGACCTGCAGCCAGGGGATTATACACACTGGAACAGGCATTACTTAAACAACTGTGTCCAACCTGAATGGAAGGAACTTTTATCAAGTACTCTTAACTAGACCATACACACAAAAGCTGAAGGAAACGTAGTTTCCTATCAGAAACAGCCCCTGCAGTGCACTGGCCTATAGAGCACTGCTCACCTTAAAACAATGCCCAAATGGAGAAAAAGCTACCAGGCCAGGATCAGAAGGAGATGAGATCTGAGGTAGACAGCTGACCCAAGACACCAGACCAAGCTTGTATAACAATTAATTTGACAATTACTCCTAATTTTGATTATGAACTACTCCAATTGTTAAGTGTATGATAAATTACCTATGTCTAGTACTTCTGTGTTACCTTGGTGGGTTTCCTTACTCCAACACTCAAACTAGATAGCCCTCAGAAATGTTATTTAAAAAGAAATTATAGCTATGTTTAGGCAACTGTTGATCTTACAAGGTGAGAGACGTCACCTGGCCAATTAATACCTGCTCTGACCCTGACCATAAATATGAAATTTCTCATAAGATCACTCAAACTCAATCAGAAATACAAGCAAACTTTTAACCCCAAAATATAGCTTTTCGACTATTAAATTCTTACTCGTGACTTCATTAACGTTACTAGCTATATTGCTTATATCCTGTCTATTTTATAAAATTGTTGTCTGTTACATTTCCCAATGTGTAACTAGGCCTACAAGATTGATGATGGCTAAACATCTTGAAGAAATAGATAAAATTTATAACCCTGCATAAAATAATTGTAATATTGTGATTCTAGGTATGGGAATTAGCAACGAAGGGTAAACATTTCCTGGATCATAATAGACTAGTAAGACAGGCGATCCAGAGAAATTTTAGTATCAACAGGGCCTGATAAATAACCTAACACCTTGAATAGCAGCTCAGAAAATTCTTCACCTGAAGTAGGATTGAGCCATCCTAGCACCGTGGGACAAAATTGGTCATGAAATGTCTCTCAAAATATTGGTCGAATTTAGGAAAAAGGGGGAGCACTGTGAATGAAAATACTACAACATGAATGAAAGTACTACAACAATGTCAGTAGACAAAAAATGCTGAAACCAAGCCATCAGCGGCTGCTGTCAACCCCCAGTGAGGACATGCCTGCAGCCCAGCCTCTCAGCCACTCACAGCGGTGCCCTCTGAGTGGACTCAGAATAAGGAAGGACAGGATACTGGCCCTAGATAGCTAGGTGCTTGCCAAAGAAATGAATACAATTACCCATATGTTTGCTTCATCCCATACATAGAAAAGCACTAAATAATTGAACTTGAGATATCTGGCTTTCTTTAGATAACAAGCAATCTTTTATTGTTCCAAGTACCTGGTCTTTGTTGTAAAGCTACTATTTATCCTAGCTCCTCCCATACCTCTTGGGAGCAGTCCCTCAGAGTCATCTGAGGGGCTGCCATCCAGGCTCGAGCCCTCCCGCCAAATAAAACATAACTATTCAATTTTAGTCTGAAAGATTATTTCAATGAAGTCCCAGAATAGACACAGCTCATCAATTCTGTAATGGAACACACTGAATCAAGAACCAAACGCGTGTTCTAGTTCAGAAAAACAACGGTTTCCTCTTTCTTCCTGTCATTGTACAATCCCACCAGAACTCATTAATTTGCTGTCTGCTCAGTTGGCAACGAAACTCAGAGAAGTGTCAACTCAGCAGAGCACCGTGCTGGGGAGAACCCCCCGCAGCAGCAGGGCTGGCTGCCTGCCCTCCCGCACGCTCTGCTGAACCCTAATGTCCTCCGTGGAGACCAGGCCAACAGAAATGCTCCAACAGCTGCAAACTCCCACATATTAAATAAAAGCATTTTATTTTATAATATATGTTAGCTATATACCCATTTCTGAAAACAGCTTTGCCAGAAGCCCAAATTTTCAACATTAATCTGCAAAGTCAAATCCGGTCCCCAAGGGAAAACATGTCTTATGACGAAACGAAGGCCTCCAAAGTCCTCACCACGACCGTCAACAAAACTGACTGCAGGTCTGCAGCTGCAGGCGGTTACATGTCTATTTTTAAAGCACCCCCCTCCTGCCCTCGGGTACTACAATGTCCCTCTACGCCCTCCCATCTCAGGGTAAGAGCAGCCGCAGCAGAACCTTGCAGGGAAGCACTGGCAGAACTGGACAAAAGGATCAGAGCTAAACTAAGCCTTCTGATGACACGAGCTTGTCACTCTGTCACTTTACAGATGAAGATATATATATAGAGAGGTGGGGTGATATTGCTCAAACTCACACAGCTAATAAGTGGCAAAGTCTATAACTCTGCTCCTCCCTCTGGCGTGAAGCCCCGGCTGGGAGGCCCACAGGTTTCTCTCATGCCTGCCTGAGCAGTCCTTTCCTGTCACTCATAACCCACCACAGGGTCTGACACTAGCCTGACTTTTCAGCACCTTTTCCCTCCATTCTGGCAGGAACAAGGCTGCTCAGGCGACTGTATGACTTCTGGCTTCCCAAAACCTCCATGCTCAGGCTGGTCTTGCCTGTGCATCCGGCCCCCTGCTCAGAGGCTCTTCTTCCCCTGCAGAAGGACGTTTCCATTCTCCGCAGGGACACCCCCTCAGGGGAGCCCTCTTCTTGCCCTTAGCAGGGCAGGTGTCCCAGGGCACATCCCGAGCTGCCCCATTAGGACTGCCTGTGCCCAGGTCTGATAATCAGACCAGCAGCCTCAGAGCCAGGGATAATGCCCGGGTCACCCTGCAAACATACTGCCCGCCTCACAGCCCCCAGCCAGCAGTTCACCTGGAAGTCACGGCAAGTGCCCCACCCTATCCAGAAGCCTCTTCATTTGCCAGCACCGCTGATGACTGGTTTCCAACCTTTGGTCAGTTTCGCACAAAACAGCACCTTCAACTCTGAAGCAGGGGGTTTTCGCTTCTGCTAACCATGCTTACTGAGAATGTCAAGGGAAATGAAGAGGACTTTTCTCAACACTTCTATGATGACACCCTCCCACCCACAATACTCATACGTTCAAGAGCTTTGGATCCACGTGATTTTGTTCCCCTTACACTAAGTGGCTCAAAACACTACGGGATTCTTTCTCTTTTGAGGGTATTTATACTCAGTTTCTCGGCTTTAATCTGTTTTTGTCTCTCTTCAGTATCCCTAGCAGTTGCCACCTCTTACTCCCTTCAGCAGCCTCCCTCCCAACATCGAGTCTAGGAAATCAGCTGTGATGAGGGGCCCGGGGTCAGTCACAGATGATACAACTAAGGCACAGAGAGGCTATAAAATTTGCCCAAGAAGATCATCTTCAACCCCCAACAGTCTGTGTCAAGGTCCTCTGTTTAACTCTTATGCTAAGCAAGCTAACTTTTTGTAGATTATGGTTATAAACAGATGTGGTATCAAAATACATACAAGGACACACATCAACTCTAAGATGTTCATTAATTCCACTATTTTGTTTCTTTTTCTTTCTATTAAAAAAAATTAAGAAACTCTGCAGTCAGTATAGCAAAATGTTACTGGGCTTTAAATCCCGAATATAGAGGTGTTAATTATGTCATTACCCATACTTCTTTGTATGTTCACAATACAAAATGATTTGAAAGACTCTCTCAACTCCCCCTACTCACTACTGGCTCTCACCTGAGCTCCCGGACCACACATTTAAAAACCTTTAACTTTACCCACAGCTGAACACATCAGTTTTCCCCCAGAACTCCCTCTGCAGCTTTCCCTACTCACAGCAAAGCAAGATCATGATTTACCTCATTAATCCACACAGAAACCTGGGCCTTACTCCATCCTACATTCACAGACAGCATTCATCCTTTCCTTTTTACCAACTAAACATGCCTTCAATCTGTTCGCTTTTACACACTGACTGTCCCACCGCTCAAGAGGAAGCCACCAACACTGCCCACCTGGACTCACGAGTCTCCCAAGTGGCCCCACAGCCACTCTCCCCTACTTGATACAAATGGGATTGTGTCACTCCCACGCTTTTTGGACTCTTTTCAGACCCACTGTTCTTAGAAGTAACTCCAAGTTCTTCACCTGGTGAAACTCTTTGCCATGAAACTGTCAGCTCAGGCAGGGCAGGACCCGCCGTCTTCCCTCGGATCCACCCTCTGGCAGAACATCAGCTTAGGAGGACCTGCTGAGCTACACCTGCCTGTATTCTAACCCTTGTCTTGAGTTCTTTGCAAACTTCTTCACTTATCCATACAAATCCAAGGTAGATTAGAAAGATTTTAGATGTTGAGCTAGACTATTGATTTGGGGATTTTGCACTAGCAACCTGCAATGTCATGTTCTAATGATTCTGTCTTCATAAAGCCACACCCAGTTTAAAGGAGTATTTGTGGAATGTCTTCGGAGTAATAGGGACTGTACTTTTACAGACTTTATGCTTTATATCATGAACAACCTGGACAGGGTCACAAATGGAACCGTTTCACAAGTGACAGAAGACAGGTGAGAGGCACAAAGCGACAGGTCACAAAGGTGGTAAGAGCAAAATTGATTCTCCAACCCCACAAAACATTCCTGAAAGAAACAAAAATTCTGAATTTTAAAAGTAAAAGTCTATTATATAGGGAAATGAAATAAATAATCCTCTTCATTAGGGTTTCAAGATCTCACTCCAGAGTTTTTAGCAGGCCATACTGAATCCTAGCACAGAAAAATCAGATGGACTAGTGGTGAGAAAGTTTCAGGAAAACTGAAGTAATTCCTCCACTTGTGTAAGGACATACCCTCACCTGACGAAGGTGAATGTAGACTGCAATCTGGAGAACTTCCGGAGCTTCCAGGCTCCGCTTCAGAATGTCGAGGACAAGGACAGCTTGGAAGCATGCTTCTAACTCGGTCAGCGGCATTCTTACACTGCAGGGGAAACGGAGGCCCCCAGTCAAGGGCAGAGATGTTCTAGTCGTGTATCACAGGCCGTGCCTCGGGGACTCAGTGCCCTGCAGCAGCCCGGCCCCAGGCGAGGACCAGCAGCGTGGCCCACCCAAGCAGGAGGGGCACTGTGCTTGAGAAAGCCCATCCCCGATGGGGGCAAGAGGGCCTGGTGTGGTTCAGTGAATCTGTAATTGCCCACAGAAATATGCCTGCATTCATTCAAGTGATACAAACAACAGTAGCAGTCTATTTAACAAAATTTCAATTGACAGTGGAAATTTTGCCATTCCTTTCCGCTTGTCTCCTGCACTCTGAGACAGGCTTAGGCTCTCTTACACCTGCAGCTCTGTGCAATATTTGTGAAGTCATTGTACTTTGCTGCAAGTGTCCTCGCTTCCCGTTTCACTTTTTCTATCCTCTCTTAACACAGTCGGATATCTTCCTGGATCTCTCCCTGAGTTCCATGCTCCTCCTCCTCAGATCCTGAGATAAAGGACAAGTGAAAACACATGACCAGAAAAGGTACTGTGAACTTGAACGAAGTCCTCAGTGACCCCCTATGTGAGTGATGCGCACCTCTTACCTTCGATTCTCAAGGTTCAGCCCAGGGTGACATCCAGCCCAGAGAGGTGGCCCAGGCCAATTAAAAGCTATGTGGCTTGGGTGCGGGGACATGTACAGGAGCTGGTTCCGGAGCCAGGCCCCTCCCCACCTCTGCTCCTCTCTCTTGCGTGGCCCCGCTGCCAACAACTCAGGTTCCGTGATCTTATGTCCTACTCTTCTACTCTACTCCAAACCCTTTTCCTTTTCCTTTTTTCCCTAATTATCCCCAGCTGGAGTGATTTTTCAATCGCAGTATCTGAAAAAAATTCCTGAAGCCGAAAAAGTGTTCTCCATAGGTCAATGCCCATATGCTGGTTCCTGGAGAGAGTCCATGGCAAGGGGGACCCTCACCAACACTCACGGGGCTTCAGACATGTTGCAGGGTCGGCCACCCCCAACAAGAGTTTGCTGTGACCCCAATGCCCTCACAGCATCCCTGCTCACAAAAATATTGTTGGCCCACTCATCCGTAATTAAGAAGCAAAAATACAAAATTGCTCCTGTTTCTTACTAAAATTATCTATGAAGCTAAAAAGGGAATTGAAATAAAAAAGAAAAATTTTGACCCTATGTTAGATCTGTTCCTTTGGCTTTAAACCTGTGCCCTGTTTTCTAGGCTCAAACTTGGTAGCTCTGCACAATTTGTAAAAGAAAGTTGCCTTTAGACTGGAATCTACAGGAAAGCCTACTCTCCTGGCCCTGATCTTTAAAAATGTTAGCTCATCTGCACTTCTGTAGAGATGGCAAGTTGCAAAAAAGAGAATAACCTTTGTTTTTTTGGAGGTTTTACAGGGGCACCATGATTTAATCCACATGGACAGCTGCAAGAACAGCGGATTCAAAGGACAAACAATTCATACAGCAAGAAGTTTGCAACAAGCAACCACATCCCCGCCCCTTTTTAGTATAAAAGGAGAATGAAATCTGACTTGGGGAATTTGGTTCTCCAGGATATCATTCTGTCATCTTCTGGGTCTGCCAGAGTTTTAAATAAAATCACTGTTCCTTGTTCCAACACCTCATCTCCCGGTTTATTGGCCAGTCATGTGGCGAGCAGAAGGAGTTTGAACTCGGTAATAAAATGACTGCATTGGAGGTAGTATGTCTCCACTGTTTCCTCGTTTCCAATATGTAACATGCACATCATTTATGATCTAGTGTAAATAATTCATCAAAGACAACCACAAAAAGAAATTATACTCACCTAGCTATCAACACTGACGTCACAACCTGTCAAATTTATATGGTGTTTAACAACAGAACGGAAAAACCTAACATAGGGAGTTGATTCCATGGAAATAAAATTATTTCTACTCCTTCAATAATTTTTCTTTTCTTTTCTATTTTATATTGTTTTGCTTATTGAAAGGAAAATAAAAGTCAAACCATTTTATTTCACATATTTTTGTTATAGCTACATTCCTTAAATACTACAAAGAGATTTAAATTGCAAAAAAATTGCCCATATATTAGTATAAAGTTATATACACAATCAATGTGGATTAGAAAAGGAATGAACATTTACTAAAAATCCACTGCAATCCAGTCTTTTACAAGCATATCCTGGAATATAAGCTCTATGATCCAGGGGGCCCCACCCCCATTCTCACTGCTGAGTCCCTTAGTAATCAACTACTAAGGCACCAGCATAGAACCATGTGATCAGTATTTGAGGAATAAATGAGGGAATTAGCTCATTCAATTCTAAACAAAAACCCTAAAATAAATACTGAACTTATTTACAGATAAAGAAAATTGGAACCCAAAAAAAGTAAAGTTACTTCCCCAAGGTCACTAAGCTAATAACTGGTAAAGACAAGATTTGAACTTATCTGCCTGATTCTAAAAACTAAGGTGGAAATCCCATTCGACTGGGGAGGGTCCAGCAGCAGAGCCTATCACCCTATCTTTGTTTAGATCTAGCTTTATACAGCCTGAGACAGCACCCCATTCCTATGGAGCATGAGGGCAAATGATAACAATAAGGATTTTATATCCAGCAGTTTGTTAGGTCTCATTTATATAAAGTGTCAGCAGGTCAGCAGAAAAACTCTGGAAAATATGAGTGGGTCCAGAGCTTTTTGCTGATTAGTAACTCAGTCTATCAGGACATAGTGACTTTCCCATGAGAAGCCACATGGACATAAACTAAAGGCAGCTGAGCAATGAAAACTAACAAGACCCTGGAAATCAAGCAAGAAGTATCCCTGCCATCCACCACCCAGTTGCCTCTTCATCCGCATGGACACGAAGGCAGGAGACCCAGGTTTTTGTCTAAGTTACACCATCATGAATTCTCACCCATTAAAAGTTTCGACTCTATGCTGTCTTAAGACCTTTCCAACTCAAATATGATAACACCAATATCTCAGCAGAATATCTATGTCTCCACTTCCTCTCTTCTAATAGGAGAATATTTCTATGGACACAAAGCAGAATCCAATTTAAAAAACCATGCTCGAAGCCAGGCGAAATTCTGCTTAAGAGACTTTGCTCTCACACTCAGTAAATGAGAACTCAGAAAAAGTGGTCCTTCTCCCTCAGCAAATGGGAGGTAGCCTGATGTGTGTGTGTGTGTGTGCACATGTGTGTGTGTAAATCAAATACAATCAAGTCTGGGATGTGTACAGATTTTTTTATGTCACTGTCATTTCATGGGGATGAGCCAACATTTAAAGTAATTTGAATCTAGTGTTCTGAGAGAGTCTCAGGCTCTTGGTGGAGGAGGTGAAAGGGGAGAGTAAAAGGAGGAAAGAGGTACATGAAGCAAAGAAGTAAGAATACTGCCAGGGAAAGGCAAGACGTTAGTTTTGTTCTTCCTTGCACCACATACAAATTAGGGACTCGCTTTCCCCTGATGACTTATCGAGCACTGAGTTGCAGAAGAAGAGGCGACAGCTCATTTCTCACTGAGCTTGTGACTGTACGTGGCATCTTATAGACACAAATCATTTACCATGATCAAACACTCTAGCAGCAGGCCGTAATTCTCCTGTTAAGAGAGACAAGAAAGCAGGAGTTCAAACAGGATGTATAACTTGACAAAAGTCAGAGGACCAGTAAACTAAAGAGGATGAATTCAAACTCAGATCTGAATGCAGAGTCTAATCTTCCCACTCCCAGGACTGGAAAATCCTTAACACACAGGCTCCCCAACTTCCCTGCAGTATTCCTGGCACCAAGCATTTCCCATGGCAATGGTCACAAGTTCTCACAGACACAGTGCTCTGTGTAGCCAATGACCTTGATCAACCTTGATCATCTACCTGCCACGCCCACCAGGCTTCTCCATACAGGCAGGAAAGCTGGCTTTCAAGTGCATACAAAGCCATCCCTGGTCTAACCTGGGCTCTTCTGTGGCTTCTCCAACCTAAAGGCAGCCATGAAACTGCTCACAGTTTGTATATGAGCCACACTACCTCTCTCTATTTGTCTCCCCACCTATACTACTTAGCTATGACCATTTTGAGAATCTTGGACACAAATTTTTAAAAACAAAAAAGAAAGGATTCTGGAACAACTACTTAATACTTACAAGTTTAAATGACAAGTTACAAAGTGAGTATTTACAAAGTGAATCTTCCTTTCTAAAAGTCAGTTTTAAGCATTTACAAATATAATAGCAAAAAATTCTCACTTACAAAATTGACAAAAAAATAAATAAACTGGAATAAATTCAAAAATAATGCCCATGTTCTAAATGGAGAAACTTCAGGACTGTACTGAGGGGTAAAGTAAGAGGTGTGAATGTAGAGACATCAACAAATTGCATGGAGGAAAGCAGTTTTTTTAAGATGTAAGTTCTCATTAGAATAATTCAAAACTTACTAAAAATTCCCATGAAAACTCCAATCTGATTTTTTTTTAACTTTAACAAAATATTTTGGAATTCTTCAGGAATAATAAAGTCATAATACTAGACAAGAAAATTTGGGATGGAAGAAAAGAATCAAAAAAAATTCAGACTGACAATTATTAAATAAATTTTTACAATATGTAAGATATGGTGCTGGAGTAAGAAAGGCAGATTGACAGAAGGGAACCATGAGCTCAAAAATAGGCTCTAGTGTACATAAGTATTTTGTACAGGTGGGATATCAAATCAAAGATAAATGTATGAATTAAATAATTGTCCTGGGACAATCAGAGGATCACCTGGAAAGAATAAGTTCTATTCCCGTCATAAGGACCACATGATAAATTACAGACAGTGATGTAAATGTTAAAAAGTACTAATAAGAGCAAACAAAATACTTTGTTCTTATTAACTCAACTTACCCCTACATTAGCAAGTACTAATATCATCTCCATCTTAGAGATTTAAAAAAACCTACAGAAGAGAATTATTCCATTATAAGAAAGTATTTCTAGGAATAATGTCAAAGATAAAACTCATAAGGAAGACATTTACTATCATAAGAATATTTTGAGACACAACCAAAAAAAAATCCTCCTGAACAAAATGAAAGGCAAGAAATGACAAGAAAAAGTTCTGTGATACATGTTGATGAAGACAAGAAGTTAATGTTCATAACATACAAAGAGCTGTCAAAAAGGAACAAGAAGCTCCCTCACTTAAATGTGTGCAAAGGATTAAAGGAATCATTCATTTTAAAAATGTCAAATGGCTAATGAGTGAAAAATGCTCAATACCTCACTGGTCATCAAATGCAAAGTAAAACAATGAAAAAGCACTTTTGCTCATCATATGCACAAATATTTTTAATAGATATTCTAGCTAGTGTCCATCTGTGGGAGAACAAACCATGAGCAAAAATTTCGGAGGATGACATGTCAATGGATATGTAAATTCTGAAAAACGTACGTACACACTGACTCAACACCACTTCTAGGAATCATTTCCTTTAGGAAAAACAAAAATTCAGTCCAAAAGGATGTACCCATCAGGGCATTTACACAGCACTGTTTAAAATGGTGGGAAGAAAAACTGAAGTGAAATAATATCCAGCAATAGATAATTGGTTACATAAGTAATTGTGCATCTTTTCATTCCCCAGTGGAGCAGTAATTTCCAGAGTCAAATGAAAGAGTCTGTGATGAATGTAAATGTCACATCTAGGGACTAAAAATCATATATCTAATAAGAGATTAGTATCCAGGATATATAACAAATGCTTACAATTAACCAATACAAAAAAAATTGACCCAATTATTAAATTTGCCAAGGAATTAAATAGATACACAATTGGCCAATAAGCATATGAAAAGATGCTCAGCATCACTAGCGAAATCAAAATCAAAATGAGATCTCATTTTACACTCACTAGGATGGTTATAATCAAAACATGGACAATAACAAGTGTCATTCAGGAGACAGAGGAACCTCATATGAGGCCAGTGGAAAGGGACAATGGTGCAGCTTCTTTGTAAAAGCCCGGTGTTTTCTCTAAAGTTTAGAGTTATATGGCTCAGCAATTCCACTCCTACATATAGAGTCATCCCTCAGTACACTCTGTGGGTTGGTTTCAGGAACCCCCCACCCTGGATACCATAATCCAAGGATGTTCAAGTCCCTTTACACTCAGCCATCTGGATCCATGAAACGGAAACTACAGATATGGCGGGCCAACTGAACAGCCAACAGAATGAAAACCTATTCTCACAAAAACTTTCACATCAATATTCATAGCAGTATCATTCAGAGTAGCCAAATTTGCTAACAATATCCATCCATCAATGAATGGATAAACAAAATTACCAAGAATAGGCCCACAAACTTTTGGTCTTTGAATCTTTGACAAAGGAGGTGAGAACATACAATGGAGTAAAGACAGCCTCTTCAGCAAATCTTGTAGGGAAAACTGGACAGCTGCATGTAAATAAATGAAGTTAGAATACTCCCTCACAGCATACACAAAAATGAATTCCAAATGGCTTAAAGACTTAAACATGTAGACAATACACTATAAACCTCTTAGAAGAAAAGATAGGCAAAACATCTGACATACATCTCAGCAATGTTCTCC
This sequence comes from Vicugna pacos, assembly GCF_048564905.1. Lineage (NCBI taxonomy): Eukaryota > Metazoa > Chordata > Mammalia > Artiodactyla > Camelidae > Vicugna > Vicugna pacos. The sequence continues at coordinate 67,610,198 of NW_027328740.1, read as the reverse complement.
TAGAGCAGTCTACTCAAGCAATAAAAATACAAGCAAAAATATACAAGTGGGATGTAATTAAACTTACAAGATTTGCAAAGTAAAGGAAACAGTAGGCAAAACAAAAAGACAACCAACCTATGGAATGGGAGAAAATACTTGCAATAAATGAAACTGACAAGGGCTTAATTCCCAAGCTATGTAAACACCTTTTACACTTAATAAGAAAGAAAAGCAAACAATTCAATTAAAAAATGGGCAGAAGTCCTAAAGAAACATTTCTCCAATGAAGACATACAAATGGCCAATAGGCAAATGAGAAAATGCTCAATATCATTATCAGAGAAATGCAAATCAAAACTGCAATCAAGCATCACCTCTCACCAGTCAGAATAGCCATCATTGAGAAGTTCACAGACAATAAATGCTGGAGAGGCTGCAGAGAATTGGGTACACTCCTGCACTGTGGTGGGAATGCAGTTTGGTGGAGCCATTGTGGAAAACTCTATAGAGGTTCCTCAAAAGACAAAAAATTGACCTCCCATAAGACCCAGCAATCCCACTCCTTGGCATATATCCAAAAGGATCTGTAATTCAAAAAGACGCATTCACCACAATGTTCACAGCAGCACTATTTACAATAGCAAGACATGGAAACAAACTAAATGTCCACTGACAGATAACTGGATAAAGAGATTGTAGTATATTTGTCCAATCGACTACTATTCAGCCATAAAATAATAATAAAATAATGCCATTTGCAGCAAAATGAATGGACATAGAGAATGTCATTCTAAGTGAAGTAAGCCAGAAAGAGAAAGGAAAATACTATATGAGATGGCTCACATGTGGAATCTAAAAGAAAAAAACTAAACAAAACTAAAAAGGAAACAAAAAACAAAGAAACAAAAAGATAAACTAATCTACAGAACAGAAACAGACACAGAGACATAGAAACCAAACTATGGTTACCAGAGGGGAGAGGGTGTGGGAAGCAATAAATTGGGAGTTCAAGATTTGCAGATACTGAGTATGTATAGAATAAACAGCAAGTTTATATTGTATAGCACAGAAGAATATATTTTATATCTTATAGTTACTTATGTTTGAAAAGTATATGAAAATGAATACAGGTATTTTCCTATTTAAATGAAGTGCTGTGCTGTACACAAGAAATTGACACATTATAAACTGACTAGACTTCAATGAAAATATTTTTAAATTGACCAAAAATGAAAAAAAAGGAAAAGGATATTATCAAACAAAAAGAATAAAGTACTGATTCAGGCTACTATATGGATGAACCTTGAAACTTTATGCTAAAATAAGCGCATCACAAAAGGGCAAATAGTCCTCTTTAAGGTGAAATGTATCTAAGAGTTTATTGTACTACTCCTGTAAATTTTCCGGAGATTTGAAGTCTATCAATATCAAAATAAAATTTATTATTCATAAAAACATAAAACGCTTCCTCACAGGAAGGCTTTAATTATTAAATGCAGAAATGTATGTAAAGCTCTTGGAACAACAATTTGCACATCCACACACAGTCACTGCTGTCACTGCCACTCAGAGGGTGGTGCCAGCGCTGATGAGAGCTGCCTCCACTCGCTCCCCTGCAGACAGTTGTGAGGGCTTCAGCTCTGACAGGCAGGGTGAGCGTGAACCTGGGTCAGACACAGCCACGTCCCAGACTCTGCGTTACCCAAAGTTCTTATACAAACTGCAACATGTAATGTAAACATGCTAGAGGGATGTATCTTACAACACCGGGAATACACCCAATGTTTTACAGCAACTATAAATGGAGCATCTATTGTACACCTGAAATTTATAACATATTTTAAATCAGCTATATCTTTATAAAAAGTTAAAAAATAATTTAAAAAGTCATCAATTTAATATTCGATTCAGATTTTAAATAACTAATAAACAACTTAGAATGTATAAAATCATTTAAGTGTGCTGTATGTTTACATATTTATTTACTTTCAGCCTCCTGCTAAAAGAGAATTTAAACAATATTTTTTTAACACAGCTTAACAACCATAACAATAAAAAGGCAAAACTGAGAGTGAAGAGGCAATGGAGATTCAATACTTAAATGAAACAAGGGGTAGATAAAGTCATAAAAATGGATTCCATGAAGTCAGGGCAAGTGTTAAAGTCCGACTAGAAATTCAACTGTAAGATTCCTGGCAGCTAAAGCAAAAAGAAAAAGATGATGGGGCGGGTGGTAGTTGAGCATGTGCTTAGCGAGCTCGGGGTCCTGGGTTTAAGCCCCAGGGCCTCCACTAACAGATAAATACACCTAATTACCTACCCGCAAAAAAGAGCCCCAAAGAAAACAAAAAGAGAAATTTCTTTTCCAAAAATCCTTGATATTAAATTTGGATTAAATACTTAAAAAAATAAAAAGAAAACTAGAAAAGACAAGTGACACTCTGAAGGAAAAGCCCAGCTGGGCTAACAAGCTAAGTCAGAAATATAAGTGTGCTAAGTGTCGGTTTACTGATCTCAGTTTTGCTGGGCTACCTGGTAAACCTGAAGCTTAGTGTCAGTTTATTGGGCTAGTAAGCTAACTCCTAAATCCAAGATCAACAATTGTCATTAACGAGATCTGTTCCAAATTGATAAGTTTCAGTGTACTGATTCCTTGCTTTTTGCTCTTTGAGTCTTATTGGCTAATAGCCCCGTACTTGTAATTAACCCTATAAAACCTCATGTGCAGGACTTGGAGGTTCTCAGAGCCACAGAACAGAAGCCACTCTGCACCTGCAGGCGTAATAAATCTCAGTACTCCCACCCTCTGTGTGGTGCTTGTTTCTTGGCTAGCGTGTTGTTTCTGTAACAACACAAGCGATAATGCCTGTGAAATAAATCTGCAGTGGCTGCTGGGAGGCCCCCATATCTCACGTGGGAAAATCTGAAACATCCTTCTCATCAATCATAGTCAGCCTCAGTCCACCTCACCCCTCCCGCTGTTAAATGCAGGAGCACAGGCAGGGCCAGGCCTTTGCTCTCTCCGTGTCATCACAGTGAGACAGGATGGAAAGGGGGCAGAGCACAGCCATTCAAGGAAGGTCAAAACAATTAACATCAAAATGGTGAAGGATTCAACCCCAATAGGCCTTGAGGCTCAGGATGAAGAGATTTAAATTCTAGCAGATCTTGAGATTCATTAAACACCCATTGTAATAGTAACATGGTGAATAACATGCCCCCAGACACAATAGCAGTCCCAAGGCTAGCTACAATATATCACAGGATGGGAAATGGCCAACTCCCTGGGAATCCCAGCCCCTTGCCCTTAGGCTGGTCCTTCTACTTATTAGCATATGAAACCACCAAACCCAAGAAAACAAGCAACAAAGCGCCACCTCGCGGGCACCCCTCTCTCTCCCTCTTCCGAAAAGGCCCACACTCTGTCTGTGGATTGTGTACCTACTTTTAATCTGAGAATCAAACCCCCAAATCTCGTGACGTTTCTCTTGCCTTTCAGTGTATCTCTCTGAATAAATCTACCTTTACTCAACACTGGCTTGCTCTTGAATTCTTTGATGCATGAAGCCAAGGAACAAAATCTGGTGGGGCACATCCCAGGGGCTCAATCAAAGCCTGGGACACAGCCCTTCTCATGCCCCACATTTTTTTTTCTTGTATCAACAGGACTGGGTTGTGAAGGGAGCTCTGAGGCCCCAGCTATGGGACAGAAGCAGCCAACAGGGCTCCAATTGGCTGTCAACCTCTCCCCTAGCAGGGGACTTGGGGGTCGGCCCGGTTCTCTGTGTTTGTTGTGATGACACCCCAGCCAGTGAGCGTTCTCCTAGGCCTGTCCCCACGGAACCCTTCTCTCCAAAATACAAGCACATCATGTCACAATCCTCTTGTTCAACCAGGGAATGTTCAGCCCACTTTTTCCCTCCCCAGTTAAATACCCAACTGTCCTCCCTCCAATCCCACCATTTCTTTCTTTGTGAGAACTCTGCAGTCTTCACACACCGTCCTGAATGCAGGTGCCTTGCTGGCTGGGACCGAGATGTTTCTTTCTCACACAGCCTGTGTCCTTTCACTTTCCCCTTGTTACCTTAAAAAAGCCTTTCCTGAGTCTCCCACCCCTCTGTTGCTGAACTTCACAAAGTGCTGAGGTTACAGTCAGTATGTGCACACCTCCCAGGTTTTGGCAAGGTTCCTTCACAAGATCTTCATTAAGGAGTTGCATGAAGAAGTTTAAATAGGCTATTCTTGCATCTGAGTGGAATCTGCATAAAATTTAAATGGCTTTGAAGTGAGAGTTAACCAGGGACAAAGATGTTGCAGGTCCTAGTCAAAAGTGTCATGAGGCAAAATGTTCCTCAAAGGCTCAGGGTGGCTTCTGAATGCAGAGTCGGCAGGGAAGAGGTGACAGGCAGTGAGTGGGGTGAGTGACACAGGGTACGCTCCCCCAGCTGGGGAAGAATTGGATTCTTTTCTAGTTTTCCAAACAATTTCTTACTACCTTTTTCTCTTATTGTCACATATCATTTCCTACGAATTAAGCATATCAATGTCAGTCATTTGGGCCGCTTGGGAGAAGCTACAGGATGACATTCACAGGGCTGGGACATGACAGCCACACCAGTGTATGTTGAAAAACCAGTGGGGATATTTCCATGTTATAAACGGGTATGCAGCAAACTCTGCAGCTTCAATGACCTCATCTCAAAGTTGGGGCCAATAAAACTACCAAGCAAAGTGCGTGATGTTTACGGCCGACACCTTTTTACTAGGTAAGTGCCCGTGAGAGCTGCCGCTTAATGGGGAATGTTTACAATCAATGAGGCCCAGTGTACCTGGCCACTCGCGCCCTACCTTCCTGCCTTGGTGCAGCAGCAGAGCTTGTTTAGCTGAGATGAACGCCCCCAGAGCAGCCCCGTCGGGAATGCTGCCAGCGCTGAACGGCGAGACCTGTTCCTTCCCTTCTCAGAGCTGATTACAGTTTGCTGTCGTCTCTTTTTATGTTTATCCCTTTTGTAACTGCCTTTCCTCCGGAATTTTTGCTGAAGCAGCGCAGGGCCAGGTGTGTCTTGCGGCCTGCCGGATATTCTGGGCTGGGAAACAGCCGATCCCACATCTAGCTCTGGTGCTGAACGGAGAGGGTAGAAAGCCCAGGGGCCCATGCTGAACCGAGGCCCCTGCACCCAAAATTATGGTCTGACTGGGCAAATTACACAGTCTTTTTTACCCTGAGATTCCTCATCTGTCCATGAAAATAACTGTCCATGGCACACAGAGTTACAAGTGTTAAAGGAAATCACCAAATTCACAACCTAGCCAAGGGGCTACCAGTGCATCCTCAACAGACAAATACTGCCTTTCTGGCTCTGACACACGCCAAGTGTGGCGGCCGCACAAAGTGTACACTGCTAAGTGCCAGTGTGTTAAGTGCTTCATATATACTATAATACTCTTTAGAACATACAAAAATCCCTGGAAGAAATGAATATTATCATGCCCATTTCACAGATTCTCCAACAGGTTGAGAGGTTACATTCTAGTCCAAGGCCCTGTGGTGAAGAAATGGCGATTTCAACCTGAATCTGGGCCCAGGCCTTGGCTCCATCTCTCTCCCATCCACCTGACCACTTGCCTATGAAATCCACCTGTCCAATACCCAAGTTTGAAGCCGGCCAGCTTTTAAATGCAATGTGTGTCTCCATTTGTCAATATTGGTTAATTACCATAGACAGTTCTCAGAAATCACTTCAGAAAGAAATGTTGGACTCACGTCCCTGCCCACAAAGAAGAGGAATTCTGCCTTGCCTTCTCCTGTAACGTGCAGAAACCCTTCCCATTCACCACTGAATCCTTTTGTATGCTTCCTCCGTGTTTATGTTTGCACACGGCTTATTAAAGTAGAAGGTACCTGCAGTAATTCCATGTCGGTTCTTTCCAAGGTTCCAGATTATACATAATCAGTGTAATATCAAAATTTCCTGTGAACAAAAATACTACAATGTGAATGAAAATACTACAACCTTGTCACTAAACAAAGAATGCTGAAACCAAATCATCAGCACTGCCGCCACTCCACAGTGAAGACAGGCCTGCAGCCACTCACAACGGTGCCCTCTGAGCAGACTCAGAATAAGGAAGGACAGATTACTGGCCTTAGATAGCTAGGTGCTTGTCTAAAGAATATATTCAGTCAGCCCAAATGTTTGCTTACTCCCATATATTGAAAAGCACTAAATTCTTGAACTAGAGGTAACTGGCTTTCTTTAGATAACAAGCAATGTTTTATTGTTCCAACCACCTGGTCTTTGTTGTAAAGCTCCTATATATCCTAGCTGTTCTCAACCTCTTCTGAGCTGTCCGTCAGAGCCATCTGAGTGGTTGTCATCCCGGCTAGAGTCCTCCCGCCAAATTAAACTTAACTCTAAACTTTTAGGCTGAACATGTATTTCAGTCAACAGTTTTGGCCACCATGAAGGGACCCAGAGCAGACTTCTCTCCACCTGGACTCTCTGATTAACCGGAGCCTTGGTACCATCAGTGGCCCTTTATGCCCATATGCCTCCTCAGGGAGTCCAGATGAATTTGGGTGAGCCTGTCCTAGTTCTCGGATCTCCAATATTGATTGATGATCCTGAGTTTTATTTGGCAGTGTATCCAGGCACCTGGCCCTCCAGTTGAAAGAGACTGGGGGGAATTACCCACCCAGTGGAGACATGCTGGGTGGGGCCTTGTTGGAAGGTAACAGGAAATACCCACCTTGAGGAGACACCTGAGGTGGGGCTGTTGGAAAGATACCTGGAAAATACTCACCCAGTGGAGACGTCCCGATTGGTTCCAAGTTGAAAGACACTGGGATCAGGACTGAGTGGCTAGGTAGGAGACTGGTCTAATGCTTTCCTCAATTTAGTTAACTCCACTGAATATTTTGGGATAAAAGTAAAACTCTTATGAAGAAACTTTCAACTCCAAAAATGGGACCCTCTTCCTGGCTGATAATAGCTTTCTCGGGTGAGAGAGAAACTTGAAAGAGTGGTAGAGGAAAAGACTTCATGCCACAGAGTTGTCCCTGCGGGAAATCTTACTAGCAATTTTATTCTGACAACCCGGCCTTAGAATGGGGCACAGAACTTTCAAACAAAAAAGAAAAGAAAAGAAAAATAAATGACAGATTGCCAACCTCCAACTAATATCCCAGCCAGGTTTATATACATAGAAAACTTACAACTTTAATTAGGAACTAGAAAAAAAATCTCACTCTGAAAGTAACTAAGCAGGCCTGATAAAAATATTTTTTGGAATTCTGAACTTATAAAAACAAAATCCCCTTTATGGGAACTTGGATTTCTCTTCCTGTGTCCTTGTAATATAAACGTTTTTATTTCTTTGGGTATTTTGTGTGTGTATATGTATGTATATATGTGTTTCCTTTTTTTTTAAAGGAAATCTTGGACTCTGCCATGCGAAAGGTACAAGTATTGTGCACATATGGTGGCCACGCAAATGAATTGGGATTCTCAACAATCCTTTGTTTGTACCATTTTTTAGACATTTTGCCATCTTAACCTTTTTCGCATCAGCCTGGACCACAAAGGCCTTTAGCTTTTGGAGACTAAACTTTTGAATTTCATTTAGGCAACACCCCCACTCTCATGTGGAAAAGCCTCTTCATCTTTTTGGTTTTGAGATATATATATATAAATTGATGGCCATATGATGGATCCTTTAATTTGGAAAAACTTTTAAATTGGTGAAAGTTGAAAGAGCTCTCAATATAAACAGCTGTTTTCTTGGTACGTATTAAAATCAAGTTTAAAGGTAGAAAAATATATCTAATGTTTAACCTAAGAACTTAGTTTAAAAAAAAACCTGGTTTGAAAAGCTACATTTGTGTTTTTCCTTTCGCATCAATGATTTTAGAGATGCTAATAAAAATTTAGAACAATTAATGTTAATTAGGTTGAATAACTGGAAAGAGGATTGTAAAAATTTCGATTTTTTCTTAATGAAAAAAAAAGTTAAGGGGCTTATCCCAAATGGATAAATATTTTTATGTTGTTATTTTGAATGAGATAAATAAAATGGACAATTTTGGATTTAGATACAAGATTTTGATACTACACTACGTAAAGTTAAAAAAAAAGGGCCAAAGAGATCACCTACTGCCCCCCAACATTAAAGTTCAAACAAGTCCATTTTATTTACCACGGTTTAATATGTATGTATGAATGTATAGGGCTAAAATATACATATACATATATATTTGTATACTGAGATACTTCATCAATGATTGGGACAACAGATCAATTAATCAAATTAAACATTGAGAAGGGTGTAAGCCCTTTGGCTCAAACTTGTGAATTCCAGAGACTTTTCTATTAAATTAGATACAATGCACAAAAACAAACAAACAAAAAGGCTTCTGGCACTCCTTCTAGAAATAAGAACTATTGATTAAACCTAATAAATATTAAAATTAAAGCTGTAAGAGTTAATAAATTTGAGATAAAAGTTTGTAAAATCGGTATATTTAAATCAGCTTTATATAAACTTTTTACTTAATTATGTTGTGGGATAGATATGTTTCAATGGAAAAACGCTTCCCCTTTTTGGTATTATAAGGCTGGGCACATATTTGTCCCTCAGAAAATATTGACTGAACAAAGTAAAGGAAAATATTAGAGTTACACAAGCCGTCCAATATAACGTAAAACTAAAAACTAATATTCAGTGGCTAATAAAAAAATATAATAAGAGGTTTACCCTGAGTTTAACTTATAATTCAAGGGAAAGAGACCTTACTTAATGCCTTATGCAAGCTTTGGAAGACAAGATAAAGTAAACTTTAAAGTTTTAACACATGGAATTCTTTGTTTACAGCTCTTCACACTGATTCAAAAAAGCAAATTAAGGAGATGCAATTGGGCCTGGGTGACAGAGCAGTTCTCTGGAGAACTGGACACATGTGTCTTTGTCTTGCAGATCAGAAATGTAAATACAGCAGTGACATAGGTGTGAACCTAATTAGCTCAACGAGATAAAACTTAAGGCCAAAGAAAGTTTTCGCATTTTAGAACTGAGAACTCTGACAGGTCCTTCAGATTTGTCAAGAAATCTTTTATGTCTGTTTCATAAATAGTAAGCCTTAGTGATTTGAGCAAGCAAATTCAGCTTACTCCAACTATTATTATCCCTATCTCATAGGTAAGTTTTAAAGTGAAGCTATGAGATCTCTAGCTTTTGTCTCTTTATAAGCTGGCATACACATTATAGATGTGAGATATTTATACACCGAAAAAAAAAATACAAAAAACAAAGTCAAAGAGCTGTGCTTAATTGATGTAAAAAATAATAGGTTACAAATTAAGTATTTTTAAAATAAAAACTGACCAAATTGACCTTCAGGTTCACGTGTACTGGAAAATATTCAATATTAAGATAATACTTGATATTAAGTATTGTTTAAGTATGTTCTAATTAATATAGACATCTTTAAATTCATCAATAATAAGTATAATACCTTTACTGTACCTAGGTTTAATGAAAGTCAAATAAGATCCTTTTACATTCATTGTAGATTTGTCAAAAAAAAAAAACAATACTAATGTGGTGTGGTAAAATTTTAAGTAAATTTAATGCAAATGAGATGAGAACTTTGGGTAAATTCTCTCAAATACATTTTTAAAATGTATGCTTAACATAATCTCTGAATGTTTACTATCTTTAAATTCTAGAGTTGTGCTAAATTAAGTTAAATGATAGGATTTTATTAAATAGCTATGCCATTTTCAGATAAATTAAGATTGAAATATGAATTACATAACATTTAACTTCCTCTTACAGAGAAACTAAAGCTGTTTAGAAATATGAATAAATGATTGGTGCCATCCTGAAATAGTCTCTATTATTAAGGGAAAGATCTCATTATCCTAGGAAAGTAAGATAAATGTGTAAGGGAAGATATAACGAATGGAATTATATTTTGTTAATGAAAAATAGTGACTTTGTACTGAAGCTGGTTACTTCTGAATGGAAGAGAAAATGAAGGACACACTAATATGAATATAGAAAGCTGTGGAAGTCTTGTGGAAGAGGAAACCTGAGGAAAGAGTTTTGTACGTGGTCGGAATTGGCCAAGTTTAGAATCAACTTGTGCAAAGTAAATGAATATTAGGAGTAAGCTGGTACAAGACTAGAATTGGTTTTCTCACAGTTAAGAGGACAAAATTTTCTTAAAATGATAATCCACCTTCAGTAACAAATTGTAAAACTTCTTATAACACTTAACTGACTTGTTCTGCCTTTACATTTGACGTATTACCTTTTTAATGAATAAGTACTACTTTACAGTGATCTATATGTTTATCTGACCAAGTGTTTTGAAATCTTTCAAAAAGCTCCCCAGATATCAATTTCTAATTAAAGTTCTTTTAATCTCCAGTTAAGTTTGGGATGCTACAGAGGGCCCCTGAAACATCCCAAAGAGAGATTTTAAACAACTAAGTTTCATTTGGCATGTTAAATAACATGGTATTGTCAAATGAATCATAAATCTTCCTAGGTTATATTGTATGAGAAAATATTATTAATATAGATATTACAGAAATTATATGGACTCCCTAAAATTCTGGTATATCTGAAATGTTACCATTCATAATTCTGGTTATTGTGACCAGGTTACATTATCAATTATGGTGTAATGGTGCTTAACCATGCTTTTAAATCTTTTGTCATTTATAGACAGTTAATTGTTTTCTTCTGATGATTTTGTAAAATGCATGATCTTCAAGGAGATTTACTGATTTCTAATAAATTTCAAACTATAGCACTGAACTAAACTGGGTAAGAAATTTTAAAGGTCTAATGAAAACTCTGATTAAAAGAATTAGTTACATGGGACTGAGTAAAATGATGAATATGGTAATGATTTTTGATTTTGTCTGAAATACTACTCGCTTTAAACCTGTTTCTCAGACATAAAGAAACTCTTCTCCTTAAGCTACTTATGATTCACAGCAATTTGATAAATTATACCTATGTAAGCAGCCTTGGAAGAGTTATCTTTTCTCTCTATCTGAGCCCTCAAGAGACTAAAAACTCTTAGGTCCCCAGTGGCTCTATCAGACAAATTAGGAAGATCATCTCCTAATAGATATAGGAATCTAAAGATATTTTAAGGATTTTAAAGAGAAAAGTATTTACCTAAATCTGTACGGCAGAAATCCATGTCAAGCTCTTGACGTGGCTTTCCTGGCCTTAGAAAACCTTATTAACTTTCTACCCTTAGACTCCTTATTAAAACTTCCAACACAGCCAATTTAAAAAAGCATATATGATCAAATAATCAGAATTAACTTGTAAACAAATTAATCCTTACTTGGCTATATTTGAGAAAAATGATGGTCACTTTATAGAGAAAAAAGTTTATATATTAGTGGATATTAAACTCTAGTTTCGTTAATTGAGGTCTATATTTAGTAAGACACTTCCCAGATCATTCCTTGCTGTTATGTAACATTGCTGAAAAGTTTAATTGAATTATTGAAAGGATACCCTAGCTTTGTTTCTGAAGCTCAGTAATCTAACTTTGGGTAAAGTTCCAAAGCCCCATGACCTGCAGCCAGGGGATTATACATAGTGGAACAGGCATGACTTAAAGAACTGTCTACAACCTGAATGGAAGGACCCTTTATCAGGTACTCTTAACTAGACCATACACACCAAAACTGAAGGAAACGGACATTCAGAATCATTTCCTATAAGAAACATCCCCTGCAGTGCAATGGCCAATAGAGCACTGCTCAGCTTTAAGCAATGCCCAATTGGAGAAAAAGCTACCAGGCCAGGATGAGAAGAAGACGACATCTGAGGTACACAGCTGACCCAAGACACCGGACTAGGCCTGTATACCAATTACTGTGATAATTTCTCCTACCTTAGATTATGAACTACTCCAATTGTTAAGGTTATGGTAAATTAATTATGTCTATTACTTCTGTGTTACATTGGTGGGTTTCCCTACTCCAAGTCTCTAACTAGATAGCCCTCAGAAACGTTATTCTAAAAAGAAATTATAGTTCTATTTAGGCCACTGTTGATCTTACATGGTGGGAGACATCACCTGGCCAATTAATAACTTCCCTGAGCCTGATCTTAAATATGAACTTCCTCGTAAGATCACTCAGACTCAATCAGAAATACAAGCAAAATTTTACCCCAGAATATAACTTCTCGACTATTAAATTCTTACTCGTGACTTTATTAATGTTACTAGCTGTAGTAGTTATATACTGTCTATTTTATATAATTGTTCTCTCTTACATTTCCCAATGTGTAACTAGGCCTACAAGATTGATGATGGCTAAACATCTTGAAGAAATAGATAAAACTTATAACCCTGCATAAAGTAAATATAATAGTGTGATTCGAGGTATGGGAATGAACAACGAAGGGAAAACATTTTCTGGATTAAAAAAGGCTAGGAAGACAGGCGATCCAGAGAACTTTCAGTATCAACAGGGCCTGAAAAATAACCTAACACCTTGAATGGCAGCTCAGAGGATTCTTCACCTGAACTAGGATATGAGCCATCCTAGCACCGTGGGACAAAATTGGTCTTGAAATGTCTCTCAAAATATTGGTCGAATTTAGGAACAAGGGGGAGCACTGTGAATGAAAATACCACACTGTGAATGAAAATACTGCAACCATGTCAGTAAACAAAGGATGCTGAAACCAAGTCATCAGTAGCTGCCGCCATCCCCCAGCGAGGACATGCCTGCAGCCCAGCCTCTCAGCCACTCACAGTGGTGCCTCTGAGCGGACTCAGAATAAGAAAGAACAGGATACTGGCCCTAGACAGCTAGGTGCTTGTCAAATGTATGGATTCAAAGACCCAAATGATTGCTTTATCCCATACATGGATAAGCACTAAACACTTGAACTTGAGATACCTTGCTTTCTTTAGATAACAAGCAATCTTATTATTTCAACTACCTGGTCTTTGTTATAAAGCTCCTATATAATCCTAGCTTCTCCTCTACTCTTGGGAGTAGTCCCTCAGTGTAATCTGAGAGGCGGTCATCCTGGCTCGAGTCCTCCCGACAAATAAAACATAACTCTTAACTTTAAGGCTCCACGTTTATTTCAATCAAGTGCAAGAATAGACACAAATCGTCAATTCTGTAAAGGGACACACAGGAACCAAAAGCGTGTATTAGTCACGAAAATCTACGGCTCCATCTTTCTTCCTGTCATTATACAATCCCACCAGAACTCACTACTTTGCTGTCTGCTCATCTGGCAACCAAACTCAGAGAAGAGTCAATGCAGCAGAGCGCCCTGCTGGGGAGAAGCCCCCGCAGAAGCAGGGCTGGCTGCCTGCCCTCCCGCACGCTCTGCTGACCACTAGTGTCCTCCGTGGAGACCAGGCCAACAGAGCTGTTCCCAACAGCTGCGAAGTCCCACATATTAAATGAAAACATTTTATTTTATACGACATATTACTTATATACCCATCTCTGAAAACAGCTTTGCCAGAAGCCCAAATCTTCAACATTAATCTGCAAAGGCAAATCAGGTCCCCAAGGGAAAACAAGTCTTAAGACAATGCTAAGGCCTACAAAGTCCTCTCCACGAACGTCAACCAAACTGCCTGCAGGTCTGCAGCTGCAGGAGGCTACATGTCTGCTTTTAAAGCAACCCCTTCCTGCCCTCGGGTGCTACAATGTCTTTCCACGCCCTCCCATCTCAGGGTAAGAGCAGCCGCTGCAGAACCTTGCAGGGCAGCACTGACAGGACTGGACAAAGAGGATCAGAGCTTAACTAAGCCTTCTGATGACACGAGCTTGTCACTCTGTCACTTTACAGATGAAGATATATATAGAGAGAGGTGGGGTGATCTTGCTCAAAGTCACACAGATAATAAGTGACAAAGTCTATAACTCTGCTTCTCCCTCCGGTGTGACACCCCAACTGGGATACCCACAGGGCTCTCTTGTTCCTGCCTGACCAGTCTTTCCCATCACTCATGACCCACCACAGGGTCTGAAATTAGCATGCATTTTCAGCATCTTTTCCCTCCAGTTTCACAGGAACAAGGCTATTCGGGCCACTGTATGAATCCCGGCTCCCCGAAACCTCCGTGCTCAAGCTGGTCTTGCCAGTGCATCCGGCCCCCTGCTCAGAGACTCTTCTCCGATGCAGGAGGATGTTTCCACTCTTCGCAGAGACACCCACTCCGGGGAGCCCTACTCTCGCCCCCAGCACAGCAGGTGTCCCAGGCCACACCCCGAGGAGACCCATTAGGACTGTGGGTGCCCAGGCCTGCTAGTCAGACCAGCAGCCTAAGACCAAGGGATTATGCCCAGGTCACCCTGCAAACCTACTGCCCACCTCACAGCCCCCAGCCAGCAGGTCACCTGGAAGTCACAGTAAGTGCCCCACCCCATACAGAAGCCTCTTCATTTGCCAGCAACGCTGATGACTGGTCTCCAAACTTTGGTCAATTTTGCACAAAACAGCACCTTCAACTGTGAAGCAGGGGGTTTTCGCTTCTGCTCCCCATACTTACTTGGAAAGTCAAGGGAAACGAAGAGGTCATTTCTCAACACTTTTATAATGAAACCCTCCCACCCACAATACTCATATGCTCAAGAGCTTTGGATCCACGTGATTTTGTTTCCCTTACGCTAAGTGGCTCAAAACACTGAGGGATTCTTACTCTTTTGAGGGTATTTGTACCCAGTTTATCGGCTTTAACCTTTTTTTTGTCTCTCTCTTCAGTATCCCTAGCAGTTGCCACCTCTTACTCCCTTCAGCAGCCTCCCTCCCAACATCGAGTCTAGGAAATCAGCTGTGATGAGGGGCCCGGGGGCAGTCACAGAAGATGCAACTAAGGCACAGAGAGGCTACATAATTTGCCCAAGAAGATCAGCTTTAACCCCAAACAGTGTGTGTCAAGGCCCTCTGTTTAACTCTTATGCTAAGCAAGCTAACTTTTTGTAGATTATGGGTATAAACAGATGAGGTATCAAAATACATACAAGGACACACATCAACTCTAAGATGTTCATTAACTCCACTATTTGGTTTCTTTTTCTTTCTATTAATAAAAATTAAGAAACTCTGCAGTCAGTATAGCAAAATGTTATTGGGCTTTAAATCCCGAATATAGAGGTGTTAAGTGTGTCATTACCCATACTTATTTGTATATTCACAAGACAAAATGATTTGAAAGTCCCTCTCCCCTCCCATTACTCACTACTGGCTCTCACCTGAGCTCCCAGACCACACATTTAACAGCCTTTCACCTTACCCACAGCTGAACTCATCAGTTTTCCCCCAGAACTCCCTCTGCAGCTTTCCCTCCTCACAGCAAAGCAGGACCATGATTTACCTCATTAATCCACACAGAAACCTTGGCCTTACTCCATCCTACATTCACAGACAGCATTCATCCTTTCCTTTTTACCATCTTAACATGCCTTCAATCTATTCGCTTTTACACGCTGACCGTCCCACCGCTCAAGAGGAAGCCACCAACACTGCCCACCTGGACTCACGAGTCTCCCAAGTGGCCCCACAGCCACTCTCCCCTACTTGATACAAATGGGATTGTGTCACTCCCGTGCTTTTTGGACTCTTTTCAGACCCACTGTTCCTAGAAGAAACTCCAAGTTCTTCACCTGGTGAAAGTCTTTGCCATGAAACTGTCAGCACAGGGAGGGCAGGACCAGCCCTCTCCCCTTGGCCCCATCCTCTGACAGAGCATCAGCTTCGATGGACCTACTGAGCTACACCAGCCTGTATTCTAAACCTGGTCTTGAGTTCTTTGCAAACTGCTTCACTTATCTATACAAATCCAAGGAAGATTAGAAAGATTTTAGATGTTGAGCTAGACTATTGATTTGGGGATTTTGCACTAGCAACCTACAATGTCATGTTCTAATGATTCTGTCTACTTAAAACCACACCCAGATTAAAGGAGTATTTGTGGAATGCCTTCGGAGTAAAAGTACTTTTACAGGCTTTGTGTTTTATAAAATGAACAACCCTGACAGGGTCACAAATGGAACCGCCTCACAAGTGACAGAAGACAGTTGAGAGGCACAAAGCGACAGGTCACAAAGATGGTAAGAGCAAAGTTGATTCTCCAACACCCCCAAAAATTCCTGAAAGAAACAAAAATTCTGAATTTTAAAAGTAAAAGTCTATCATATAGGGAAATGAAATAAATAATCCTCCTCATCAGGGTTTCAAGACCTGACTCCAGAGTTTTTAGCAGGCCATACTGAATCCTAGCACAGAAAAATCAGATGGACTAGTGGTGAGAACGTTCCAGGAAAACTGCAGTTATTCCTCAACTTCTATAAGGACATATACTCACCTGCCGAAGGTGAATGTAGACCGCATTCTGGAGAAATTCGGAAGCTTCCCGGCTCCGCTTCGGGATGCCGAAGACAAGGACAGCTTGGAAGCATGCTTCTAACTCAGTCACCGGCATTCTTACACTGCAGGGGAATCGGAGGCCCCCAGTCAAGGGCAGAGATGTTCCTGTCGTGTCTCACAGGCCGTGCCTCGGGGATTCAGTGCCCTGCAGCAGCCCGGCCCCAGGCAAGGACCAGCAGCGTGGCCCACCCAAGCAGGAGGGGCACTGTGTTTGAGAAAGCCCATCCCCGATGGGGTCAAGAGGAGCTGATGGGTTTGAGTGAACCTGAAATTACCCACAGAAATCTGCCTGCATTCATTCAAGTGATACAAACAAGAGTAGCAGGCTATTTAACAAAATTTCAATTGACAGTGGAAATTTTGCCATTCCTTCCCACTTGTCCCCTGCACTCTGAGACAGGCTTAGGCTCTCTCACACCTGCAGCTCTGTGCAGTAGTTGTAAAGTCATTTTACTTTGCTGCAAGTTTCCTCACTCCCCGTTTCACATTTTCTGTCCTCTCTTAACACAGTCGGATATCTTCCTGGATCTCTCACTGAGTTCCTTGCTCCTCCTACTCAGATCCTGAGATAAAGGACAAGTGAAGACACATGACCAGAAAAGGTACTGTGGATTGAACGAAGTCCTCAGTGACCCCCTAGGTGAGTGGTGCCCACCCCTTACCATCGATTCTCAAGGTTCTACCCAGGTTGACATCCAGCCCAGAGAGGTGGCCCAGGCCAATTAAAAGCCATGTGGCTTGGGTGCGGGGACAGGTGCAGGAGCTGGTTCCGGAGCCAGGCCCCTCCCCACCTCTGCTCCCCTCTCTACCAAGGCTCGGCTGCCAAGCACTCAGTCTCCGTGATCTTATGTCCTACTCTTCAACTCTACTCCAAACCATTTTCCTTTTCCTTTTTTCCCTAATTAACCCCAGCTGGAGTGATTTTTCAATCGCAGTATCTGAAAAAAATTCCTGCAGCCGAAAAAGAGGTCTCCAGAGGTCAATGCCCATATGCTAGTTCCTGAAGAGAGCCCCTGGCTACTGGGACCCTCACCAACACTCACGGGGCATCACACATGTTGCAGGGTCGGCCACCCACAACAAGAGTTTGCTGTGACCCCAATGCCCGCACAGCATCCCTACTCACAAAAATGTATAGTTGGCCCACTAATCGGTTATTAAGAAGCAAAAATACAAAATTTCTGCTGTTTCTTACTAAAATTATCTATGAAGCTGAAAAGGGAATTGTAATAAAAAAGAACAATTTTGACTCTATGTTAGATTTGTTCCTTTGGCTTTAAACATGTGCCCTGTTTTCTAGGCTCAAACTTGGTAGCTCTGCACGATTTGTAAAAGAAAGTTTCCTTTAGCCTGAAATCTACAGGAAAGCCTATTCTCCTGGCCCTGATCTTTAAAAATGTTAGCTCATCTGCACTTCTGTAGAGATGGCAAGTTGCAAAAAAGAGAATAACCTTTGTTTTTTTGGAGGTTTTACAGGGGCACCATGATTTAATCCACATGGACAGCTGCAAGAACAGCGGATTCAAAGGACAAACAATTCATACAGCAAGAAGTTTGCAACAAGCAACCACATCCCCGCACCTTTTTAGTATAAAAGGAGACAGAATTCTGACTTGGGGAAGATGGTTCTCCAGGACATCATTCTGCCGTCTTCTGGGTCTGCCAGCTTTGCAAATAAAGTCACTATTCCTTGCTCCAACACCTCATCTCCCGGTTTATTGGCCTGTCATGAGGCGAGCAGAACGAGTTTGGACTCGGTAACAAAATGACTGCATTGGAGTTAGTATGTCTCCACTGTTTCCTCATTTCCAATATGCAACATGCACATCATTTATGATCTAGTGCAAATAATTCATCAAAGACAACAACAAAAAGAAACTATACTCACCTAGCTATCAACACTGACGTCACAACCTGTCAATTTTATATGCTGTTTAACAACACAATGGAAAAACCTAACATAGGGATTGATTCCACGGAAATAAAATTATTTCTACTCCTTCAATAATTTGTCTTTTCTTTTCTATTTTATTTTGTTTTGCTTATTGAAAGGAAAATAAAATTCAAATCATTTTATTTCACATATTTTTGTTATAGCTACATTCTTTAAATACTACAAAGAGATATAAATTGCAAAAAAAATTGTGCATATATTATTATAATGATATATACACAATCAATGGGGATTAGGAAGGGAATGGACATTTACTAAAAATCCACTGCAATCCAGTCTTTTACAAGCATATCCTGGAATATAAGCTCTATGATCCAGGGGGCCCCACCCCCATTCTCACTGCTGAGTCCCTTAGTAATCAACTACTAAGGCACCAGCATAGAACCATGTGATCAGTATTTGAGGAATAAATGAGGGAATTAGCTCATTCAATTCTAAAACAAACACCCTAAAATAAATACTGAACTTATTTACAGATAAAGAAAATTGGAACCCAAAACAGTAAAGTTACTTCCCAAAGGTCATAAAGCTAGTAACTGGTAAAGACAAGATTTGAACTCATATGCCTGATTCTAAAAACTAAGGTTGAAATCCCATTCGACTGGGGAGGGTCCAGCAGCACAGTCTATCACCCTATTTTTATTCAGATCTAGCCTTAGACAGCCTGAGACAGCACCCCATTCCTGTGGAACACGAGGGCAAATGATAACAATAAAGATTTTATATCCAGTAGTTTGTTAGGTCTCATTTATATATAGTGTCAGCAGGTCAGCAGAAAAATTCTGGAAAATATGAGTGGGTCCAGAGCTTTTTGCTGATTAGTAACTCAGTCTTTCAAGACATAGTGACCTTCCCATGAGAGGCCACATGGACATAAACTAAAGGCAGTTGAGCAATGAAAACTAACAAGACCCTGGAAATCAAGCAAGAAGGATTCCTGCCATCTCCCACCCAGCTGCCTCTTCACCCGCATGGACATGACGGCAGGAGACCTAGGTTATTGTCCAAGTTACACCATCATGGATTCTCACCCATAAAAAGTTACGATTCTATGCTGTCTAAAGTCGTTTAAAACTCAAATATGATAACACCAATATCTCAGCAGAATATCTATGTCTCCACTTCCTCTCTTCTAATAGGAGAATATTTCTATGGACACAAAGCAGAAATCCAATTTAAAAAATCATGCACAAACCCAGGCGAAATTTTGCTTAAGAGACTTTGCTCTCACTCTCAGTAAATGAAAACTCAGAAAAAGTGGCCCTTCTCCCTCAGCAATGGGAAGTAGCCTGATGTGTGTGTGTGTGTGTGTGTGTGTGTGTGCACGTGTGTGTGTGTAAGTCAAATACAATCAAGTCTGGGATGTGTAAACTTTTTTTATGTGACTGTCATTTCATGGGGATGAGCCAACATTTAAATTAATTTGTATCTAGTGTTCTGAGAGAGTCTCAGGCTCTTGGTGGAGGAGGTGAAAGGGGAGAGTAAAAGGAGGAAAGAGGTACATGAAGCAAAGAAGTAAGAGTACTGCCATGGAAAGGCAAGACGTTAGTTTTTTTCTTCCTTGCACCACATACAAATTAGGGACTTGCTTTCCCCTGATGACTTATCGAGCACTGAGTTGCAGAAGAAGAGGCGACAGCTCATTTCTCACTGAGCTTGTGACTGTACGTGGCATCTTATAGACACAAATCATTTACCATGATCAAACACTCTAGCAGCAGGCCGTAATTCTCCTGTTAAGAGAGACAAGAAAGCAGGAGCTCAAACAGGATGTATAACTTGACAAAAGTCAGAGGACTAGTAAACTAAAGAGGATGAATTCAAACTCAGAGTTGAATGCAGAGTCTGATCTTCCCACTCCCAGGACTGGAAAATCCTTAACACACAGGCTCCCCAGCTCCCCTGCAGTGTTCCTGGTACCAAGCATTTCCCATGGCAACGGTCACCAGTTCTCACAGACACAGTGCTCTGTGCAGCCAATGACCTTGATCAGACCTTGATCATCTACCTGCCACGCCCACCAGGCTTCTCCATACAGGCAGGAAAGCTGGCTTTCAAGTGCATACAAAGCCATCCTTGGTCTAACCTGGGCTCTTCTGTGGCTCCTCCAGCCTAAAGGCAGCCATGAAACTGCTCACAGTTTGTACATGAGCCACACTACCTCTCTCCATTTGTCTCCCCACCTGTACTACTTAGCTATGACCATTTTGAGAATCTTGGATACAAATTTTTAAAAACAAAAAAAGAAAGGATTCTGGAACAAGTACTTAATACTTACAAGTTTAAATGACAAGTTACAAAGTGAGTATTTACAAACCGAATCTTCCTTTCTAAATGTCAGTTTTAAGCATTTAAAAATATAATAGCAAAAAATTCTCACTTACAAAATTGACAAAAACATAAACAATCTGGAATAAATTCAAATATAATGCCCATGTTCTAAATGGAGAAACTTCAGGACTGTCCTGGGGGGTAAAGTAAGATGTGTGAATATAGAGACATCAACAAATTGCATGGAGGAAAGCAGTTTTGTAAAGATGTATGTTCTCATTAAATAATTCAAAACTTACTAAAAAATCCCATGAAAAATCCAATCTGATTTTTTTTAACTTTAACAAAATATTTTGGAATTCTTCAGGAATAATAAAGTCATAATACTAGACAAGAAAATTTGGGATGGAAGAAAAGAATCAAAAAAAATTCAGACTGACAATTATTAAATAAAGTTTTACAATATGTAAGATATGGTGCTGGAGTAAGTAAGGCAGATTGACAGAAGGGAACCATGATCTCAAAAAGAGACTCTAGTGTACATAAGTAATTTGTACAGGTGGTATTTCAAATCAAAGAGAAAAGTATGACTTCAATAATTGTCCTGGGACAATCAGAGAATCACCTGGAAAGAATAAATTCTATTCCTCTCATAAGGACCACAAGATAAATTACAGACCGTGATGTAACTATTAAAAAGTACTAATAACAGCAAATACAACACTTTGTTCATATTAACTCAACTTACCCTTAGATTAACAAGTACTACTATCATCCCCATCTTAGAGATTAAAAAAAACCTACAGAAGAGAATTATTCCATTATAAGAAAGTATTTCTAAGAATAATGTCAGAGATAAAACCCATAAGGAAGACATTTACTATCTTAAGAATATTTTCAGACACAACCAAAATAAAAATCCTCCTGAACAATATGAAAGGCAAGAAATGACAAGAAAAAGCTCTGTGATACATGTTGATGAAGACAAGAAGTTAATGTTCATAACATACGAAGAGCTGTCAAAAAGCAACAAGAAGGTCCCTCACTTAAGTGTGTGCAAAGGACAAAAGGAATCATTCATTTTAAAGAATTCAAATCGCTAATGAGTAAAAAATGCTCAATACCTCACTGGTCATCAAGTGCAAACTAAAATAATGAAAAAGCACTTTTGCTCATCATATGCGCAAATATTTTTAATAGATATTCTAGCTAGTGTCCATCTGTGGGAGAACAAACCATGAGCGACATTTTCGGAGGACGACATGTCAATGGATATGTAAACTCTGAAAAACTTACGTACACACTGACTCAACACCACTTCTAGGAATCGTTTCCTTTAGGAAAAAGTAAAATTCAGTCCAAAAAGATGTATCAGTCAGGGCATTTACACAGCACTGTTTACAATGGTGAGAAGAAAAACTGAAGTGAAATC
This sequence comes from Vicugna pacos, assembly GCF_048564905.1. Classification (NCBI taxonomy): domain Eukaryota; kingdom Metazoa; phylum Chordata; class Mammalia; order Artiodactyla; family Camelidae; genus Vicugna; species Vicugna pacos. Next base: position 67,588,119 of record NW_027328740.1, on the reverse strand, counting down.
ATATCCAGCAATAGAGAATTGGTTACATAAGTAATTGTGCATCTTTTCATGCCCCAATGGAGAAGGAATTTCTAGAGTCACTTGAAAGGAGTCTGTGATGAATGTAAATGTCACATCCAGAGACTAAATTTCAAGAAGCCTTAACTAAAGGAATACTCATTCAAGATCACAGGAATGTCTGTACAAGAAGGATCCCATTCAAACATCCTTTCTGACAGTGGAAAATGGAGAAAACTTAACTGTCCACCATCAAAACAATGATGCGGTAAATCACGGCGAGCTGCGAGCACTGAGGGAGCCGGCGTTTCACCGTGGTCCAGGGCCTTGTCCACAGCATTCTCCCACCAAAAGTGTGCGTGGACAAGAGACCACAGCCGCACCTCAGGAGACCCCTCCAATCTATCTGAAAGGACCGGGTGAGTCTTTAGCGGGAGGACGTCTATGATATACACCTGAGTGAATAAAGCGAGCTGCAGAAAAACATATAGTGTGGCCTTATTTTTCAATAAAGCTTATATACACACAGGTATACATAGAATTCTCATATGTGTGTAAATATGTATGTCATAGGCATAAAGGTCATGAAATATATATACCAATTTTCAACAGCTTTTACTCTCAGGAAATAAGGGGAAGGGAGTTAGGGGCCTTCCTGTACCACCACAGTTCTCTTTTCTGTATTTCAGTTAAGTATACTTGGAATTTAAAAGTTTATTTAAGTCCGAAGTAAAATGGACGATGCCTCCACAAGACAGAATGCTATACTGGTCATCAAAAATCATGCCAGAGGAGATAGAATATTGTAGAAAAACATATAAAAAGCCGAATGGAAAATGGAGGTGTCCACACAGAAAACAGGCACAGAGTGCTCTCTGGTTTTTTATGACAGAGGTGATACTCAATGACAAAATGATAGAAAAAAGACGTTAACGTGTTAATTATTATCTTTGATTAGCGGGACCAGGATAGCCCCTTTTGCCCCCTTTTTCAGACTTATTATTTTAAATGCACATTCTTTTTCATCTGAAAAAAGCATTTTCAGGTGTGTAGTACCACGCATTGGAGAATAATACATGAATACTTAGAGAAACAAGTTGCTAGGAGACAAGGCAGCAGCGTCACACAATGTACAACGGGCGATCCTGATTAACACCACGCAGTTACATAAGGACCCACAAAGTAAGAGCACCAGCTGTAACAGGGCGCGGCCCCCTTCTATTTGTCAGCAGTGTCTTCAGGGCTGAGGCAGTTCTGAGCACGGCCAGTGTCAGTGATGGTGTCTGGATGGATGCTACTGGGGGTGAGGGGACCTGCAAGCCGAGAGGAAGAACAGAAATCATCCTCTGCATTTTCTGTCTTGTTTCTTTATTACTTTAAAAGAGAGGCATTTATAAGATAAACTGTGTATCTTCCCAAATGAAATTTCAGTAATGAAACCGTTTTTAAAGTCTTCACAACTTATATTCTGCCTATAAGTGTTTTTTCAACAAAGATCACATTTATTAAATGTTAATTAACTCAGTTAATTAACTTCCTTTTGAAAAATTCTAGTAAAGAACATGAAATGCCGTATGTAAAAGAACCACACCTGCAGTGACTAGCTCAGCTGTCTTGACGGCAGTGCAGTCAGCCCCCACCATCACGTGGCCCTGAGCTCCTGATGCTGGTAAGAGAGCACGCTGCCACCTCAGATGGAGAGAAACTGTGAAAGCATTTTTTGAACTCTACAGAACTGACAAAACATAACTGACAAATCCCAGGCTCCTTTGAGGCTGTCATTTTCGGTTTCTGGCCAACTCCCGTCAATGAGCAGAACCACCCCAATCCCGAGCCATGGGACTCACGTGGGGAGGAGTTTTGGAGAAACTTCCAGGTATAGAATGTAACCAACTATACGTAGAACTCTCACAAAATAAAAGATGCAATTCTCTGATTTTGGAAGACACTCAAAATATTCTTCTAAGCCTACGTAGCTCAGCCATTTATTTATTTCACAGCCAGTGAGCATCTCCCACAAGCCCTGTATCCTTGTGTCTGCTGGCAGCCTCAGGCACACTCTTGCTGTCCATCTTGTAAGTCACAGGGTAGAGGCGTGTGTCTCATGCCTACAACCCTCACACAGGCTCGTCTCCTAGCCTCACTGTATGAATTTGGCCCCATTTTCTCACCTGTTTATTTGATATCGGTTCTTCTGTAAGCTGCCTGAAATGCGTTTTGGAACATGTCAGAATAATCAGTGGGTAGATAAATGGACAGATTGAGAGGTAAAAGATGGGCAGACAGACAAACTCCAAGAAAAGGGGAACAAAGAAAATTTCCTATGCAAAACCCTCTTCTAGTCAGGGAAGGAAACCACTACGGAGAAGTGTGAAGAGGCAGGTAGCTTAAGACTGTTTCCTGAATTCCATGAAAAGTCACACCAAGAGATGAGAGGGTAGAACTTATATAGTAAAAGAAAAAAGCATGCATGCTTGAAAAATATATCTACAATATGTACTTTCTAAAGAATAGATTCAAATCAGCAGGGCCCAATAACCATATCCTTGGGTATTTACAGAAGTGAGAATCCCATCTCCAAACCACAAGGCATCCCTTCAGAGCACTGAGAGTGTACACGGGGCGGTGATATAGCCATCACCACAAAAGCTATGCTATCCTGCACTTACGAGGAATGAGCAGCTGTGCTCAGGCTGCCCACGTGCATCATTTACACCCCACAGCACCTCTACGGGTGGGGGACGCCTAGGGAGCCCAGTCTCTGCAGGACAGAAAACCAGTTCTGGAGAGGCTAAGCCGACCTACCATTTCTCCATCTCACAGGACTGGTCACTCCAGAGCAGGACTCGAACTCTGACCCACGTTTGTAACCACGGTACTACCGTGATTTGTGTGCTGTTTGTGTGTATAATACATTTTTTTCTAGCATGAAAGGATATTTAATAAATGATCGGTTGTCTTGTCTATCTCATTACCTCACAATCAATCTTTATACTGTTGAGTTGTACTCTTTTCCCCTGGAGAAAGGAACGGAAAAGTGGGGGTCAGAATGAGGTGGGGCTCCATTCTTTATCTGGTACCTCATCTCATACAAGTCCCCAAACAGGGAGAAGGAGCAAATGTTCTCTTCATCTTTTAAAGAGAGGGCATCACTGATGGTGATTTACTCAACTCCAAAACCAAGGCTGGGGAAAGGGCCCATGCAGCAACTAGAGCAGTATCACCTGTAGGAAGGCGAAAAGAGCTCATGGGAGAGTTCAAGGGGCAGCTGATTTAGTTTCAATCGATAAAACAATAACACACTCTAAAAATACTAGCATACAATGGATTTGCTGTTTCTTGACATCTAGCACGTTTCCACAGCCCACATATAACATTATCGTGAACCAGTGAAAGGAAGAGTCCACAGACAGGAAAAATCAATGCCACAGGAATGCTGAAACCCAGGCTGGAGGAAAGGAAGAGAAAGGGCATAGTTAAGAATTGGGGAAAGGCTGGGGAAAAAAAAATCATCACAATGACTCTCAAGCATCATCCTAGAATCATATAATCATTCATTCAAGAGAGAGTTACTGAGATCCTATTCTGTGCAAGATTGTACAGCAGGTAAAGCAAGAGCGAAGCGTCCATGGTGGCAGCAAGTTGTGGGGCTCAAATACACTTCTGATCCCGGTACCTTGCACACTTGTGCTCAGTATAAAGGCAAAGAGAAAAAAGTAAAATAATACTCTGTAAACTCAAAGCATTGTTGAAACAAAAGTTAAAGAAGACCTAAATACCAGGACAGACACTCCACGCACATTCTTCTATCAAAAGACAGCGCTCTTGGGATGACAGTGCTCCCCAAGGCGATCCGTATACTCAACATGGCTTCGATCACAATCCCTGCGGGCTCCTCTGCAGTAACTGACTAGCTGCTGCTACAATTCATATGGGAATTTGAGGGTCTCAGTAACCAAAACGTACTTGGAAAAGAAGAACAACGTGAGAGGACTTGTAATTCTCAATTTCAAACCTTACAACTGTAACTCTAGGTGAGATTAGAGGCCATTGTGAAGAGATTGCTATGTTTATCTTTATTTTCTAAATTCTCTACAATGAATATAACTGTTACAATAAGAAAAATGAAAAGTAATTTATACTTTAAAACATGCACACTGATTCATTCATTCAGAAAAACTTATTTTATCAATAAAGATATAAACAAATATCTAGTGAAAAAGGACTACTTAAAAACAAGAGTGCATTTTCATTTTTCATTAATTGAAAACTGAAAAGCACAAACACGTGAAGTTTCTAGGGAGACCAATGCAACATATTAATAGTTATTTTCAAAAATTCTAATTGAATAATGAAAACTCAGGAAAGGGAAAATCGTGATTGACAGCCAACTGCAAACACATGGAGATCAAAGGCCTAGAAATCACAGTTCCTTTAACTCTACTACTAACTCAATAGGAGAGGAAATTCCTCACTGACGGGACAGTGGAATCCCATGCATAAGACAGGATACACAGTACAAACTGCACTAGAATTGGGGGTGATTTTCTTAGAAGAATTCTAAAGTTACAAAATTGCTAAAAAAACTATTAAAACACTGACAGAAAGATTAAAACACACAGTCATATATATTATATAGAAACATATGAAGTCTGCTCCCATGTTGCATAGAAATACAAACATATTTGTTCATTTATGGGCACTGATTACTTTATCCCGGGTAGAATATTTCAACTAAAACAAGTAATCAATATTACACTCCTCTTGTTAAATCTAGTTGATAAATTATTCTGCTATGTAACCATAATGTGTCTAAGATAGATCTAAAATTAGTGAAAAAATTCTTCTTATGGTTTTTTGAACTATTCTCAAAATTCAAAGCTTAATTTTAAAACATATCTGAGCAGTAATTCTATATTACCTTTCCCCTCGTGAAATGAACAACACAGTCTTTTGTGAAAATTCTGTCCTTACAATGATTCACGAGCACCGAATCCTCACAAAACTGCTGGACAGCAAGGCACTATCCAGACACTGTGACCCAACAAATGAAACACAAGTAAGACAGTGACCCTAGTCAGTGTCAACACCGGGGTTTTTATTTGATTGGTTTGATTGGTTGGCAAAATAAAATCAATCAATTACCTTCTTTCTTGAGCATTCTGTAAGCCATGACTGTTTTTAGTGTCATGAGCAGGAAAGACTTAAGCATGACTTGATTAGGTAAACTAGCAACAATCATCACTGGAGAGTGAGTAATAAAGAAGTCAACTGATAGCAATGCTTCTGCCTACAAGAGACCTAAAATAAACCTACACTGATCTCTGTCAGGACAATGAGGAGATGAGGTCCCCAATGAGAAAACAAACTAACAATCAAAAAAGTAAAGACATTTTCATTAACGATTCCTGGAAAGAGTGGAGCATGGTGGTGAAGAGCTCAGTTGCTAGGGAAAAACATGAGGGTCTGAAATCCCACAGCACTGGGTAGCTTTGATACTGATATGTCAGTCAAATTCTCTGCATCTCAGTCTCCGATCCATAGGTTGGGGATAATAACAACACCCGTCTCCTAGAACGGTCCTAAGAATTAAGTTATTTTATATATACAAGTTTAAATAAAATACCTCAGATATTAAATATTACCCTAAAAGCACAAGGAAAAATGAAAACAGAGATAAATTGGAGTTCATTAAAATTTAAAACTTTGCTTCAAAGGACACCATCCAGAAAGTGGAAAAACAACAGAGAGGAGAAAATTTTTTCAAATCATTTATCTGATAAGGAATTTGTATCTCAAACAAAAAACAAATTCCACAGCTCAACAATAAAAAGGCAACAACTAAAAAATGAATAAAGGATCTGAAAACATATTTTTCAAGGAAAATAAACAAATGGCCAATAAGCACAATGAAACAATGTTCAATAACACTAGCTCTAAAGGAAATCAAGTCAAAACCACTAGGAGAAACCGCTTCACACTCACTACAATAGGTTATAATCAGAAAAAGAGTAACAAGTTCTATTGAGGACACAGAGGAACTGGAGCGCGCAGACCTTGCTGGTGAGGACGTAACACAGCGTGGCCAGTTTGGAAAACAGCCTGGCAAGTCCTCAGAGAGCTGAACATTTGATTTCAGAGTGATCCAGCAATTCTGCTTCCTGGGCACACAAGTAAGAGAATTGAAAACAAATGTTAACATAAAAATTCCTACAGGAATATTCACCGCGCCATTACTAGTCAGAGCCAAAAAACAGAAACAACTCAAATGTCTATCACGTGATGAATGGGTAAACAGAGGGGCTCAGCCATACAGTGGAATATTATTCAGCAATAGCAAAGCATAGAGTACTGACCCAGGCCACAACGTGGACAAACATTGAAAACGTTACTCAGTGTGAAAGAAGTCAGTCACAATAGATGGTTCCACTTACATGAAGTGACTCGATTTGCATGAAATGTCCAGCACAGGCAAATCCACAGAGAGAGAAGAGGGGCTCCCTGGGGCTGGGGGATGGGAAAGTTGGGAATGTCTGTTTATGCATACGGGGTTTCCTGTTGGGGAATGAAAATGTTCTAAGATTGACTAGGATGCACAATTCTGGGCATAGAGTAAAATCCACTGTACATTTTAATGGGTGAATTGTATTAAAACTGTTAAGAACAAAAGCACCTCAGTCTAGTACCTTCCCATAGTAAATGCAAATTGCTAACTTTTATTACAAGAAGAAGAAACTGCCCTCAGCATGAAATTAGGAGATCAGCAAATGTGAGTTACCCGAAATTGGACAAGAGCATTTCACTTGAAACAGTTGCTGAGTGTACACGAAATATTCAGACATGACAAGGAAAATCAGCTTGACATCACGAAAAAGCATTCTGCTTCAAATGCAAATCAAGGATTCGGCAAGCCCAGCTGGTACAAATGACCAGAGAAGAAACCTGGTTCTTAAAACAAGCGCCAGAGCCAACAAGGAAATTGTGGTGAGGAAAGCAGGTGGCCGAAGATCTGGAACAGTTTGCTACAAATAATTTCTCCAATGAAAATTCAAAAATAAAATGAAAGTGATGCAATGCTGTGTTGACCTCACGTGAATGGGCTTCCTACGGTGCTCGACAGTTCTTTAACCACGAATGGGAGACTCAGAAGAATCAAGATAGCTCCTGGAAGTCCCCAAGTTACTGCCCACCAGCACGCTGACCACCATCACATCTGCCAGGGTTAAATTCCAGAAAACAGACCAACTTCTGAAAGGCACAGGAAATGTTGACAAGAAAAGGCTGCAGTCAGTCCTGGGACAGAGGCCCTGAGAGCAGAGGCCAGAAGGCTGCAGGTGAACTGGAGTGGCCCTGGGGCAGGAAGGGAACATGGGGAAGCAGATCTCAATTATCTTCTCTCTCTCCCTCGGGTAGGAGAGATAAAACCTGCATCCTTCTCACCTAGAACTGTGGGTTCTGGCTGGCAGAAATCTTACCTACAGGGAATGAATTACTCAAGACTGTGGAAAAAGGAAAGAAAGCAAGAGGGATTAGGGAGCCAACTCCACGAGTCTCTCAAATGCTCCCATATTTATTGTGTATAATCAACGAAAAAGTCATTAACAGTTGTGTGATAGTAGACAGAAACTTGGGGAAAGACAGGATGAGACACAGATTGTAGATCCACCATAAGTACAAAGGCTTAGTGTACCTATAGGGAAGTCTTGGGGAGAGGGAACAAGATACATTCTTTAGACATGTTCATTACACAGCAGAACACCAGACCAGCCAGGTCCCTGTTTTGGGGCTAATAGACTAACACCACGCAGGCCCAGCGTTTATATCTGAGGGCCTGGGTCATTGCTGTACAATGAGCAGAGTGCTATCTAAAACCTCAACTATGCAAGCAAGGCATTGTCTCTGCTTTTTATGGCAAGGAGACAGGAGTGTGGATGCACAGGTGCTTGCTTAAAAGCAGTTACTAAGCACATTTTTTCTTCTTAAAGTTGACAGGCGGCTGGGGTGTGTTACAACTTGTTAACCCAATCATGGGCTCCCAAATGGAACCATTATTGAGGACATCCTAGGATGACAAATCCTGGCTCTGGGTCTTTTCCTGCCAGATTTGGCCACTCCAGCAGGGTCTAGACACATCCCTGAATAACAACCCCACAGAACCACCTAAACTCTTAACTCCTTGTGCTTGAAACTTAATTTTAGCTCTACACAAATTAATGTAGAAAAGATTCAGAAATAAAAGATATTATATTCTTTTTATATCTCATCATATTACTGATTTTTCTGATTGCTCTAAGCTGCTTTATTGGTAAAGCACCTAATTCTGCAGGTGAATTCAGTACTTTCCTTTGGGCATAACTAGACAGTCTGGGCTGTCTGACTTCTATTAGTCAAATACTGATACACATAATTGATTTTTTTGTTCATCAATTTCAGCCTGGAGGTGAGGGTCTGTCACTATTTTCCTTAGCCCAACCTATTCTCTTTTCTCATCAGCATCACAGGCCTCCAGAAAACAAAACAAAGCGTTTGTTTCCCTTCATCTACACTTTCTACAAATGCAACAGGAATCATCAGCCTAGAGAATGAATTCAACACAAATGTTAAAACAAAAATCTACAGACATGAAGCAACTCCATCTCCGAATCATGATACACAATGACATGAAATTAAGTGTGTCAGGCACAAAGCTTGCGTGAGCCAGACCACCTCATTTCTATTCTTCAAAGGAAGGAAGGTTTTCCTATTTTTTCTTATCATTCTTTGTCATTGTTTCTGATTAAGCCAAAAAATAGTTTAAGAAATAATTAAGCACTGCAATAACAGATTTTTGCTGTATCAATTACAGAAGGCATTCAGAGAGGATAGGAAAACCCACCTCTGTAAAAAATGCAAAATTTCTTCCCCTTTAAGAACACGTATACAAAATGCAACACAGAATACAAATTCTTGTGGAGAGGACAAAAGACACAGAATCAAAGCAAAGTCATAATTATGACTCAATTCAAAATTCACTGGACAAACATGCTCAATGCATTCAAATAATTTTAAAGGTACACTGCAAACCATTTACTTATCTGCAGGCTGGAGGAAGAAGTTCCCTCTTTAACAGACAATATAAATCAATAGGTTGCCCCACCATACGAGGACCAAACATCAGGTTTTTAACAGTTCTGATAATTCAGCATGTTCTAAAGATCAAAATCCTGAAATTTTAAACATTCATTCACACCAGAATGAAACAAGCACTTAAAAAAAAAAAACCCAAAGAAACTAAACACATTGATCACGTACCTGGATCAATGAGAAATTCTTGTTCTGCTGGAAAAAAGAACAGGCTATAAAGCCTTTTACTTGAAAAATAAAACTACATTTAAAGATAACTGCTGAAACACATTTCATCATTCATGTTGCCTTGAAAAATCTGAGGCACTTGTCTCTGATCAGAAAAGCAATTCTGAGTATTAGTATGTTACAATTCAGTGCCAGTTTGCTTTAGAAGAAAAAAGAAAAGCTACTGTTTCTCATCCTGCACAAAGTGTAAAGAACCTCCCTGCCTCTATCTCCTCCCATTTTCTAAGCTCATGCTCCCCAACCCTTCTGAAACAAGTATGAGAACCTCTTATTCCCACAAATATGCCAAATGACAAAAGAGTATCAATTTATTTGTGTAAATATATACCTACACCTTGAACTGGAGGAGAAAGGTATCAGAAGGCTATATGGAACTTATTGCTACATTCCTGAAATCACACACACACACGTTCACAGAGACACAGACATACACACTGAATTACTGGGCACTTCACAAGCTAAGGACTTCCAACTTCTAGAAGATAAGTTTGTAGTTAGTTTAAAATACAAAACTGTCAGCTTTTGAAAGCCTTGAACATTGCTAAATCATCCAAATATCAAAGGGACCCAATTAGCCTTCTCTGTAGAACGTAATTTCCCATGATGGCAAAGCAAACCCTAAGAAGTAGTGGATCCAAGACTCGTGTTTATCACTACCTATGATCGTTTTAAAACACGTAAACAGATTCAGAAACGTATGTCCCTACGACATTTATTCTTATTGAAATAGCATATGTATTCAATTTTCTATGCAGAAAATAGGTCCCATGATGGTGTTTAAGAACTATTTTGTGTATTGAAATATTTATTATTAAGTGCAGACAAGGAGGGTGGGTTTTACTCCGTTGTAGAGCACCTGTTGAGCATGCACATGTTCCTGGCTTCAATCCCCAGTACCTTCATGAAAATAAATAAACACAAGTGCTTATTTAAAAATAAGAATAAATTTATTAAAAAAATGCATACTGAAAACCACTGCAATCTAGGAGCCACAATTATAATAAAAAACAAGAGTTTCTATCAAATATTGACTAAATGATAATCCCAGAGACAACCAGAAATCACACCTGACAAGCATCACGTGTGATTCTCAGCATCCCTACTAAGAAGACACGGATGAGAAACCCGGTGCTGCGGATGAGGGGACGGAGCTCGGAGGAGCCGGGGACGCTGACCGTCCTGCTCCCCGTGACACCGCGTCAGCCCAGGGCAAGCGCTGACAGTGCTGCTCTGAGGGGACACCCAGCTGCATGGAAACTTGTGGAACTGGGGAGTCCCAGAAAACACTCAAAAGTGTTCAGTGAAAAAACAGCTCAAATATATTATACTGTGCCGCATCTTCTAAACACGGAACATGACTGAGACCTATTTGATGCCTCTGTGTCCTTTCTGCCATCATCATTTACTTGCCCTCTCAGCACGGCCATGATGAACTGGACCCCTTATGAAGAGCACTCAGATGGCAGAGCTTTTAAAGCTGTTTTATGAAGTTTGTAAGACTCTGTCTAAGCCTCACACAGGCGGTCATCCATCACTTCTCACCAGTGCAGATGTACCACCTGAAATCACTCCTTCTACTTTTTAAAATCCCTTCATGTAATACAGACTTTTAAAAAGCAAAGAAGTAGCTCAACCACAGACAGTGGACAGCTTTTCACCAAATTGACTCTAACAGCCCATCGGAAAACCTGGGAGCCCTTTTCTTCTATTAAACCCACTTCCAGGTACTTCATCATTTTCTGACTGATGGACTCGGCCTCTGACTGGCCTACTCAGAGAGCTCCCATCCTCATATCTTGGGGTGGGAGAGGACCCTGATGTTGGGAGAAATCAGTGAGGAAGATGGACATCCTCCAGCCATGTCTGCACGGGTAGAAATGTCACAACGTGCTCAGAAATTATACCGTCAGCACCCCTGGGCTCCCATTGACTGGTTTCATATTAACCAAACTTATGACACACTGATGCAAGAAAACCAGAAATTTAACTTATTAATGTAACAGGAAATGTGAAACTATAAACCAGACTGAAATATCAGAGTTCAACCATGAGTACAGTTTCTCCTCAACGGCCCAAACTCGGGCAGGCAGTCACATGGCAATTGTGGACAGAAGCAGAGCAGGAAGGGTTTCTAGACTAACTCAATGGACTAAATTTCTGTTATAAGAACAGGTCTGCTGCCCAGAAGACAATTAACGCCAATCACGGTGCACTCTCCGTGAACAGTGGCTGTGACACGACTGTGAGCACCTGTGTAACTCTCTTTTCCCTGTCCTTTCTGGGTTAACTGATGCACAGAGGTACAGAGATCCAGGGATGCAGATACCTCTAAACACCCAAAGCCCATCCCTGGCAGCCTGGAAACCAGACAGCCAGGGTTTAAATCCCAGCTCTGCCACTTACTAGCTCTGTGACCTTGGCCAACTTATTTACCCTCTGTGTATCTCAATTTCCACACTGTAAACCTGGGATAACAATCAAATCTTCCTTACTCACTTGTTGTGAAGTTTGAAGGATTCATTTCTGTAAAACTCTCAGAAAAGAATGTAGCACATTTTTGGTGCCCAACAAATGTCAATTTAATAAGAAAATGATTTACGTCTCCCATCTATTCATCTTCTGTATTTCATGGCTAGTCTGAGTCCCAAAGGAAATCCTTATTTCCCCTCTTATAAACTCTTGGGGAGCACCCTTCTCTTCCAGTCCACCACCTGTTTAAACTGAGGGAGGGGATGCCTCCTCCCCACTCCTCTGGGCCATGGGAGACTGCTTCTCTTTTCACACCCCTGACCCCTGGCCCACGGCTAGCCCTCCTCACACTAACAGATTGAGGTGTGAGTCCGGGGAGACAAACAGGGCATATGAAACCTTTCCTTTCCCTCCAGTGTTGGCCACCCTTAGGAAGCACCCGGGATGCTCAGCTCCATGGCAAGACAGCCCTGTACATTATGGGTCAGATCCTCTCAAGGGAAGGCTTGCTGTGGCCCAGAGTTACGTGGGACTGCGTGAGACTCTAATTCTGGGACATAGTGTCATGACACCCACTATCCCACAGCACTGAATTTCATGGAGAACGTGGCTTCATCAGTAATAAAGGAGACATTTATCACCTGCCTGTTCTTCTTTGTTATCTCTCAGTTGGCTGCTGGAGACATGTATATAAGTATTGGGTCCCCTTAAGCCCCAACATATATGAAGTAACAAGAAATTCTGTTGCTTAACATTGGTTCAGGGTGACTGTGTAACACTTCTGACTCTGCTGATGCTAAATTATGAATATAGGAACTATGGAACCTCCTCAAATATCTTTCATCATAAAACCACCTTTTCTTATTTTCCTGTTTCTCAATAATTGCCAAAGACTATCAAATGTTGGCTTCACACAAAACAGCAGTTAAGTTTATGAGCCCTTTTGACATACGCACTGTGCTAAACACTTTACAAAATTTCTAATTCTCACAATTCTACAAAGCAGAAATGAGTGTCCCCATCTCATAGACGAGGGAAAAACTCAGAACGAACTGACTCAGGATCACGTAGCTCAGTGGCAGCGCGTGCACGCAAACCCAAGTCAAAACACTACACCCCATCGTATATGTACCAAATCTCCTACCACCAATTGACACACAGCAGCGGGGTCAATACTTAGGGAACTCAGTACACTTTTCAGCTTTAAGGTGCTCCAGAGGCCGCTTCTATCTGCTTTATAAAATCCCGGCTCATTGGTTTCTAACACTGGAAGAAAAGTCCGATGTTGCCATTGTTTGCACAGGAAGTCTGAAATGTTCACAGCGAGATGATAGAATAAAACTAAGATATAAGCAGAATAATATTTCCAGGTAGACAGACATAATGGACATTGTGCTATCCTAAAGCACTAAGCAAAGGAATCAAAACAAAATAACGTTGTTTAAGCCTTCTTTTACAAACAGGAATATTAAGACTGTAAGAAGGTGCAACAGCGCCAACTATGGCTAAAAAGACCTTCCAGGTTGCCGGGAAAGATGCAACAAAAAACTTGCCTGTGGATCAGAAACAAGAATCAGATAACTAAAAGCTTATGTAGCACATACTGCACTTCGCTTGGGGAAAGGAAGGGGTATTCAGTATTTAATCTGATATTGCTAATACTCCTGAATATATACAAAAGACCCAGGCTCATGGAAACTCATCTTTGAAGAGGAAAGAATCCAGTCCAGCCAATTCATTTTACAGGAGGGGAGACTGAGATCTGGGATCTGTCCTCATGGCCATTGGCAGCAAAGCTCTCCTAGGCCTCATGTCTTGCACTGTAGCAAAAACCAACAGACCTGTACTAGGCCTATATTCATAAAAGCCACGTCTGTATTTTGCCAACAGTAGGTAATCTACGTATCTTGCAAAATACTTCTCAAAGAGCCAAGAAATCATACAAGTGTATTGAAATACAAAAACATTTATTTACATATTAAAACAGCATGAGCTTTTTTCTATTAAAAAAGCTGACATGTCAAATCAATGTTTTGATATTTTAAAACCTATTAAAAGTGCAGAAACATAAATCAAAATTTTCTTTAATCACAAAAGAGAGAAGCTTATTCCCTGAAAATGATCAATGTGGATTTTTATAAACTTAATGCTTCTGGTCAGATTCCTACGAATTTAAATATCTGAGTGGATAGTTACACGGCAACATGAATACTGAGTTGCAACAATACACATTCTGTGTAAATAATCTTCAAGGTCGTCTGCTTAAGACAATTTAACTAGTCCCTGTTTCAATAGAATGATACAGATTTCATTAAAAGTTCATACTGCATGCACACACACATGCAAATCCCTGTCATTGTGACAGCACATTTTTACTAAGCAGCTCATGGATGCTTTGTATACAAGGCGTCTAACTCTCACAGTCAGACACGGTAAACGGCATCACTCAAATTTTATGAGGAAATATACTTAAGCCATAAAAACAACTTACATATTTGTCATCAGGAAAGAAAAGAGTAAATATTTTACTTTCAATATTCACTGACAAACTTTTCCTCCATACTAAGACTACATAAAACAAATTCAGTCATTGCAAATTATTCTGTTAATAAACCACTAGAGAAAAACAAGCAACATCATTAGTAATGGTTGGACTTTCAAAGCCTACTCCTATTTTGCACTATAATCATTTTTAATGTTTTGTTATTTGTGCTTTCATAACACTAAAATAAAGAAAACATAAACTTTTTAAGTCATTACCTGAGAATGCAACATGTGTGAAAATATACAATTTTAATTTATGCCACTCTGTCTCACATTCTCACTGGTGTCTCTCCTTTGAAGGCCTCATCAGGCTGAGATCGCCAAAATCGGTCATTTATGGACTCACAGGAGTTCTGGAAACCACTCAACGGGAGGCTGATCAGAGGAGCAATTGAGAATGCATTCTGTGCAGCCTGGGTTCCAGCCCTGAGCCTGCCACCGCCAGCTACGTTTGATTTGGGACAAACTGCCCACTTCTCAGTCCCTCAGCTGCAAAAAAGGAGACACTGATACCTACCCGCAAACACCTGCTTTGAAGCGAAACATGAGAAACGCATTTTAGCCTTTGGTAGGTGTCCACTCACAGCAAGCTTGGTCATTATGATGATGAGGATTACTTTTAATAAGTTAAGCTAGACCAAAAATTAGAAATCACCATAAAGGAGAAACATTTAAACTCAATGAGCATTTCCTTTTGAATGGATTGAGGAAAGTTCTATTGATTTTTTTAATAAACCAAATTTTGTCCATTAATTATAGATTTACAGGTTCATGGACAAGT
Organism: Vicugna pacos; assembly: GCF_048564905.1. NCBI lineage: Eukaryota > Metazoa > Chordata > Mammalia > Artiodactyla > Camelidae > Vicugna > Vicugna pacos. The sequence continues at coordinate 67,572,977 of NW_027328740.1, read as the reverse complement.
CTCCAGGAAAAGAATTAGAGGCCTCTAACCTCTGAATACAAGGAAAGTAAAGTTAAAAAAATTACGGGGGAGATTATACCTCAGTTGAGAGAGTATATGCTCAGCATGCATGAGGCCCTCAGTTCAGTCCCCAGTAACTCCATTTAAAAACTATTTTTTTTTAAAATGGAGAATTAAAGCAAAAAGATGGAAGACTACAGAATTTTTTTAGAGACTCAACTCACATTTAAGATGGGGAAAAAAAATCCATTTCTCACAGGAAATCTTGAGAACTATGTAAACCGACTCTGAGTTGTCTAGTCTTTTAACATTATTCATGAATTCATATTACCAAGTCTTAAAACTACCTGATAACCCACAGTGTTTATACTGATCATAAAAGCTGCCAAGGCGGATCGAGCTCTGGCTAGGAATGCTCTGTTCTGACATCTCTGCCCCTGAGGCCTCACCAGGCTGAGAGCAATAAATTTTGTCATTCATGATCATCTCGTGTAAGTCTTCCATTTGTGCTTCTCACTCTCCCCTCACCAGCCCCTCTGAGGGAAGCACTGTTATCATCTTCCCCACCTGCAGATAAGGCCACTGAGGCACAGGAACTAAACCTGCTCCAGGTCACATCTTCATTAAAGGATGTCTGTATTTCTGCTGTTTTGTGATTGACAAAGGAATCTGAGATATCAATTCAAGGGAGACTGTTAAATAATCAAATCTGTCAGGTCTTCACCTCAAAAAACAGATACTATAAATTCCTGATGTAGGATGAGGCTGCCGCCACAAAATGACTCAGCTAGAAATTAAAATCCAAGATGAAGCAGCGGATACACGTAAATATTCACGACTGTCAACTCCGCTCATGGGTCTGGGCCCTTCAATGCCTGAACGGGGGTCAAATCCTCACCCATGTCTGGGAGGGAAGCGCGGCTCTTCCGGGTCTCACCCAGGCTTCACGGGCGGTTTCCCCCAACAGAGTGTCCTCAACGATTAAAAAACTGTCAAGAATTTTACACCATGCAAATCTGAAAGACATTTCTGCAGATGGAGCACTTTCTCAGGCTTAAAACATTTTCGCCTACACTCAGCCAGGGGGAAAAAAGAAACATGACTCTACAAAGTTTCTGAGCCTCAACTCTCACAGGAGTAGAATGGCCTCAGCACAAGATGAGTCTTCACATTGCAGGGTGAGAACAAAATAAAGCCGCCCCAACAACAGGCACTCCCAGAGACAGCATCAGCAGTCTTCTGCACAGTCACGGTTGTGCAGCCCTTAACACCATCTATATCCAGAACACTTCATCGTCCGAAAAGAACACCCCTGTCACTAGCAGTCACTCCCCAACCCCCCTCCATCCAGCCCCTTGCAACCATCACCTGCTCTCTGCCTCTGCATGTGCCTTTTCTGTGCATTTCTGATCACTGAAGTCAACAATATGTGGCCGTTGGTGTCTGGTTCCTTTCACTTAACGTGCTGTTATCAAGGCTCGTCCATGTTGAAGTGGTATCAGCATCTCTCTTTTTTTTATGAAAATGTTAAACTTTATTAGAAGGTGGTAAATACTAGCAAAAAGAGTAGAGAGGAGTTTAAGGGGTGGGATTTCAAAGGGAAAAGGGTGGGTTAAGCAGTCACCGTGGACTTCCCAGAGCAGGTGGCTTTTTTCATATTCCCCTTTATTTATTTTTTCTTTTTTATTCACCCTTATGTCTGAATAATGTTCCACTAAATGGAGATACTGCATTTTGTTCATCCATTCAGCAGCTATATATGGACGAGGTCCAGGAAAATGAGTGAAAGAGGTGGCTTGCAGGGATGGCATTTAAGCAAAGGGCAAGATGTGCTTTCAAGAAAAAAAGCAAACAGTCAGAGGCACAACAAAATTCAGCACATTTCTGAGAAAGTGCATGGTTGCTTCAGTAGGACTGCCGTGCAGGGCTGTGGGGGAGAGTGACAGGAGACAGAGTGAGGGAGTCACCTGAGAATATTCCCCACTGCAAGCAGCTCAGCCAATTCTCCTCCCTCATCCTGTATTTTAGAGCCATTTTTGCTAACTTTTCTCTTATTTCAAGTAACAGTAATTTAGTTAAACATCTGATCAACTACATCAGACCACATTACCTCCAAGCCACAGAAAATCATTCACTGACCGGAGCAGCTCCAAGACATAACGGTGATGGACCATGGAGTCCTGCCGCATCCCAGCCTGCAGGCACAAACCACACATGTTCCCTGGTGATGTCCGGAAATTAAAATGCATGGAAATATCTCACTGTTGGTGCACGACATCTGCCCCCAAATTGCCCCAAAATCATGTTGGGAAAGCACTACTCAACCCTTGCACTACAAAAAAAAAAAAAAGAGAGAGAAAGAGAAAAGAAAAGGAAAGAAAAGAAAAGAATAAAGCTAAGAAAGCAAATTTAGTCTCTTCCATTGAAAACCAGCAACCATCACTGCCAGTATCTGAGCTGGAATGATCCTGACTTCAAAAACCACTGCGCAGTTACTTTTCAAACGTGACAGACATATATGTATTTCACGTAGATGATATTACAGTGGGATCTTTCTTTTTGAAATTTCCAGTTGCAACATTAGCAGAAGAAAGTTTATGTTTCAGTTTAAAAAAAATCAATTATCTTCCACTTTCTTAATTTAAACCTATTATTATTTTATAAAGGGAGCTATGCTACAGATTATAAACCAACTGTTTGATTTCTGCAAACAAGACCTATATGACTTCACTATTTCAGAGTAAGCTTTAATGATGCTTTGAAAAGTGCGGTCTGGGGCGCTCACTAACAGCTCTTTAAATACTGACAAGGATGTGCTATTAAGTAATGCATAGGCTCTACCTCCACATCAACTCAGAAAACCAAAGAAACTACACCAAAGCCTTAATTTATCATTTTTAAATATTCCAATTCTTTTGAATATTAAATTTCTAAAAAGATAAGATTTTTTGAGAAAGCAGTTGTATTATATTTCCTCTCATCAAGAAAACAATTTTTATCAAGAATTAATACCCCTATGGAAATCGAAATGATGGAACGTTTCTAGCTAAGTGAACATGCAAATCTCAACAAAAGCCTATATCCTATCAGATCTCAGTCGAACGAGCTCAACAAAGTCCTGGGCTACCCTGGAACTTAGCTCTTCTGTTCCTTTTGTTGGCTGAGCTAGGATCATCACACAAGGCAGGGAAGGAGAGAAGAGGAAAGTCCAGCTGGCGGCCTCCATCTGTTTTCTTCCAGCCACAAGGTGCCGCTAGAGAGACCCCGTTAACAAGCGCTCCCCATAAGGAAATCCGGCATCCACACTGCCCCTGAAGTCCCCAAGCAGCCCCGATGCCCCTCTCCCACTGGTCACCTCCCAGCCTGTGAATGGTTTTCTAATGACCCTCCCAGTTGGTGGCACCATCCCCCTCTTCCCTGCTACGCACACGCGTGCGTGCGTGCACACACACACACACACACACACACAGAGCCAAGACAGCCTTCCCAAAGCACAAATTTGATTACATCACCCACTTCAAACCCTTCAGAGGCTCCCGGGTAGAGTTCCAGCCCGACCCCCGACCCTGCTTGCCCAGCCTCACCTCAGTACCCAGGTCCCCAGTGACCTCAGGGGCCTCGTGACCTGCTGCTACTTCCCACTTGCCTCCAGGCTCATTTTGACTGTATGTCAAGGAAGCCTTCCTTCCCTCCAACCTGCGCACTTTGAGTTAGGTGCCCTGCTGTGTTCCTAGAACAATCTACACTAAGTCAACTTCTGACACTACTAAGCTCTCAAGAAGCAAGTACATTTTGCTTACTACTGTGGGTCCACCCCCTCTCCCCTAGACACTCAGAATTGCGTGTGTTATGAATAAATGAATGACGGGGTGGTGCTCAAAGGGACAGGCAGAGCTGCTCTCCTGAGGGTCACTTCCTGCTAACACCCTTCACTGCCTCCTCTGAGTCAGTTCTAGTAAAAACCAAGCTCCTCCAAAGCCCTCCACCCCTAGGCCCTCTCCAGTGTCCTTCCCAGCAGGGGCACCCACCACCCTGGACCACAAAGGGCACTCTCCCCGAGTCCCCATCCCACAAGCCTCCAGGCCTCTACCCGGGCTGCTCCTGCCACCTGAGTCACCCTCTTGATTCCTTCCCCTGGCTGACTCTTACTCTGTCCTCAGAACTGAATGTAGAGCCAATTTCTTCCAGGAAGTCCTCTCTGATGATGTCCTTTAGCTCTTGGCTGGGCTCCCTCTACAGCAGCACTGCTTGGCGACCAACTGGTATTTGTCCACCTGCTCCTTTGAGACCATGACCTCTTGGAGGCCACGTGGGAAAAAGGAGTGAGGTGACAAGAGGGGTGGGAAGAACAAACAGCAAAATCACAGCCCAAGTCCCAAATTCAAGGATTCTGCCTCAGATAAAAAGAATAAAATGTTTCATACGTGTGTCATTTGGCTATGATTTTTGTGGCTCATGGAAAACAAGAGCTTGGTGTTCAAGTATAAAATCCAAGTTACATGCAAAGAAATGTATACATTCATATCCAAAGGAAACCAGAGCTGCTCAACAACACTTTGCAGTTAAAATCCAAAGGAACTTTGATAAAGGCAATCTCCCTCTCTCTCTTTATTTTTATTTATTTATTTATTTTGGTATTATATAGTTTTAGAAGTATTTGTATAACTAAGTGATGGCTACAGCCTATGATTCTGCACTGGAGTGTTTGGGGCTAATGAAGCCCAGATTACATGCACTGTGTAAATGCAATCACAACAACACAATGACAGGCGCCCTAGTGTCTGAGCCGAATTTCCAAAGCAGAGAACCTTACATTGGAAGACAGCTCTCAGTAGAAAGTAAGAAATGCAATGTTCTGTACTCAATTTCATTCGCTTTATGGGCCATTGACAGATAATATATCTTGTCTAATGAAACCGCAAAATATATTATCATCTTCGATTTTCTCCATCTGACTGTTTTATGCTAAATTTGGATATCAAACCCTCACTCCATACGGAAAGCTCAGGCTTACACTGCAGCCCAGTTACATCCCGAGGAAGTAAGCCGATCAAGGGAGAACTGGAGAGTTTCCCTTCAGAAGCTGCTAAGTGTGGTTTTGCACCTGTACGTCATTTGCAACCACGTCATCGTCAAAAGAGTAAAACCTTACATCTGTGGGGCATAAAGCACTGCGGTGCTGTCGAACCATCAAAGAACACTAAGCTTTGTGCAACAGTCCTGAGGCACTTAAAGAGTACTTTCTCTGAAATACTCCGAAACTGACTCACTTCACAATTTCAGGTACAAAGAGGAGGTACCGGAATTAGTAGAGAGAACATGCCCTTGAAGTCTGACAAGGCCCTTCTTGAATCCTGCTACAGCATTTACTAGCCGCTAAATGGACCAATTCCTTAACCCCTCTGAGAAGGTTTCCCAATCTGCAAAACGGGGCTGCCACCGCCCACCTGGGAGGCATGGATGTGAATGCAACACACAAGTAGGGCGGCAGACTGGTACTTGACACGGGGCCTGGCTAGTTTCCCACCGCTGCCCTTCTCCCCCTTTAAACTTGCACTGTTCCCCCTGGTAAGGGTGAAGACCCCGGAACAGACTGCCCGATTCTTCTGTGTATCCCCGGATACATACCTTACCCTTAGGAGGCCAGAAAAACAACTGCGTCCTCCACAGTCACTATCAATGTTCTTAAGAGTCTGGGTTTTTTTAACTCTATGCTGCAGGGAGACAATTCCAGAATTGTTCAACCACCTTTCTCCAGGTTGGCTCCTCTCCCAGCGCCCATCCCTTCTCACCTCAAATCTTCTGTCTGATTGCCTTTTGTTCATGGGAAAGAGAGTCCACTAGGGAGTGGTCTCCCTAGGCCTCCGTCCCTTCCTCACAGGAGAGTGTGACTACCTTCTCCCAACTCCCCACTCCGACTCCAGCTTCTGAGGAGGTTCCCCTCCTGGACCCTGCAGCCTCTGGATCTTCCCAAGACAGGCACACGTGGCCACAACCCTCCCTTCAGATTTCTTCCTGGGTGACCCTGCCCACCCCCAGAACCTTAAGGATAAATGCCATTGCTCTGAAAATCGCAAACGCTGCTGACTGACACAGAAAAGCTGCATGGTCTGGGCTTTCCTCCAACACAGGCACAGCCCTGCCCTCCCTCAGCCACAGTCGGCACCTCTTGAGATGAGCTCATCCATTTGCACGGCTGTGAACACCAGCTAAGAATGACGAATCCCAACGTGTATCTCTAGTCCGCCTACTTCACCTGAGCCCCAGGCTCATAGACACGAGTGCCTCTTGGAAGTCCTAACTTGAAAGACAAATGGCATCTTAAAAATGCCTTATGTCAAAAAAAATAAGCCTTATGTCCACCATTTACTCTAGACTTCGATTCCTGGCAGGTACCTCCCAGGCTCCCCATTTTAGTAACAGCCCCAGCACCCACCAAGGTATTTGAGGTCACATTCAATTTCCACTGTTCCCTCCACCTGACCCTTCCCTGGAATCAGTCTTGTCATTTCTGTCGCTAAGCCAGTCTCAAGTCTGGTTCTGCAGGGACCACGGACGGAAACCCACAAGCTCACAGAAAGGTGCACTGAGTCACAGTCCTCCGAAGGGAGCTCCCTGGAGGGGGAGGCATCTCCTGCCGCCGGTCACCTTAGAAGGCACTGGATTCTCACAAAGGAGGACCAGGAGAAGGGACTCAAGGATCTCCTGTGGTCTGAGCTTTGAAGGGCCCGAGGTCTGGGGGAGCTCCTAGTTAGCTGACACTCCTGCAAGTGAGCAGATGAGGATGGGGGAACCCAGGCAAGTCTGTTCTCGCTCCGACCCCTGGTCTCTCGGGAGCCACGGGAAAGGCCTGTTTTCTTGGCACAGCCCGGTCATCACAGATGCCAGCCGGCATTTTCCAACCCAGACAGCCTAGACTGCTACTTGCGACTCTTACTTCTGTTCTGTTCCCCCCCAGAATGTGATGGACTCTTTCAGAAAGTCTGGCCTGTCTCAAACGAGACCAAGTCAGTGAAGGATGAAGTGTCCACATTTGGACCAGAGCATGAAAGGAGAAACAAGGTCTCATGGCCAGCATGACGGTGGTGGCCAAACCCTTCACCTGGGTGAGAAGAACCAGGGTCGGGGTGAGAATGCAAGGTCCCTTCACGGCTGACAGGGGTGTTGGAGATTCACTACCGCAAAATAACGACATGGCCGTCAGTGGTGGAATCAGCTGCAACAGACACAGAGTCAGCTATTTACTGCCAAAAAGGGGTAAAAGTAAAGGCCGGTGCAGGGAGGCCTGCACGGCTGCTGAGGCAAACCACAGACCTGGCTCTGAATGCTCACTGGCTGAAGCAGAGTGGAAGCTACGGTCCCCTTTAGCAGTCCCTGTGTCCACCAGATCCAAGTGAACCAGCTACTTAGGAGAAGGCCATGTTGTCCTGATGCTTAGAAAAACCAGCCTCATAAAGGGAACAAAAGAGTGGCATGGTTTTAGGCCCGCTCCTGCCCCTCTATGAATGCAAAGTAAAGCAAATGGCACTGGGAAAGTGAATGCAAAAATAAAAACAAAAAAACAAAAAACCGGTGACTGCTTCCTCCAACAGCGTCACCTGCAGCTGCTCACCCCCGAGCCGGCCACTTCCTCACCAGTGACCGCGGGCCAGGAAAAGCCATCACGCACGTCACACAGTGACAGCCAGGAACCGCGTACCGAGCACGTTTGTGTAAAAGCCAGAATCAAGCAAGGTGCTGCAGATTTTGACTTTCCAAGTTTAAATACTCCATGAAAAAAATCCCTCAGCAGCCGCCTAAATCAATTCGCATCTCACTTCTTCAAAACAAATAAACAAAATTAGTAAGAGCACATTTGTCACCAAATATAAGGAGGAACAAACAGGTTCCTGAAAACAAGGACTTTAACAGGTATCAAACTCCAGTGGGTGATGTGCTAACAGAGCAAAAATCTCAAAAAACTAGAAAAGAAAAAGATGACCAGGATAATATATGGATCAAGGCAACTGTTAAGTTTTTGCTTTTTAAAGCGATGGAGACAGCACAGAGGGCGATCTGGCTATTTCCAATGCAGGGTGTGCACAGCCCACATTTTCAGACCCAACAACATGCTCACAGGGTGGTATAAGAGAAGAAGGAAAATAGAAAAAGGAAAAGAGGAACAGCAAAAATTAGAAACACACGAGAACAAAAATAACTGACAGCATTTACAAGAATTTACGTGAGTGTGATGAGGACAGGGACGTGGGGACGGTGAGACCCACCCTCACCTCCTGATCCAGGGAAGGCAGGGCCCTGAGGGAAGCGGCGCTGCCGGGGAACCCCAACGTGATCAGCGCCCCAAACCAAAACTTCACCTAGATGCGTGTAGACAGCTTTTGAGCTACAAAATGTGGTCTCATTTCAAGCTGGACAATTTTACTCAATCCCACCAAGAGAAACGGGAGAATTAGGCTCTGCTCCTGCACCAAAGCATTCTTTTAAAAATTAATGACTGTGGAATAGTAAAAGCAACAATGGAGTAAAAGTGACTGGAAGAGAACTTGCTTGACCCGAGCTCACTGGCCACGTTATCTCACTGACGTTCAGATGCTGGCTGAGCCCTTATGGTACCAGAACAGACAGACCCACCAGGAGGGAGGTTTAATGCGCTGCTGTATTTTGATGCCGGCAGCCATGCCTGGTACACGAGGTTCTGGGTAAACAATGGTGACAGTGTCAACCACTATGGGCTAAGCACACATCCAGCTACTCCGCCAAATCCCAAGGGCAGACTTCAAAAGGCAAAAAGAAGCTCGCATTCTCTGGTGGGTCTGCAGACTCACAGCCAAGCAGTTGCTGAGCAAAAATGTCACCAGTGTCTCCTATGACAATAGAGGAGGCACTGTCCTGGGGGCTGGGGCAGGGCTCCAGGCTTCCACTGCTCACTCACCAGTCTGTCCAGGGGGAGAAGGTGGTCCCTGCTTACGTTGCACCGATGCACCTACCTTGACTAAAGCCTGGGGGCTCAGCAGGAGGTGACAGATCAGGTGAATGCAGCCAGCCTGGGAGTGGCCGGTGCTGGCAGCTGTGCCCTCAGCTTTGCCCAGGCCACTAAACCTGCCAGCTCATCTACAAGGAGCAGAAGGGGAGTGCAGGCACGTAGATCATAGGGCCCTGCGAGGACAAGTACAGATCATGGCCACGACATGACTCTCCCCTTCCTTAAACCATAGAGGCATGTCCGGGGAGGAAGTGAAAATTAATCCAGAGCCCGCCAGGCACCACACGAAGGTGGGACACGGATCCCCTGTGCCTGTCATTCACAGGACTGGTGTCGACTTTCTTTTTATAAATTCTCTGGCATCTTCTCCTCCAATCTACCAACAACCAGAAAATAGAATCTGACGTTAGAATCACAGAGAATCATAGAGCACCTCCTCCACATCAGGCCCGGCAGCACGTGCCAGGTCCTCCGACCTTCACCTGTGGGACCGCCATGAGCGCTCTCCAGACTAAGGGCCCGAGGCCGAAGGCCAGGGGGACACAGCTGCCCTCAATCTCCCCAGTAAAGGGGGACAACCCATCGGCAAAGACATCACACCCTCTTCCGCCCGAGGTACAACTTGAAAGATACACAGGGAATCATGGTAGAGGGTGAGGGGCTAGGCAGCCCAGAAGAGCTCGTCTGCATTTCCAAGACATAGTGGGGCCTTTGACCTAATCACAGGGACAAAGTGAGGACGAATTTTTCCCTGCCCTGTCCCATTCTCCGTGACACGCTTTTCCCTGCTTATGGAGCTCATTCGGAAGCCCCTGGCAGTGTTTCTGATGTCATAACTTGGCATGGCGGCTGTCAGGCAGGGTAGAGGGCCTGAGCCGTGTTGGTGCTGGGCCTGGGAGGCAGGAGACATCGGCTCCACCCCCAGCTCAACCAGCGCTTCGTTCTGCATCTCGGGATTCAGAGTCTCATCTATAAGCAACGGGATGAAACTGTCCCACGACAGGCTGTCCAACAGGAATGAAATGAGAGTCATGTAAATAATGTTTCCCAGTTGCCACGTTTAAAAAGTAAAAAAAAGAGAAAAAAAAACTAGAAACTGATTTTAAGAACAGATCTTACTTATTCTACTGTATGTAAAATACTATCATTTTGACATGTAATCAATATAGAAAGTAAGAAGATAGTTTACATTCTTTTTACTAGACAAGTTTCAGCGTCTGATGTGCATTTGACCTACAGCACATCTCAGCTCAGACCAGCCTCCTCCCCAGCGCAGCTAGCATCAGTGGCTGTGGCTACTCTATTGGACAGCAACTCCAGGGGTCCCACCAAGTGTCCTGGCTGAAAAGGGGGAGTAAGTGTCCACACTAACCCTAAAAGGATCTCTCTGAAACAAAGGCGGATTCACTTTTAAACGTCTGAAAACCGGCCTTGGCTTCAAGACAGCCGTCTTCCTTGCTGATCCCATTCAGGATGTAGGGAAGCAACCTTTCACACAGCCAGGGTGGCCCGGCCTCCAGGTTGACTTGCCTGCTGTCTGTGTTCAGTCCCACGAAGTCCTCCTTCTCAAACAGGATGTAGAGGAAGGGAGTCTTCTCCCCAGACTTTTCAGGGTCCCCATCCAGCCACTTGGACTTGGGCAAGATGAAGAGTGACTCAGTGAAGTCCTCGATCCTCTTCTCCACCACCCTGCAGTCCTCGTAGATTGAAGGCCATGTCGGCGCGCGGCTGCTCGGCCACCTCCCCATACAGCACAAAGACAAAGAGCTGAGAGTCGTAGAGCGTGGTGCCATACAGCTCCTCTGTGCGTGGAGCTTCTAGAAGGTCTTGGCCAAGAGGCAGTCGGTAATGGTGACAAGGCCCACGACATTGCGGTGGGTCTGGAAGCCACTCCATCCATTCTCGGGCACATAGTGATACCTATAGAAGATACAGAGTGCCCACTGGGAGCCGCACTGGCTGATCTGGCTCACCAAGGAGATTCCATTATAGATGCAAAAGAAATTCTCCTCTAAGATGATCCCCACGGATTGGACCACAACGGGGAGAGTCTGGTGGTCCTCAGCACACTGCACGTAGTCAGGGGCGCTCATGTTGCAGGCCCTGCCGAGAGGGGAGAGATCGAGGTACATACTGTGCTGTGGGCTGCGTGCCTCACTGGGCTGCAGCGACCTGGTGTGTACCAGCCAGAAGGCAAGGGAAGCCCTAGCAAATCGGGGGTAAGTTTGTCCTCAGCGTCTGCACATGGCTACTGTAGCTCAGATCACATTACCCAGCTTTTGGTCTAGGCTTCCATCCCCTGCAGGAAAGGGTCATTTCTTGTTTTCTGTTTCCAAGCACCTAGCCAGGCCCTGATGCAAAGTCAGTGCTCAAAACTGCTGAATAAAGGAATGAATAAAGGAACTGCTTCCCCACCTCTCAGCAGGATATAATGCAAAGAACCATAGTGGGATCAAAAGATCTGGATTTCAATTCCAATTTATTTGAACTCCTAAGGTGCAGAATAATGGGTAAGAAAACTTCCTTTGGGGAGGAGGGTACAGTTCAGTGGTAAAGCACGTGCTTAGCATGTACGAGGACTTTGGCTCAATCCTCAGTACCTCATTTTAAAAAATGCAACAACTAAATAAACCTAATTACCCCCTCAAAAATATTTTTTCAATTCAAACTTCAAAATAAAAACACCTTGCAATTGACACAACATTGTAAACTTGACTATAAAACAATTTAAAAAAATCCTTGCCTTACAAGAATACATCTGGATTATGGAAGTTTGCAAATGTAAAATGCCTAGAGTACCACCTGCATAAGTAGGAACTATACAAATGTGCTATCCTTCATTTATGAGCTATTTTTCCTTTGGGGAGATCATAACCTCTCAGAGATACTTTTCTCATATTAAAAAAAAAAAGAAAACATTACCTGATTCTCCATAATGCTGAAGAATCAGATAACCCTACGAAAGCATCTGAATCATACAGTTTATTCAATAAATGTTTGTTGAATGAATGAATAAACAAGCAAAGTGAATGCTGCTCCCTGCCACAGACCATCATAATGTTACTGCGTGGAAATGCCAAGCCCACATTCCACCCGACTCTACACTAACCACGTGGGTGATCTGGGCAGGCCTGTGTGCTTGTCTAAACACCAGTTTATTCATAAGTAGAAATGAGGGCAATAACACAAACCTAAAAGGGTTAGTGAGTCATGAATGAATAGTACCCCAACTTTGCAAGATGGATCCATTAAAGAAAATTGGGCAAAGAGTCCATAGGCCCTCTCCATATTATCTCTTACAAATACATGGGAATCTACATTACATCTCAAAATAAAAAGTCTAATTTTTGAAAGAGGCTATTGAGGTTAAATGAGCTCACTGTCTCAAATAATGAACACACAGTACAAATAAGACAATGCACAGCCCATGAGATACACTCAGTAAATATTCCCACTGAACCCACTGGTCCCTCCAACTTCAGAGCATGAGGAAGGGTCCTCGTGCCAGAGGACCCTTCCAACAAACCAGAGGCCACTGCACCTGAAGCTAACAAAGCTAATGGTCCCCACTTTCAATAGCCCCTGCAATCACCCTAGGTCTAATTTTGTATTTGTAATTTTTTCTTTTTATTAAATAGAAATCCCCAGTTGCATAGCCTTCAGGTCACCAAAATCTGACCACAGAGATCATGATGGCAACCCTCCTTGGTGAAACAATAAAATGAAAAGCCATTTCCACAAGACCTCTGTGTAAATCTACGAGGGAACTTCATCCTGGACTGAGAGGAAGAGGACTGGGGAGGAGGGGGCAATCTGAGGCACACAGACCCATGGGCCACCTGTCCCACGATGGACTTTAGACTCCACACTCACCCTCCAGGAGCTTCAAAATACACACAGACTGAGTGCTGTGGACAATATATATATATTTTTAAAGACATCCCTGACTCTCTAGCAGGTCTTGTATCTACCGAGACACAAATGGCTTATGTGAATAATGTTTCACAAAACCCTTAAAATATTATCACCCCAACTTGACACATTAAGAAACTAGGGAGAGAGGTTTATCACATTGTGCAAGATTAGAGAGAGGCCACGTCAGACACCGTATTTAAACCCAAGCCTTTGCTCCAGTGCTTACACTATAAAGTGTGACATACTGCCCCTTTCCTGCACTCTCCCTGCAATAAATCTCTGAAGAGCCTTTTCTCTGTCACCTGGAATCACAATCACATCAATTTTCCACAAAGAGCTATGTCACTCCTTGGAGGACTTATCAAAATCTAAAAGGTTGGGTTGAGGAGAGATTTGCATTTTCTGTTTCTCAAAGGAAACATGGCTTTAAAAGAAACTGAAAAGCACTTGTCTAGTCTAAGCCCTCATTGTGCAGAGAAAGAAACGGTGGCTCAGAAGAGATGAGGAAAGGCCTTATTAACAAATATTGCCTCAGCGCAGCACCAAGCCAGCCCTGGGCACTTCAGGGGGAGGATCTGGAAGGCCCAGTAGAATGAGTGTTAGAAAACAGAAAGAGAAGAAGCATACAAGGCCCTGTCTCTACATCACCATACCATGAAGTTCCACCAAATTACCCATTATGGGTGCAGCCAACATTAAGGTGAGCTAAACAGGTTATAGAAACCTGGAAGTCTCAACCATAGTGGAAATTCCAACATTTACTGTTTTTTTCCAAGTTCAAACATCAGTTCAGTGGGCGCTCCGTACCAGGGACTACACGAGGCCTGGAGTTCTCCCAAATACAGATCTCTATTATCACGTGTGCAAACCACACACAGGCCCACCAGAAGAAAAACGCCCACACATAAGATGGAATTACTGAAACCGAAAGCAGCCAACCAGCATATATTACTAGCAAAAACGGTGCTGCTAGAAATAGACTCATGGACATAGAAAGCAAACTGATGTTAGCAGGCAGGAAAGGGAGGATTAACAGATACACATTAATAAATATAAACTAAATGACAAGGACCTACTATATAGCACAGGGTACTATATTCAATTTCTTGTAATGAGTTGTACTAAAAACATTCTGAAAGACATGTATATACATATGCATATGCTTATAACTGAATCTCTGCTGTACATCTGAAGCTAACATGGTAAATTGACTACACTTCAATAAAAAATAATTTTATATAATAAGCAAAAATAAAAGCAACGCCATAAAAAAAAGTAAAAGAACACGGTAATCCCCTTAGCTGTAGGTGGTGGAGATCTCTGCAAGCACCAAGTCCACTCGAACATTCCAGCACAGGCTGTCACTAATTCTAACCATTAGAGAATCACTTGGCTTTTAGGAGGTTACTTTTCTCTTCTGTGAAAGTCTACAGTTGCATCTAACGATGTATTGAATCTCATCATCCACAAACCCAAGAATTAATGAGGATTTCCCATAGGCCTGGCTCTGGACAGATGAAAAGATAGGGTCCCAGATATATTCATGTGTAGAAGAAGTTTATGCCATAAAGACATTAATTCTTCCTGCTTTGATAGACAGATTCATTGCAATTCTGATTAGAATTCCTCCGAGATATTTCATGGAATGTAACAAGTTAATTTATGGTCAAAAACAGCCAAGAAACTTCTTTAGAACCACCAGTGGGAAGGAGTGGATAGGTCATTCATTTCCACTGGACTTTCTGATGTGATGAAAACGTTCTGGAATAATAATGGTTGCACAAATGTGAATATGCTAAAAGCTGCTGAATTGTAACATTTAAGTGGGTGGACTTCATGGTGTGTGAACAATATCACAATAAAGCTGTTATATGAAAAAATCCTTCTTGCCAATTATTTTTCCCTCTATACTACTAGTCTGTCCCACAATTTAAGAAAAACAAAAAACAAAACAAAACAAAACAAAAAACAGATTTTGCCAGGAGCTCTTTAGGACTGCGAAGTCCCTGGGTCTCCAATGCCTCGGGTGGTGCTGTTCCTGTTAACACACACTAGCTGGGCTGGGCTAGTTAGGGACTGTAAGTATCTTTTTAAGATCGACGGTCTCACGTTTCACCCTGGGACAGTGAAGGATGGAGGATGTCACAGCCTCATGCCTTCAGCTTATTTTTAACTGAACCAAGCCCTGCTTTCACAACTGTAATCCCTCTTACTATAAAAAACACGTGACATCAACAAGCACGGCCATCATAACACCTGAAATGGATCAAGGTACTTACCTGGGGCAGAAATACTGAGCGAGGAGACAGAAGTTCCCTCAGAACTGCCGCTCCCTTTTCCCGACTCCACCAGGAAAAGCTGGGCGTTACAGCAGGAGGCTCTTAGCTGGGAGAGCAGCGCCCACGCCGCTGATCTGTACCTCAGGGAGCGGGAAAGGGAGAGGAAGGCAGCCCCGGGGTCGCGGGACAGGGAGAGCGGGGTGGGGGATGCGGGCTGCAGCCCCGCTCAGAGGCCAGCCCCAGCCCCAGCCCCATCCCCAGGTGCCCGCCCCCGTCCGGGTCCGCAGACCCCGCCCGCCCGGGACGCAGCCCAGCCAGTGGTGGGGACCGGCCGGCGGCCGAGGAGAGGAAGCCCGGGAGAAGAGGACTCGCGGGCGGGAGAGGGGAAGTGGACGCCGACCGAGGACTGAGGGGATCCCGGCTGAGCCAAGAGGCGGCAGGGGCACACCTGGCACTGGACAGCTGTGGCCGGGGCGCCGGGGCAGGTGACGCGGGCAGAGGGGCCTGGAGCGAGCAATTCAGCAGAACACACGCTGACTGGCGCCCTGGGGGGCTGTGACAAGCCGACCGCCCTCCCGCAGCCGAATGACCCCTTTCCCGAGATCCCCCCACCTTGCACGTCCACAGCCAGAGGCCCCGGCCCCAGGCAGGAGCCAAAGGCCTACCGGGCGACAGGGCTGAGAAGCCTTTGGGGCCGATCCTCCACTCTGAGCTGGAGCTTCCAACCCGCGGTCCAGCTGGCAGCGACTGCGCATGCGCAGGAGGGCCAGCGATCCGCTCTGGATCCTGAGAGAGAAGGTGGGGAACCGAGGGAGGGAGAATAATGGAGGAGGAGGGGAGGAGGGGAAAAGTGGAGGGAGACAGATGGACAGGAGGAGCAGAGAGAAGGTAGGTATCTGGAGTTGGGAGGGGAGTTGCAGAGATGGGGAGAAAGCGTTTTACCTCTGGGGGCACCACAAAGGAGACAGCAGTCCTGCCTATGCACCTTTCTTTAACCCTTCAATGCCCACAGCTCATATTTTACGTCCCTGGTCCAGCCCTCCAGCTAAGGTCTCTGCAGAAACCCTATGGGTATCTCACCCGTTGCCCCCACAAGGAGCTGGGTTTACTGTTGCTCCGGGAACCAAGCACCCGCAGGTGTCGCTCAAAACTACCTTGGGAAGAGTACACATTCCCGTTTTACACGCTGGGAAACAGGGAGGCAGGATCTCTGCCTTAGCTTCACTGTCACAAGTGTTGGGCTGGCAGGGAGCGGGAGGTAACATGTCAGAGCCCCAGAAGGAGCAGACTGCCTGAGTGTTGGTGCATAGTCCCCATCCCTCCTGAGTAAACCACACCCCAACCTTGGGGAATAATCAAGGGCTCACTGTAGGCCCCTGTGTGTGGGAGAGCTGCCCTCAGTTCCAGTGCCCAGCTTGCTAGGAAGGTAGAAGTGTTACTGAGTCCAAATTCATTCTCCTCAGTGCAGGACAGGCCAGTAAGTTGGGAGACCATGTGTTGGGGCATGGAATAGATAGTTTCTGTAGACCTAGATGGCAAACTAATGTTCTGGGAAACCATCTCCCCAGGTCAGAATTCAGGCTCCTTTCCTATGTGCTTGGTTTTTGCAAATTTCCTTGTGTAGGAATTCCTTCTTGTTAGGATCCTTTGTTCTTGCAGTAATCTGCCTGGGTCTGATCCCTGTAAACCTCCAACAAAACAAACGTTATTTTCTATTCTGCAACTTGTTATCTTTATATGATTGGAAAAGTGTTAAATACCCTTAAAGATCAAAGCCTTCAGAATAGGCTCTCCTGTATATTTTAGGCTCTAGGCAACATTGTTTTACAATCAAGATGAAGCCTTGGAGACAGAGCACAGGGTTTAAGTCAAAGGAACAGATCTAATATGGAGTCAGATTTGTTCTTTTCTATTACCGTGGCAGAAGCCACTTGAGGATTTAAATCCCTTTCAGTTAAAAATAAGTAAAACTTTAAATGAATTTACATACTTTTGTGGGAATGTGCATAGCATATCTGGAGAAGCACACAAAGGATTGTAATCAGTGGCATCTCAAGGGAGGCCTGTAAGAACAGAGGATGAGGGATAACTTCTTTCACGTGAGTATTTTTTGCTCTATTTGAATTTTTGTAACCATATGCATATATTTCTTTTTCAGTTAAAATAAAAGTGTAATGGAGCAAAGGAGTAACTAGCTCAGCAAATACAGCAGCCATGGACTCACTGAGTCATCACTTTTGATTTAAGCCAGGAAGCATTGATTGTCTCTCTCCTAGGTGCCCTGTGCTGTTTTAAGACTTCTTTTATATTTTTTTTTTATAAAATAATAACAAGCTATCCCTCACCCCTGCCCAGAGCTGGTGGAAAGCCAACTGAGTTTTTATTGAGTTGTTTTCCAAGGAGTAGTGATGAGTTATAAACAGAACACATCTTCAGGTCAAAACAGGCGGAGTGCTTTTCCAGCAGGCCAGATAGCGATGAGAGGTTTCAATAGAGGCGCACAGAGTCTGAGAGAGAATGCCTCCAGGACCCTACAGAAAGCTGCCCAAAGTGCCTTCTCCATGGCACTACTGAAATAGGAAAGAACAAATCTGACTCCTTATTAGATCTGTTCCTTTGACTTTAACCCTGTGCCCTGTTTCCTAGGCTTAGTCTTGTTGTTTCTGCACCTTTTGTGAAACAATGTTGCCTAGAGCCTGAAATATACAGGAGACACTATTCTCAAGGCTCTGACTTTGAAGGATATTAACACTTTTCCATTCGTATAAAGATAACAAGATACAGAATAGAAAATAACATTTGTTTGTTGGAGATTTACACGGATCTGACCCAGGTGAAGAGCTGCAAGAACCAAGGATTCTAACAAATAAGAATTCATACACCAAGTTTGCAACAACCAAGCATTCCCGCTTCTCCTTTTTAATATAAGAAGAGCCTGAATTCTGACTTGGGGTGATGGTTCTCCAGGACATTGGTCTGCCATCTTCTCAGCTGGCTTTACAAATTAAAGCCGCTATTTCTTGCCCCAAAACCTGGTCTCCTGATGTGTTGGCCTGTAATGCACGAGTAGAACAAGCCTGGACTCGGAAACACAAACATACATTGAAAGTATGCATTTTGTATATTAAATGACCTGCTACCACTCGTCTTCCTGACGTTTTCTTCTCTTGACCACTCCTACTATACTTATGAAAAACCTGTCATGTGGACACATTTCCATCTCTAGCCACTACCCTTCCAGGTAAGAACTGATGCCAAGAAGGCAATGGAAGTTGCTAGAAGGTATTACCAGGCCAAAAAAGAGCAGAAGTGGGCTCTGGCTGATTTTCAGAAGCAGGCCGGGGCACCTGACAAGATGTCATAAGTACGGATAGACAGCTGGGCACCAAAGGAGAAGCTTCTAAACTTCCATGAGGGACTTGTTGGATAGGAAGGAAAAGTCCCAGACTATAGCTCTGATCCCACCACGAGCTTCCTGGGCGAGGCTGGGCAAGTCATTTAAATTCTCTAGTCCCGTGCTGTCCAACATGGGAGCCACGAGCCACATGCAGGATTATGATGTTATTCTGTAGCCAGACAGAATTATAAATAAACATTTTATTGCAAAGGGTCAGCAGGTATAATATTTAAAAACATTTTTGGTTATCTTGCCCTAACAAGTTATTTTTGTATGTCTTGCTTTCGGTGGTTTGTAATGCCTGTGACTAATGTTTCCCTTACAGTGAGGTATTTTGAAATTATAAGTTACTGGACACAGTACCCTCATATCACAGTTGAAAACAACTGATCCACATAAGCAAGATGGTCTGACTTAGTAGTTATGAGCAGGGGCTCTGGGGCCAGCCTGCATAAGTATAAATTCTCACTCTCCCTCCAGGGGGTTCTGTGTTAATCTTGGACAAATTATTGTTGTTGTCGTTGCCGTTGTTATTATTTGTGCCTCTTTTTCCTTACTTTTCAAATAGCGAGGAATATGTAGACTTTATCCCCTACTGTGTTGGCAGGATTAAATGAGTAAACGTCTGGGCTGCCCACTTCCCTGGGTTTCAGCATTCTCCAGTCAATCAGTGCCAAACTCAGTGTTATCCTCCACTGTCTTCGTCAGTCTGGGATGCTGTAACAAATTACCGTGGGTCGGGTGGCTTAAACAACCAGCATATTCCTTACGGTTTGGAGGCTGAGGCTTTCAAGGTCAATGTATCTGGGAGAGGATTGCCAGCTCGAAGATGGCTGTCTTCCCACTATCTTCATGGGCCAGAGAGCAGAGAGAAGCAAGCACTCTGGGGCCCTGTATAAGAACACTAATACCATTCATGAGGGCTCTACACTCATGACCTCATTTTATCCTACTAATCACCTCCCAAAGGCCCCGCCTCCCAATACCATCACCCTGGGAGATGGGGTTTCCACATATGGATTTTGAGGGGATGCAAACATTCAGTCCACACATCGGCTAACTCTCCCCAACATGTTGTCATCAAACCTGTAGCTAATTTCAAAATAATGTTTATATCTCTCTGCCCATTTCCATTCCTACATCCACTAACACTGAAGCCCTGTTACATTTTATTCCTTATTTTTCTGGTAGAGATTTAATTGATTCCTCTAACCCCAAGGCTCCGCTCGCTCCAGTCTGCTTGACAGCCCTGTCAGGTAGGTCTTCCTTAAAACACCTTCCCACTTCACCTGGTTGTTTTTTAGCGGTAAATGTCAGAATTCTATCCACACCCCATCCTAGACCTTTAATCCCTTACACTACCGCTCACTATGTTATTTTCCTATTACCACTGTAACAAATTTCCATAAGCTTAACAGCTTAAACTAGCACAGAATTATCAGCTTATGGCTGTGGAGGTCAGAGATGCAACACAGTTCTCCTTGGGCTAAATTCAAGGTACCAGCAGGGTTCCTTCCTTCTAGAGGGTCTAGAAGAGAATATTTCCTTGTTTTGTTTTGTTTTTTTCCAGTTTACAGAGGTCACCCACCTTCCTTAGTTTGTGCCCATCAACTTCCTCCATTTTCATGGCCAGCAGCCTTTCTGAACATTACTCCATGGCTACACCTCCCTCTGATTTTAAACTCAGCTGGGAAATACACCCCATTTTAAGGAACCCTGTGATTACATTCGGCCCACCTGGACAATCCAGGCTACTCACCCTATTGTCTTATCTCAGGATCCCCTTGTCCCATCCCACTCAGGCAGTATGTATGTGGCCGTGACATTCACCTTGTGTAAAATTTCCTCTCACAAGCAATTTATGGTTCAAGGCACTTATAAGTGACTGTTTGTTTTTCTTCCTTATCTTTCTACATTCAGTATGTCTGGTGAGATTATATGAATCCTTTTTATTTGTGCCCCTGCACTTATCTTTAATAATGTACTATGGATTTAAAAGGCTAACTAATAGACAATTTAGGAAACAGAAATCCTCTAAGATTTTTTTTCTAAAACATCTGTCATCCCTTTTGCCATGTACAGTAACATGTCACAGGTGGCTATCCTGTGGCCTGGGAGGGACATGATTCTGCCATCACACTCCCCTCTTTCTCACCAATGTGCTGATCACCTAACCAAGGATCTATGCTCCCCGCTTCACTCACTTCCTCCTCCTTTCCATTGACTATCCTGTTCCCACCGCTTCCTTCATTCACCACATCAGGATTTCATGACCACATTCTTCCCTAAATGAAATGGGTATCTTGCATCTAATGTCTGACAGCTGTTCTTATTGTATATGCACACACTGACCTACACATAACCCCGTCCATCTCTTTATTTTCCTAGAATCTTCCAGAGGAATCAGTTCCATGATGATGATGATGATGATACTGACAATGATGACAGGGGACTCTCAAGGATTTGATAAAGAGGGAATCAATAAAGGGAGGGAATCATTGCAAAGTTACCCCAGAAACAGTCTTAAAAGTAAATAACTGCTATAGTGTTTAATGAAATTGACTAATATTTAACTATTTTTAAAACTTTATATCACTGAATTTAAAATTTTAATGGGAATTTTCGTTCATCACTAACCAAGATTCAACTCTAGGACCAAAATCTGAGGATTTCTGTCTTCTAAAAAATTGTCCACTAGCCGTTTAAACACATGATCCTTTTAAAAAGCTTAGTACTGTGCTGAAAATAAGCAGGATTCATATAATCTCACGAAACACAGTGAATGCAGAAAGACTAAGGAAGAAAAAAAGCCATTCATAACGTCTTGAACTTTACGTTGCTCACAGGAGAAAATGTTAACCAAGGTGAGTGTCACATCAACATGACCACTGAGTGGGATGGGGAAGCTGATCTGCCTTATCAGATATTTATGCTGATTTGTTAGATGCCAGAACAGTTTCCTCATTGGATTTGCTTCTAATAAGTATGGAAGAATTTAGGTTCTACCCAAAGCAGGCTAAACATTTTCCCCTGCTGTCAGGTCTCTGGACTGAATGTCCCCAAAAGAAGGACATGATTATCTTTCATAGGGAAGTCTTCCTGAGAAGCAACAGGCTTTTCCAAGGCAGAAATGTAGGGCCCCCCATGGAGGGCTGGAGGAGGGCTAGAGGGGACACAGGAAAAACAGCAGGAGTGAGTTCAGATACTGCTGCTCAGGTCGCCAAAGACAGCATTACTATCTCTAAGGATATGACATTCTCCCAAAAGTTCCATGAATGAAGGAGCCTGTGAACACTAAGCAGGTTGTTAAGACACAGCAGTACATAATTTGCGTGACAACACAATTAGAGTATGATTTGATATTTGGAAAATAATTAGCCCATTGTTCTTTGAAACTGCAGCAGTTGCAATAGAAATAAAAAAGACTGAGCCGTCTTGGAGACAACAATCAATAAACAATTCTAAATCTGTAGGATTCCTTGACAATACGCAAGCAATGAGCTAGATGTGTGCTGCAGATACCTCTTGCTGCAGGGCTCACTCCTGCAAAACATAGAATTAATTTCTCAGCAGACAGAGGGAACCAAGTCAAGATTCCTAATCTTTTGAGATTTACTATATGGCTGGAAAGATCAGAGAAGTACATACAGCCAAATGTGCATAAAGGTAATCAAATAATATCAAATGTGATTGGAGCACAGATGAAAGAGAAATTCCTTTCATCTGGGATCTAGAGAGACTTCTTCAGAAAATGTGGCTTTGGAGATGGCCAAAGACATGGGTGGAATTTTGGCAGAACAGGATGTAAGGTTCCAAACCGATTCCAAAATTCATATAAAAATTCAAAGGTTTGGGAAAACTGGACAGTAGCATGTAAAACAATGAAGCTAGAACACACCCTTACACCATATACAAAAATCAACTCAAAATGGATTAAAGACTTAAACATAAGACAAGATACAATAAACCTCCTAGAGGAAAACATAGGCAAAACATTATCTGACATACATTTCAAAAATTTTCTCCTAGAAGAAGTAAAAGCAATAATAAACAAATGAGACCTAATGAAACTTACAAGCTTCTGCAGAGCAAAGGAAACCAGGAATAAAACAAGAAAACCTATGAAATGGGAGAAAATTTTTGCAAGTGAAACAGACAAAGGCTTGATCTTCAAAATATATAAGCAGCTCATACGACTCAATAAGGAATAAATAAACAACCCAATCCAAAAATGGGCAGAAGACCTAAACAAGCAACTCTCCAAGGAAGACATACAAATGATCAAAAAGCACATGAAAAAATGTTCAATATCACTAATTATCAGAGAAATGCAAATCAAAACTACAATGAGGTATCACCTCACACCAGTCAGAATGGCCGTCATTCAAAAATCCAAAAATGACAAATGCTGGAGAGGCTGTGGAGAAAGGGGAACCCTCCTACACTGCTGGTGGGAATGCAGTTTGGTGCAGCCACTATGGAGAACAGTGTGGAGGTTCCTCAAAAGACTAGGAATAGACTTACCATATGACCCAGGAATCCCACTCCTGGGCTTGTACCCAGAAGGAAATCTACTTCAGGATGACACCTGCACCCCAATGTTCATAGCGGCAATATTTACAATAACCAAAACATGGAAACAACCTAAATGTCCATCAACAGGTGACTGGATAAAGAAGATGTGGTATATTTATACAATGGAATACTACTCAGCCATAAAAACCAACAACATAATGTCATTTGCAGCAACATGGATGATCCTAGAGAACGTCATTCTAAGTGAAGTAAGCCAGAAAGAGAAAGAAAAATACCATATGAGATCGCTCATATGTGGAATCTAAAAAACAAAAACAAACAAAAACAAAGCATAAATACAGGACAGAAATAGTCTCATGGACAGAGAATACAGACTTGTGGTTATGGGGGGGTAGAGGGTGGGAAGGGATAGACTGGGATTTCAAAACTGTAGAATAGATAAACAAGATTACACTGTATAGCACAGGGAAATATACACAAAATGTTATGATAAATCACAGAGAAAAAAATGTAAAAAAAAAAGTGAAACACTTCTACACATGGAAAAAAAACATTCAAAGGATCCCAAAT
The DNA here is from genome assembly GCF_048564905.1 of Vicugna pacos. NCBI lineage: Eukaryota > Metazoa > Chordata > Mammalia > Artiodactyla > Camelidae > Vicugna > Vicugna pacos. The sequence goes on along the minus strand of NW_027328740.1, from coordinate 67,549,297 downwards.
ATTCAAAACAACTTTGAATAAGAAAAACAAAGCTGGAAGACTTGCACTATCTGATTTTCAGACACTTTTTTATAAAGCTACAGTAATCAGAAAGTATGGTGTTGGTGTAAAACAGGAAAATAGAATAATGGAACACAATAGAATGTTCAGAACTAAACCAAAACTTACATAGACAATTGATTCTCAAAAAGCATGCAGTGGAGAAAGGATCTTTTCAACATGTAGTGCTGGAACAATTAGATAGTGATACGCAAAAAAAAGAAATGAACTTTAATCCATACCTCACAAAATATACAATATTTAACTTAAAATGGATCATAGATCTTAATAGGAAATCTAAAACTATAAAACAGCTAGGAGAAAAAGCATAGGCTGAAGCTTTATGACCTTGGGTTTGGCAAATATTTCTTTGTTATGACACCAAAAGTATAATGTATTTTAAAAAGTAACTGGTAGAGTGAACTTTATCAACATGAAGACTCTTCAAAGCTCTTCTAAACACTGCTAAGCAAATGAAAAGACAAGCCATAGACAGAAGTTATTTGCAGATCATATATCTGATAAAGATCTCTCTTTGTATCTGATCCAGAATAAAAAGGTCTCAAAATTCAATAATAATGCAAACACCTGAATGAATGAATGAATGAGGCCAGGAAACACACTTCAGTAAAGATATCCAGATGGATAATAAGCATATGAAATGATGCTGATTAAAGATGCCATTAGTCATTAGAGAAATGCTTTTAAAAACCACAGTGAGATACTAGTTCACATACATACTAGAATGAATAGGATTAGAAAGACTGACCTTACAAAGTGCTGGCAAGGAAGTAGAGCAACCAGAACTGATACACACCACGAGGAATTTACAATAGTACAACCATTTTGGAAAAGTCTTTAACAGTTTCTTTAAAAAAGGTAAACACCTTTGTACCATATAACCCAGATATTCCTCATCTGGTGCTTTAGAAAATAAAAGCATATGTCCATACAAAGACTTGTAAACAAATATTCACTGCAATTTTATTTATAATAGCTCAAGTTGTAAATAACCCATGCATCCATAAAGAAGTAAATGCAGAAAGAAATGATGGTCTATTCAAACACTGGCCACAATAAACTATTCAGTAAAAACTCAGCACTGAACAATACTCTGCTATAAGACAAATAAGCTATTAATACAGCAACACAGATGACTCTCAAAATAATTACACTGAATGAAAGAAGTCAGACGACATAGAGTAGATACTGCATGTATCCATTCATACAAGGATCTTGAAAATGCAAACCAATATGTTGTGAAAGAAAGCAGATCAATGGTTTCCAGGGGAAGAGATGGGGAGGGAGGGAGGGACAACAAAAGGCAGGAGAGAAGCTTTGTGGGTGATGGGTATGTTCACTGTCTTGAGTGTGGTCATGGTTTCTTGGGGATATACCTACGTCAAAACGTATTAAGCTGTACACTTTAAACGTGTGAAAATTGTTTTGCCAAGTATACCTCAAAGCTGTTTTAAGAAAAAAGGCACTTCAGGCCTGATCCAACTCAGCACCTGATTGGAGTGACATGATAAGTCCCTCACCCTGTCTGCCTAACGGGAAGGTAGAAAACCTTTCACGGATGATAATGTATGGATTTTTGATCTGCAGTGTCTGCCATGTAATAAAGAATTTCTAGACATGCAACATGTCAAGACTATATGACGGATAATATGAGAATAAGAAGCATTAGACAAAGGATGTAAACCCCCAGGTGATGTAGGCATCAGAGTTACCCCTAAAGGCTATAAAATACTTTTAATATATTCAAGAAAATAAGGAAATGATGGGAGAATAGATAACAGGGTAAAGACTTTCACCAGAGAAATATACTGGAATGTATTTTTAAGAAAAATCAAACAGATACTCTAAAACTGAAACTTTCAGCTCTGGAAACAGGTAAACAGAGTTAATTAGGATCTCTTTTAAGTAAAATTTTCAGTAATGCCGGGTAAAATACAACAACAAAAGTAACACAGAGCTAAATATGGAGAGAGAATATCCCAGGTGACAATACAAAGAGGACACTTAAAGCCCAGAGTGGTCATCTTGTGAGCTGATGCCACCGCAACCTGGAGGGAAGGGGTTTACATCTGCACATAAATAGGGATACAATGTCCATTTAGGAAAAAGGGTCCATACCAGATGTAGAAGACTCTTCCTCTATATCTATATAGTCAGAGACAGAGATGTAAAGTGGCAGCAGAGGTCACAGTGACACAGGGCCCTGGGCCAAGGAGTGTGAGCACCTCTGCAAGCTGGGAAAGGTAGGAAGACGAATCTCTCCCTAGAGCCTCGGTGTGGAACGTAACCTTGGCCACACGTTGGTTTTAGCCCAGTGACATTGACTTTGCACTTCTGCACCCTAGAACAGTGAGAAGATGAATGTGTATTGCTTTAAGCCACTGAGTCTGTTGTCCTTTGTTACAACAGCAATAGGAAAGGAACTCAGGAACCAACATGAACATGAACCACTGGCTGTCTGCTGTGCTGGCAGGAAGTCCTATGTCTCTGATCCTGGGGGAGTGTCCTGTCTTCTGGCAGCATCCACAAACTACCTCATGCCAACTTGGCAGCTTGCAGAGGGTTAAATCTTAACCCTGCAGAGTTCTTGATATTTAGTTAATAAAAATGATGCTGTCATCATGGGTATTTTTCCATCTTTTAAATACCCTTCAGTCTTCTAATAAAGCTACTTCTAATTAAGAGACCGTGTAAATAGTTTTCAATCTTCATAATGAATAACTGTGATTTTATTTGGTTACTTAAATTATGAATAACAATATTCACATTTGTAAAAGTTATTAAAATCAACATAGTTTAATAAAAATATCATTTCTTTTTGCACGAACATATATTAACTACAAGAAATGTTCCATGCTTTGTTCTACGATTTACTATTAGAGCCTTAAAGAATAATATTTTCCTCAAAAGATATTACGGCGAAGGGATTTCTTTTGGTGGAACAGTTCCGGCATCAAATCTGGTGCATGGCTCAGGCCACTGGGAACATAGAGATGATAGAAATTAGGAGGCATTATAAACACAGAATCATTTTTAAAGGAATTAAAAAAACTGGATGTGTGTAAACAAAGAATCAGAGAATATTCTGGTGAAATAAATGTATTTATCAGCTTAAGCAAGACACGGGGTGAATAAAACTAAAATGAAAAAATCACCCACAGATTAGCAGCGAGCCATGCATGCAGTGTGAATGATCAAAACCAAGTTGTTTCCAAACCAGTGTGCAGGCTTGATGCCTTCATGAATCAAATCTGTGTGGCACCAGGCCACCTCGAATACATGTTGATGAGGTATACATAAGCCCTTCACCCTCCCAAATCAAAGCCCACACACGAGCCACAAGACCATCACCTACACATTTGCAAAACACACAGCATGGTGAATAGCACTTTTCTTGTTCAGTAGCCGGTGGCAGGGAACTGTGAGCAGACAGAGATACAGGGACACAGAGGCACCTCCCCTCACTCAGCTGATAAACTTCCTTGCATTCCTGGGGCAGGATTGTCATAAAATGCACCATGGATTGATCCTCCTCCTAGGAAAGGAACCGTAGGGCTGTCCTTAGGTGTGAGCAAGGGTGGGTGGAGGATCTCAGAAGAGTTGTTTCAGCACAACCAATAGAATTGTAGGCCACCGTGACCATGAAAGACAAGTCCCCTGCCATCCCGGTAGGCACTTGGGCTCCTGACAAAAGCTGGGCTCAGTAAAGGGTTGAGTAGAAGGCACAGACCTGAGGGATGCCCCAGCAGTAGGCAGGAGATAGGGCCTGGTTTATACTGCTCTGGGTGTATCCCAGCCTCATCCGAATACGAAATCAGAAATTTGCAAAACAGCAGAGCTGGGATGTATCATCTACTCTAGACTCCTCACCTTACAGTTAAAATGGTAACAACCCTGACAGGCAAAGCAACGTGCTAAAGGCAGAGCGTGGAAGTGGCAGCGCCAGATGTAACGCAGCGTGCAACCCCCGTTCAAGGCCACTGACACTGAGGACGAGGCCAAGGTTTCCAACGAGGAGAATAAGACAGTGTAAATACTTTGTTCCCCCCAAAACCCCAAATGTTTATTAAAGGCACAAAAACTCACCTTAACTAGCTCTCTTCTGAGGGGGCTCTCTTCTGCTCCTTCGTTTTTCTGTCTGTCTCCATTTCCCTCTCTCAGACACAAACACATACAGTTTTGTGAAAGGGGACTTCCTGCCATACAAAGACAGACTTCACATCTTCAGAAAGATACCTGACAAGCACGTTTCTCAATTCAAGTCTTTGTGTGAGTTCTGGACAACTGGCTTATTTTCTAGAACAATCGGTAGTTACAAAATCAGGAGATCATCTTCCTCAAAGGAAGAGTTCTGGTCCGTGTTGATGAAGTTGGGGATGTCACATTTCATGAGTCTGTTCGGCTCCTCCTCTGGCCACCTGCTGCATCTGATGACTTCCTGTAGCCGAATATCACTGTAAAGGACTATGGTAGGGATACCAGCTTTGGCTTTGTCCAAGTGGTCCACTTCATTGATGTAGCAGTGAAAGAGGGGCCTAGATTCGTCATTGCACTGCCAGAGAACACCTTGGGCAGCAGCAGTCTTCCAAAGTCAAAGTCTGTTCAGTCTGAATCTCTTCTCGGGAGACTCTGCATTGCTATAAAGAAAACCAAAATAAAATATCGTTCACACTGTAGATCGGTGACCTGAAGAGTCATAGTTTTTGCCATCTACTGAGAGCAAATCCCTGCACAGAGCATGCTGACAAGCACTGGAAGTGAAAGACATCTCTTCTGAACACATACAATTAAACCCAAGGCAAAAGTCTCAAGTGAGGGCCCTTGGACCATCCTGAAAAGACATCGTTCCCTGAGAATCCTCAATATTGGTGCCTCGCACACCAGTGTTTCTCAGTGGGACACTCAGATCTCTTCATCAGAATTAGTTAAAATGCTTATTAAAATGCAGTATTCTGGGGTGCACACCCTCAGAGACTCCAGAGGTAGCGACCGGTAGTCTGTATTTCCCATAGCCACCAGGATCACTAAACATGCTCAGGTTTAGCACCGCGGTCTACATCGGGTCACCTGAGCATCGACAATGCTGTCTCACGGGGTGGGGGGGTGCCATGTGTGTCAGGCTGCTGTCCTAACCACGTGTCTACACTGATTCTCAGAACTGACAGGGCTGCCCCATTGGGCACGAAATACCACCATTTCACAATGCATACGCAGGGCACCCGACTGACAGATACAATCAGTGATAGGAGAGGGGACAAAACTCAGCTTCCTGATCCCTTGTTTCACTTACTGTGGGACGAGTGATCAATTCAAGGGTAATAAATCAGTGAATGAGTGAATAACATGACTCTCGTTAGTCCCACGAGTGCCTGGAAGAGCAAGCCTGGGCACTCTGAGAACCATAAAAGCCCATCTACTTAATTGTCATCCTCCACAGATCTATGTAAAGGTTACTTCCACCCAGGCAGTGACTCCAGAAGGGCAAGAATCATGAATGAACACACTCTCAAATCCAGAACAGAATCTGACAACAATTAGGCTCTGGAGTCTGTGTTTAGTGAGTGTGGAAGCTCAGTGATTCCAGCTCTTACACCTTGCCTTCCCATCCCACCCTTCATGATATGGCCCTTATGACCAGTTCTCCCGGGGCTGGGACCATGGAACCCATTTATAGGACTGGAAGAATCTGATCATATAAACCATCCCCCAGATTATCAAGAGTCACCTGCATTTCAGGGATCAGTAATCCCAGAAGATTTGCAGTTCAGCCAGCTGAGGGATTTTTATATCAGCTCTGTCTTCTACTGTGACTGCCTGGGTGACATCAGACAAGGAATTCTGAAAAGCCAGAACTTTTCCTTTCAGGAATAATCTAATTAACAAATCTCGTTGACCACTCAACAAATGTGATGTGAAGATCAATGATTTACACAGGAGTACAACATTCACTAGGTCGTGGATTTAGAATCAGAGAAAAATCATTTGAGAAAGATTGACAGAATGTAGCTTTAATGCGAATTTAAGTATTCTTAACTTTCAGTAAATCATCTTCCCCTACTTATCACTTCACCCATGTTTAAAAGATGTTTGAGAACAGGGATGAGTGTGCCAGGAATCTGTGACCCAATAACCTAAAATGTCACCTAGGAAAACGAGGGGAGTAACACATTTTTAAAAAGCGTGGTGAGGATTGCGGGGCCACAGCCAACTCCAGACTAAGAAGCTCTGAGTAATAACTTTCCTGCCTGCCTGGGGCATCAGCTGATGTGAAAATCCACCCAGAAAACTCACTGTCCAGCAGCTCTTCCGTAACACAGGCTACACATTCTCAGAATTAAGAATTGCGTCCAGTAACCACTTCGCTGAAGAATAAAGACAAAGGAGAAAAAGAGAGTTCTGCCCCTCCCCAGGGGAAAGCCCAGACCTTGGGCTGCATGCACTGCGCCCACCTCCCAGGAGAAGAATAAACTGGAGAAGGGAGTTCTGTGAAACTGGGGCAGCAAAGTTGAGATGGGAACAAATTGACCAGCTGGCCAGGCGGCTTGGCGGCTGCCTCAACCCTGTCAGCCCATCCTGCCCACCTCCGGTGGCTAACCCGTCAGGGAAAATGCTTTGCGACCTGGGGCAACAGAGGCTGCCCTCAGGCCAAGCTGCGGAAGAGATGGGAGCTAAACCACCAGCTCCGAAGCGGCAGGCTCCATACCCCCGCCAACACAACGATACCCCCGCACCCTACTGCAACCCCGGGGAAATATGACCCAGAGAAGTGTGACCTGGGAATGAGGGGCAGCAGAGGCCGCCCCCACGTCAGGCCTGCAAAGAGATGGGAGCTTATCCTCCAGCTCACCAGGGGCAGCACCCTGTCCTCTCCACCCACTGATCTCACAGCGCCCACCTCCCAGGAGCAACCAGACCGGGTGTGTGGTGTCAGGCGAATCTTGGGGGGGAGAGGCCGTCCCCAGGGCAGGTCAGGGGAGAGGAGAAAAAGTGGCCCCATTAGGCGGGGCAGCCGGCCGTCGCAGCTGCCTCTGCCCCTCGACCGCATCGAGCCCGTCTCCCAGGAGCAAGCTGACCTGGAGACGGGCATCCGGCTTCTTGGGCAGCAGAGGACGCCCCCAGGATTTGCCACAGGGAAGAGGAGAGCAAATTGACAGGCTCCGCGCTGCATGTCTTCTACCCCCGCCGTAGCCACCCACGCACCTTAAAGTCACCGCCCAGGGCGCCCCTCCCCCAGCAGGCTGAGTGGGACAGGTGTGTCTGGTGATCTGAGGTAGGAGAGGCCACGCCGACACCAGGCCATCAGGGAGACGGGAGCCAATCCACCAGCTCCCCAAGGCAGCCCCTACCCCCGCAGCAGCCACCACTCTTGCCCCTGACTTCAAAGTGGCCTCCTCTATGGAGCAGGCTGACCTGGAGATGGACGTCCGGCGATCTTGGGACAACAGGGACCGACCCCAGGGCAAACCATGGGGGGAAGTGGGAGCAAATGGACAAGCTCCATGGGAAAACCTGCCGCTGCTGCCACCACCCCCAACGTACCAAGTCCAACTCCCGGGGTCAGGCCGACTAGGATACACGTGTCTCGTAACCCAGGGCAACAGCGACCGCCCCCAGGACAAGCCGCGGGGAAGATGGGAGCAAATGGGCCCACTCCCCCACTGCAGGCTCCCGACAACCGCCACCCCTGCACCCTGACTACCCTGCCTCCCGCCCCCAGCAGGCAAAATGGGACAGGGGTGGCCCGGGACCTGGCGCAGCAGAGGCCGCCTTCAGGCCACGCAATGCAGACAGGGAGCTAATCCACAAGCTCCTCCGGGGCAGCCTCCCTATGCCCTCAGCCACCACCTTATCGGCCCCCTGACCGCACAGCACTCATCTCCCAGGAGCAAGCTCACCTGGAGTCGGATCTCAGGCAAATCTCCGGTGGAAGAGGTCGCCCCCAGGCCAGGCCGCGGGGGAGAGAAGAAATGGAGCAGCTCCCTGGAACACATCCCCTCCCCCTGCCGCCGCCGCCCCCGCCTCCCAGGAGCAAGCTCACCTGGAGACACGCGTCCCGCCTCTAGGGCAGAAGAAGCCGCCCCTGGCTCCGCCGCCGGGGAGAGCGGAGCGAATTGACGGGCTTCCCCGCGGCAGCCCCCCTCCCCCCGTTGGCCCCGCAGCTTAACGACACCGCCTCCGCTCCCCACTCAGCAAGCTGAGGGGGCAGGCGTGTCCGGCGACCTGGGGAAGCAGAGGCCGCTCCCAGGCCCGGCAGCCGGGACAAGGCAGCTATTCCACCAGTTCGCCAGGGGCAGCCCCGCTCCGCCCCTCTGTCTCTGCCGCCGCCCCCTGACCTGACCGCCCCACCTCCCAGGAGCAAGCTTACCTGGAGCCCAAAATCTGGCGAATCTCTGGCGGCCAAGCCCCACCCAGGCCAGGCTGCCGGGAAGAGAAGAAATCGACCGGCTTGCCCGGGCAGCCTCCCAACCGCCGCCGCCGCCGCCGCCGCCGCCCAAAAGCATTGTACTAGCCTCCCGGGGTCAGGCTGACTGCAAGGATGTGCACTTGCCTTCTAATCCTGGCCACGTTCCTGAGCACCTCCCTGCATCCCTACACTCCCTGCACATTTGCACCCCTGCTACTCTCTGCAATTCTGCATCCCTCCACTCCCGCATCCCCTGAACTGCCTGCGCCCTCCACAGCCCCTGCACGTCTGTCATAAGTTACTTTTGCACTGCCTACACACCTGCACCCCTGCATGTCCTACACACCACCTCTTGGGCCTTTGGCAGCTGTTAGACCAATGCACAGGGACTCATTCTTTGCCAGTATATGATGCATCAGTGGACGTCAGGGGTTGCCTGCAGGAAGGTACATGTTCCCGGTCACTAGCCTGGGCCACTTGGGTGATCTCTGTGAGGTCACCAAGGACGGGCTTAGAGATGCTGTTTTCCGGGAAGAGAGGAGTTGAAACAGGTCTTGAGGGCAGAGCTGTGCTCACCAGGCCGTCCACGCTTCATGTTTTACACAGGGCTTCGGAGAAGAGAAATGGATCCGGCCAAGTAAGACCGGCCTGCTGTGCGCCCACCTCAGTCCTGGGCTCTGAGTCAGACCGACTGGCTCCCACCCTCAGGGCCCAGTTTGGGCACCTGAATGGTCCCTTTGAGGCATCCCATCAGTTCTCAGGAAGAAGTCTGTCTGCTTCCACCCCATGGCCCTCCCTCCTACTGTGTTGGCCTCAGGAAGGTTCCTTATTTGGGGAAGAAGGCATCCCACCCCCTACCCCTCCCCTCACCGTGCTCTCACCCAGGCTGGTGCTCTCTTTGCCCATCAGAGTCTGGGAAGTCATCCCTCTTCAGTTATGTCCCTTCTGAGATGGACTTGCTTCCACTCAATTCTAGGCGAGGATGCACTACGGAATGCACTGGGTAAGAGAACCAAAATAAATAATTTCTTCTGTGAGGTTGTCTGTTTATCTACTGGGGCTGGGCTGTGTGTAGTTTGCTACAGCTATTGGTGTGAGAGGCTAAAACAGCCTGCGTGTCCTTGTTTTCATCTCCCCGCTGTCTCTGGATTTTCCCTAGACACTCCTGAGACATTTACTTCTTTTAGTTTTATTCCTGTTATTACACAGGGGCCCTACTGTCATGGAGGTAAGGTGTTGGGGGAGTGGGAAAGAGCAGGGCATCTGCAGTCCTGTGATTAGTTCTCATTGAGCCTGTGCCCTGAGCTGTGACCTCCACAAGTGTGTCTCTTTCCCCCCACCCCAATTTGGGTGACACAGAAGGGATTTCCCTTCTCCCAGGTTGGTTAGGCTCTGGCAAAATAATTTTTCATTAAAAAAACAAACAAAAAACAACTACCCCCAATGAAACAGAATGTTCTGGGTGTATTTCAATAGAGTTATTTTCTCCTTTCCAGGCAGGAAGCATGAGGAATTTTCCTCTGACCTTCATTCTGAGAACAGAACACGTTCTTGGAGGTAAAATGCATGGAAAAGAGCAGGGGGCCCATCTGACTGGCCCCCTGGAGTTGTCACACTCAGATTTCCCCACGCTGAACCTCCCGCTTGCCTCAGGGACCTGTTAAATCTGCCTGCCCCTGAGGTTCTTACAAAAGACGGTTCTGCCCTGGGAGCTGTGACTTTCTAAGCCTGCCCGGCTGCCTCTCTGGGTTGGGAGCAGCTTTCCCCCTCAGTTTTCTTATGGATCTAAGAAGAGCAGTGGGTTTTCAGCTCCCTCAGCTCTGGTATTTTAAGGACAGAAGGAGCCACTTCTGAGCTCCTCACAAGCTGGACTAGAGTCTGCAAGCCTCCCCTCCTCTGCCTCCATGCAGACAATCAGTGGCTGTGGTTCTAGCCCAATTTCTGAAGATGTGGATTTAAACACACACATCCGAGCCCCCACAGGAGCACACAGTCCCATAAATCCCCCTAGTTTCCACTGGTAACTATGGAGCCGATGGGGACACGGGTTTCGGGACCACAGAGGCCTGACTGCACGACTTGCTCCGTGGCCTATTTACGTGGTTGCTCCGGGCCTTGTCTGAAGTGGCTTGTTTACCACACCTGGTACGTGGGAAACACAAAATAAGTACTAGAACCTTCACTTTTTCTCCCTCCAGGGCCTTCAAACGTAGAAAGTAATAAGTGAACTCAGACAGCCTAGTCACCACAATGAGGTCCGTCCAGCCTGGCTCTCCTGAGTGATGGGCACTGACTTGCACCTTAACTCGGAACAGTAGGGGAACTGCCTTCCTCTAACTGGGCCTCTCCCCACACCAGGCACGCCCGCAGCTCAGACGGGGCCAGCTCCCCAACTGAGGTGTGTGCTGGTGGCTTCAGTGTGACCTGGCCCTGCCAGGACACGAACCTGCATTGAGGTGGAGGGTCAGGAGGAGGGGGGTCCCTGTTGGGGCAGCAGGGGGCCCGGTGACACCCTGCCCAGCCTGGTGCCTAGGGCTCCCCAACATCTCCTACGGCCCCCGGGTCGGCTCTGGTCTGGGCAACTCCATGCAACCTCCCAGTATCTTTTCATTAAGTCCCTTTTTGTTTTTATCAGACAGAGGTTGCTTCTGTTGCTTGTTAAGTGAAACAGTGCATCAGGAAACCAGACTATTTCTAAGATCAGTAAAATACCAACTTCGGTCAGCTCGCCGGGCAGACCGTGCAGCACAAATTCCCGCACAGGGCTGTACAAATGCCTTACGTGAAGGGTCCTCATCATCTGTCTTCAGAGATACAGAAGTTGGTGATACAGGTAAAACCTCATGGAGGGATTGAGGAATCCAAAGCTGGTTGGTTTCAGAGACTAACGAGTCGGACCAGACCCCTGAGCTGTGGTCAGAAGCCTGACTCAATGTCACGCAGACTCAGCGTGCTAAGCGTCCGGTGGGGCTGGTGCTGTTCCCTTCACAAGCTCTCGTTGGGGAGTCACTGCAGCCCCTTACCCTCAGCAGGGAATCCAGCCCTCTTAGCCCCCACCCTGAGTGTTCCATGACACAAATCTCAGGAATGTTTAATTTTCATCTTTGTTTAGGAGGATGAAGGTGGGGCAAGTGGAGACATAAATTCACACTTAGTGACACCAAGTCACAGCCAGTACCTCCTCCTCGGAGAGCTATGTGCTCCCACAGTGGTGGCTGGGTGGCTGGGCAGAGCCCCTGCACTGGTCAAAGAGGGACTCTCTCCTCTGGCTGCAACTGATTGGTTGGACAACTTATCCAGATGGGACAGAGCATCTTTCCCGGGAATTTGGAACTGACACACAGAAATTAATTTCACTCATCTGGGGATTGGGAGGAGGGTGGGAATCAAATGAAACCAGAGCAGGAGAGAAAGTTACAAGTGAAAGAGAGAGAGACAGAGAGACTGAGCATGTGAGAGCAAATAGTGGGAAGGAAGGAAAACAATCCGGACAGAGGAATTCTAGCTCCTGGTTGTCTAGTGTGTCCCAGCCCATCAACGAACCTGCGGGATGGTTAACATCATTCCAGTTTTGCAGATTAGGAAACACATTAGGTGCCACTGACCCCTCACTTCCCACTGCCTGAAGGCACCATGATCCTCACAGGGACCCTGCTGTGCTGACAGCCGAGCACCCTGATCAAAGGGCCCCGGCAGGAGTGGGAACCCCTCTGAGTGTGGAGAGTTCCCTACACCGAGATGCCATGCATCAGCAGGTTCCCGCTCACCCCAGGCTAACATCACCCCAGCTGTGCCGTCTCCCGACCCGCTTCCCTCCCTGCCAGGCACCCCCATCCTTACCACCGAGTGTACTGCAGGAATTCACGCACAGGGATGCCCAAAGCAACACGAGCCCACCGGCTGTACAAACAGCACACTCCCAGCCCCACCAGGGCTCGATGGGGATAGTAGGTGTCCTCAACTTTCATGTATCTAAGGCAAACTGTTTCTTCAGCTGAAGGCTATAGAGAAAAATAAAAGGTCCAAAACATCATTCAGTGAGGAATTCCTCCAAGGACCTGACTCTAGGGTCTATAACCAGTTGTGCTGGTCGCTCCTACCCCCGGACTTTGGGTGAGGTGGATTAATGATCAGCACAATCGCCGGTAGCCCAGCTCCTGGCCTTGGCTGCCCAGAGGGGGCTGGGGGAATGGGTAAGGCCAGGGCACTCAGGAAGATCACAGAGGACCTTACCTCTACCCTCCGCACTTGTAAACCCCCAAATCTCAAGGCATCGGACAGAGTGCAGCCAACACAATAATGAGATGCTCCCATCTCTTCACTCACTCCTGTCGGTTCACTTATGTGCTGAGCATCCACTGGGTCACAGGACATGACACACAGGATGTCCGATGGAACAGGCTTGGTAATTCCCCCTGGATCCTGTTCAATCTGATGGAAGAATGATCACTCATAAATGGTTTATCAAAAGAATACATAGACAGAAGACAAACTACAGAGTGAATCAAATTTTAAAATATAAATGAAGATCCCCCAGTCTCCCCGCCTAAGGTTAACAGCATAAAGAAAATAGACCTTGCCTTTGATCACCAAGGAAGTGGTCACCCCCTCTCAGGGGGAAAGGAGAGTTATTCTTTGAGCAGGATACAGAAGTGCTCCATCAGATTGGACCAGGACCTCTGCATTCATTCAGCAAATCTGTGTAAGCTCCTACTACATATGGGAATCTAGTAACTAAACCCGTTCCCAAGGCTCTTGGGCTTTATTATTCAACAAAATAGACACGACTCCCCATCACTGGGGGCTCAGAGTTTTAGCAGAGGAAACAGGCAGCATGTTGGGGGTAGCAAGAGCTTGGGGAAAAATACGAGTGATATGAGCAAACTCAGGTGATGGCGGTGGGGTGCGAGGCAGACAGGAGGGAACAAGGCAATTCTGGCAGATCTCACAGAGTAATGAACTTGAAGCAGCATAGATCAGGAGGAAGAAGGAAGAGCCGGAGCCAGAGGCCCCCAGACTGAGGGGGAGAGTGTGGGCGGAGAGGCAGAGCACGCCGTGTCCTGGAAGACTTTGGGGCGACTTTGGATCCTAATGAAATGGTGACCCTTTAAGTGAGTTTTGATGGGATGGGTGATGTCCAATTTATGCTTGTGTTTTGGTTTTTTTGGGGGGGAGGTTAATTTATTTATTTTCATGAAGGTGCTGTGGTTTGAACCCAGGATCTCATGCATGCTAAGCATGGGCTCTATCACTGAGCTACACCCACCCCCTCAATGTATGCTTTTATAGGCTCCCTCTGACTCTGTGTGGATGAGATTGTAGAAAAGCAAAGATGGAAGAAGGAGGCTATTTGGTGTCCAAGAAGTGGCTGAAGGTGGCTCCTAGGAGGGTGGGGAACAGGGAGTAGGTGGTTAATGAAGACAGAGTAGCCAGAATTTTCTAACAAGATGGATTTGCTGTGTGTGTGTGTGTGTTTAAGAGAAAGAGAGAGAAAGAACATGGTTCCAACATCTGGACCTGGAAAATGGGATGGATGTCCTCTCCATCCACAGGGGATAGGACAAGATGGGGTTGAGCAGGTGGAAAGGGGCTAGAATCAGCTCAGTTCTCCAATGTCATGGTTAAGGAGTCTATAAGATATTGCTACCAAAATTCCTAATAGGTAGAGGAGTCTGGGGTTTTTTTTCTTTCTTTTTAACTTTAAAAATATAATTTAAATGTATTAATTTTATTATGTGAATGAATTTGGAATTTTATTCATGCCAAGTTATATGTTATAATAGCCAAATGGAAAATATATCAGAAAAGGGGAGAAATGAGGGCTTTCACATAAACTGACTGTCCATAACATAGGTAAAATTTCAATAAAACCGGTCTTCAATGCAAAAACCTCATCTTGGTGCTACATAAAATTAAATGAAAAAGGACTATGTTGATGTATCATTATTTCATGTTACATAACAGCCCCAAACAAACACACTGTTTAACTATGGGGCTTGTAGAAATACTATTCACTTTATTAATATAAATAAAGAAATGCAGAAATGTTCTAAGGTAGAATGAGCATCTTAGTGGAAATAATAGAGATCTGAGCATTTCACATGATATGTATGGACTGATTCAAAATTTGGAAAAGTAATTTACTCAGTAGAACACATGTATGAATGTGAAAGCAAGATGAATGAAAGAAAAAGAATATGAGTATCAGGGAGAGAGTTCCAAATGGAAATGGCCAATCAGGGAGTTTTGGACAAATCGAGACATTGAGGACATGTCAATTTCCAGTTCTGGTTGCTTCCACCAAAGGTATCGCAGGACCCAACTCCGGGACACATTCGCATTAAATGTTTGGAAAAAAGAGGAGACTTTGGCAAAAGACCAGCCAGTGGATCAAAAGCAGAGCGATGGGCTGGAGGCCAAGTAAAGCAGGAACACGGGGGAGGAGTGATGGAAGAGCTGGGTCAAATGCTGCCAAAGGGCCACGCATGATGAAGACTAAAAACTGACCACTATATTTAGCAATGTGGGGTCACTGATGGCCTTGACAGAGCAGTTTCCATAGAGCAAGGGATCAGGGGAACAGCCAGAGTGGGTGCAAAATTGGATGGCTCAAGAGAATATGCAGACATTGAGTTTAAACTACTCATTAAAGATTTGCTGCAAAGACATGGGGTGGCAATTGGTGGGGGCGAATTAGGGTCAAGGAGTGCTGTTTTTTCTTTTAAGAGGATGGACTTTTATATACTGATAGGAGACAACTAGCAGGAGAACAAAATAGATGAGGTAGTGACTGAGAGGATGGATGTGGGAGTGACAGCCTGGAGAAGATTGGATGGATGGCACCCATGGAGACTTTTGGATGATCTGGCTTTCGATGTCACCTGTAATAAGAGGTGGGGCAGTGAGAGTGAGGTCACAGACATCAGAAGGCGAGAGGATGTGCTGGGAGTTGCTGGTGAAAGTTCCCTTCTGTTGGCTTCAGTTTGCTTGGTCAAAGTAGAAAAGTAAACTTACCAGCTGAGGAACGAGGAGGAAGAGCTACTAGAGTCAGGAGCAGGAGTTACGAAAGAGCCTTCAGGGACAATGGGATAGTGAAAAGAGCAGGGGGAGAAGGGGGGAGTGTGCTCTCAGAAAGTTACATTTTATCTTTGAGGTCCCCAAGTATTGGATGTGTAATTGCCCTTCCTGCTGTCTACAAAATAAAAATTGAATATGGTTCAGGGAAAATGCTATTTCATTCTAAGAGGCTGCCTGTTTCTCAGGAATGGTCATCTTAAACTGTAAACATTACAAAAATGTTGAAAAGAAGAACTTGTGTACCCAATGACCCACTATTTTCTATAAATTTGGTTGCTATTTAGTTCCCCTATCAATACCACAGAACTGATACTGCCTAGGATGGAGATACATCAATGCTTATGTGGAAATTAAATCTGTAACTTTTTCTTAAACTCCATGGCTTCCTTAACATCCCATTCCCCTTGGAATTTAGGGGTGTCTGGTATAAGAAATGAGAAACAGTTTAAGAAAATCCCGGCTAAGAATTACACAGCACAACCTCAGCTCAGAAGTATACAGCAGTAAAAAATGTTTAGAAGCAAAACTCCGTAACTACTCTTAAAGAATTTTGTAAACCTGGGTCTGCCCAGATGTTTGCAAACTGGAAAGGTACTCCAATCACTTGACCGGTATGGGAACCAGAGGCTGGTCAGCCTTTTCTGTAAAACCCAGAGAGTAAATATTTTCAGTTTTGCAGATCATTTTATTGTAACCATGCAGGTCTGCAATAAGAAAATGAAGAGCACTGGGAGACAGGAAACAAATGGGCATGCCCACACCCTCCCTTACACTCAGGGCAGGTTCTCTGTGGTGGGGAGCTTTGCCACAATCACTTGTTTCTTTGTTTCCATTGGTTTCTTTGTTTCCAACTTACTGCTCAAGCTCAGAACTTCAAGTGAGACTGGTCCTTCAGCATCCATGCAGAGAGAAGGCTGAGTGGGGGTGGGGACCCCACCTGACAGAGAAGAGAGATGGCTTGTCACCATGACATGAGACAATCCACACCTTCCAGGGAGAAAGGGAACAAAGATAAGGGAGGGGAAGAGCAGTGGGACCCCTGGGTCACCTACCAGGCTTCTCTCCCTCCACGGCCACTCTGGGGGCCTGGGTGGTGTTGGAACTCAGCTACAGTGATTAGGCTGAGGGGACACAGGATAATGGACCCTCTGTCTCCACACCAGGTTCCAAGCTCAGCCCCTCTAACTCTACGCTCTATGTTTCTGGAACTCACCTGGAATAATACATGATCAGTCCAGACCCAGAGCCCAAACACGACAAGGGTCACGTGGGGTTGTAACGCCGTGCTGAGTGGTCGGGGTCTCCTTGCAAATCTGCAGAAATCCCTGTTCTGCCTCATTCCTGGGAGAAACCCCACATCTCCTCCTACTCTGTCTGCTTTACTCTTGAGGCTGTTGTCCGGGAGGGATACAGAGTCCTTGAACCTGGCCCTCCAGACGTACATAAGCAGCCTGTTCAATAAAACAAATTATGCACTTTTCCACATTTGCTAGTTTTTTGATTCCAGAAAGGCTGCGGGACTCTTTCTCACTGTCTCCTGTGCCCCCACCACTTGGTGGCCCTCTCCTCATGGAAACACGATTTCCCACAACTGCACCCTGCCTCCAAGCTTGTCAGAAAGGAGTGACCCACAAAGACACAGGTGTATGTGAGGATCCTGTCCCCCAGCAGAAAGCCTACTCTTGGAGCCACGGACAGGGTTCTGGCCTCCTGAGCCGCTCAACTCTAATTGAAAGCCTAAACTGGGGACCCCGAACATTGCTGAATGACTTTCTGAGTCACCTTGGCCAGAGGGGCCTGATTTTTCGTTCCAGGAATGGATGTAGTGCAGCCTCCATTTTCAGGGCTGACATTCATGATGGATCTAGCTTCCCCAACTGCACCCCAGGAAGGAGAGGCCCTTCCATCCCACTGGCTAGAAACCCATCCCAGGGGAGTTCTGAAGCACCGCATCGCTATCAGGTCCAGCATCCCTACAGAATGGCCCCTCCCCCTGATTGAGCCCCTTCACTGGGCCTTCCCTGCCCTGGCATGACAACACCCCAGGTGGTGCTGGGGAAGGCAGGGAGTGCAGTGACGTGTGGGGGGAGCAGAGCCCCTTGCTCTGGAGTGAGGGTTCTTGGGGAGACCACAGAGCAAGGCACACACCACCCCCACCCTATAAACCAAACTCTTAGCCCAGCCAACACAGGGGCCACTCTGCGCTCTCTCACAGTGTCTCTCCTCTGAGACTGCACCCAATCCGGCATCTGGCACCCCAGCCCTACCTCCCCTCTTATGACAGATCCCGTCTTCATGGAAACTGCCTAGCAGCGCGTATTCAAGGCCGGCAGCGGGCCTGGCGGATCTGCATTTCAGGTGCCCTAACTGGCCAGCCGTGCGTGCCTGGGCTCAGTCCTCTATCTTGCCCACCGGCAGCCTGGGTCCACGTCCGGTGCAAGGGGAGGCCCCGGAGCCCAGGCTGAGCCCCGCACACAGACAGGTGAGGGTGCCCCCGCCCCGCTGCCCCGTTGCCCATCTGCCCCGCAGCCTCGCTGCCCCTTGCCCCGCCCACTGGTGGCAGCACCGCCCCAGCCTCTGGCCGGCGCCACCTGCAGGTGAGGATGTCCGCGCGGCCCCGCCCTCCCCGGCCCCGCCCAGCTGTCCCATAAGCCTCCCCCCACCCCCGTGCTGGCCGTGCCCTGGCTCCCATTGGCTCCACAAGTTCTGCCCTCGCACATCTAGACTCGGGAGGACGCACGACGCAAGCGATAGGGGAGGGCCCTGCGGCGTTGCCATGGTTACAGGCGCCGCGCTCCGCACGGGCCACAGTGCGCTTCTGGGGAGGGGAGCGGGCTCCGGAAGTGTGTAGCTGCCAGGGACCATGGCGGTGCTTGCTGCTGGGCTTGGCGGCTTGCTTGGCCGGGCGACTAGTTCTGACCTGGTCAATAGGCGGCTGACATCCTGTCTGGGGCGGCGTCCCACAGAAGGTAAATGTACGTCCGCGCCGTCGGCGGGGCCGGTGGACATCAACCGTGGTGGGATCGGGGTTGGGGTGGTGGCGGGGGAGGTCTATGGTGCCGGGGAGCGTTTTGGGGCGGGGCGGGGCAGGGCTTGGGCACAGCCTCAAGGTTTCCTCCCCCTCAGGCCCTGGGGCTGGGGCCGCGAGTCTGGGTCTCCCTTAGTGGCCTCGGCCTCTCAGAACCCCCCGGGAAGGGCAGGCAGAGAACCCATCTTAGATGAAGCGGGGCCTTACCCGGGTTTTGAAGAGCCCCAGAATCAGATGTTGGAATGGTGTGATTTATCAGCCTTGTTTATCTGCAGGGAAATTTCAGTTCATTCCAGATGTTGGTTCCTTCAGTCAACCTCAGGAATAAGACACAAGGGTCAGTGCCGATAAGCAGTTATCTAGGGCTTAACTCAAAATAAACTATGCGGGGTGTAGGGATGGTAGATAGGACCCTCTCTCTTGAAGTTAGCAGTCTTATGGGATTAGAGGCTCTGGATGAGGATTACATCCTCATCTGCAGAAATGGAGGCTGTGAGAAACACACAGAGAAGGGAGGGGTGTGGTGGCGGTAACTCATTACAGAATCTAGGACCCTTGCCTGGCTCTAGTGTAGAAGAGTCTCACCTAGGATAAGGCAGCAGTTATCAAAGTGTATCCAAGGCCCCTGAGGTGCAGGACCATTTTCATAGAAACGCCGGGATGTCACCTGCCTTTTGCACACTCTTGCTCTCCCGTGTCCCTGTGGGGTTTTCCAGGGAAAACTTGGCCTGTGATATCAAAAAACAGGGAATGCAGAGGCAGATGGGAGAATTCAGCTCTCACCAGTCCAAAAGAGATTTGCAGAAATTAAAATCACTGCTATTCTTCTCACTAATGATTTTTGTTTTGAAAAATAGAATTATATTTTGTTTAAGAGTATTAATGGTAACATACAGCAGACTACTAATATTTTTAAGTGAATTCATGCACTTTTTCTAACTTCTTATTCAACTTCTAACACAGGAAATATTGATAGATTTAACTCACATAAATAGCAGTCTTTTGGGGTTCTCAGTAATTGTTAAGAGTGTATAGGGTTCTGTAGAACAAGAAGTATGAGAGCCCCTGGAGAACGAGTGCTCAGGTGCTTAGTGGTGTCAGACGGACGCCAAGATGTCTTCCGCAACTGCTCCCGGACTTGAAGTAATTGGCCACATGGAAATGGGCGGGCAGTGCCTCCACTTTACAAACCAGAAGCTGCTGAATGTGTCTGGAGTCTAGGCCATGGGCTGTGCAGGGATTCCCATTTTATCTGTTGTATCTAAGCCGGGATTCCTGTGAAAAGGCCTGGCCCTGAAGACCTGCTCTCCTTTGCTCCCTGCCAGGTACCTTCTGTGTGACTTCAACCTTCCAGAGGGCTTCAGCCTCCGTACGAACATCTGCATCCTCATTGCCTTCCTCCTGAAGGCCCTGCTGATGATGGAGGAGCCGGTACTGGGGCCACCTCTACCACTGGCAGAGCCCCGACATCAACCAGGTCTGGATTCCCTGGTCCGACTCCTTTGACCTCCCAAGTCTCAACAGAAACATCCCTGACATTGAGTACGAGCAGTTCATTGCAGGTGAGGCGGTGATCATTTAACTGGGGCCAGGTGGTCGTTGTTCTGGTTCCGATCTGAACATCGGGCCATCTTACTTTGGTCTTGTCAGTCTGCTTAGGGGCCTTGCTCATATTTCCCACACTGCAGGTGAATTTGGTTTTTCCATAGATTTTTCGGGAAATCAATTTGAAGTGTATGAGCTCTATGTCCCCTCACCTCTGAAAACCCTGGCCTCCTGGTGAGATGGAGCGGTGACAAGGAGGCCACTGCCACAGACCTTGTCCCAGAAGGACTCGCTCCCTCTGCACTCAGGGCTTTTCTTACCTGTAGGAAAACACGATGTTTGTGTAGCATGGGCCACGTGCTGGAGAAGGTATGTAACTGCCCATCCAGTATAATTTGGTCCTGCTCAAGCTACACATTTTAAGTTTTGTAAGAGGGAAGACTTCAAGATGTTCTTTGAATAAAGATATTTAGAGCTTATCAATTTTTTAAAATTGAAATGTGGTTGATTTACAATGTTTTGTTAGTTTCAGGTATACAGCATAGTGATTCAGTTGTACATATACATAGTCTTTTCTTTTTCAGGTTCTTTTCCATTATAGGTTACAAGAACTGAATATTGTTCCCTGTGTTCTACAGTGAATCCTTGTCGTTTGTCTGTTTTACATATACTAATTTGTATCTGTTAATCCCAAACTCCTGTTTGCTTTATAAGTCTGTGAGTCTGTTTTTGTTTTATAAATAAGTTTATTTGTATCATTTTCTTTAAATTCCACATATAAATGATATCATATGATACTTGTCTTTGTCTGACTTATTTCACTTAGTGAGATAATCTCCAGTTCCCTCCAAGTTGCTGTAAATGGCCTTATTTCCTTCTTTGTTATGACTGAGTAATATTCTGTTATATCTAAATACCACATCTTTATCCAGTCATCTGTCAGTGGACGTTTAGGTTGCTTCTATGTCTTGGCCATTTTAAACAGTGCTCCTGTGAACATTGAGGTGCAGGTATCTTTTGGAATTAAGGTCCCCTCTGTATATATGCCCAGGGGTGGGATTGCTGGATTAGGTGATAAGTTTTGTGTTTTGTTTTTTTTTTGTCTTTTGAGGAATCTCCATACTGTTTTCCACAGTGGCTGCACCAAACTACATTCCCACCAACAATGTAGGAGGGTTTCCTTTTCCCACACCTCTCCAGCATTTATGGTTTGTGGACTTTTGAATGATGGCCATTTTGACTGGTGTGAGATGATAACATTGTAGTTTTGAGCTGCATTTCTCTGATAATTGAGCAATATTGAGCATTTTTTTATATGTCTATTGGCCATTTGTGTGTCTTCATTGGAGAATTGCTTGTTTAGTTGTTCTGCCCATTTTTGGATTTGGTTGTTTATTTATTTCTTATTTAGTTGTATGAACTATTTATATAGTCTAGAAATTAAGCCATGATCAGTCTCATCTTTTGCAAATAGTTTCTCCCATTCCGTAGGTTGTCGTTTTGTTTTACTTATGGTTTCTATTGCTGTGCAGAAGTTTATAAGTTTAATTAGGTCTCATTTATTTATTTTGCCTTTTATTTCTGTTGCTTGGGTTGCTTAGATTGCCCTAGGAAAACATTGCTGAGATGTGTGTCAAATAATGTTTTGCCTATGTTTCCTTGTGAGAAGTTTATAGTGTCTTGTCTAATATTTAAGTCTTTAAGCCATTTTGATTTTGTTTCTTTTTGGTTTTTTTGTGAATTTATTGTATGCTTTTGATTTGTGGTTACCTTATTCTTCAAATATATCAACCCATTACTATATCTATTTCCTTTAGACTGATAATCACGTAGGCTCCAACACATCCTAAGAATAACAAAGAAAAAAAAGAAAGAAAAAAATCTATATTTTCTTGCTCCCCTCTTCCATTCCCACCTTTTTTTATTTTGATGTCCTTTTTCATTTTTACATCTTTATGTTTATTCTCTTGTAACTCGTTATTGCATTTCCAACTATGGTTGTCCTGTTTCTATAGCATCCTGCTTCCTTTCTATTTAGAATAGAAACTTTTAATGTCTCTGTTAGGTTCAATATTACTGAATTATCTCCCCTCCCCCTCTCCCCTCCCCCACAGGCCTCTGAATACTCAGTCCAGGAAAGCTAAACCATTCTAGCCTTCATCGGTTCTGGGAAAGCAATCTTCAGAGTGGGAAAAAACATTGAAAAATAATATTCTGTGAGTTGCTTTCTACCCTTGCCCAGAGATGAGAAACATCTGAAGGTGGAGGGAAAAAGTTGGAGGTGGGGAACACAAAGTCTTTTCTCCTTTTGCTACTGAAGAAATGATTGCTTTTTTAATTAGTGATGATGCCCTTTAAATTGGTGAGATCGAGATTCCACAGCTTCAGCGCCTGTGAATAACCAGCTGGGAGAAAGCTCTCCAGGGCCCCTGCAGTGGGAAAGGCAGCCCCTCTGAGCACCTGTTATTCTGTATTCTTCCTGCCTCCACACGGTTTCGCTAGGCACCGTGCAGGACAATGCAGTAACCCAAGGTGGAGGACAGGGAGACCCCTGCTGTGTGTCGAGCCACAGGAGTCCACACTTGAAGGACAAAATGTAGAGTAGTCGGGCAGTCATAGGAACAGATGATGGTTGAGACCCAGGATAGTGTCCTGGAGTCCAACAGCCAAGGTTGGTGGGGCAGATGGGGCCCTGGAGCATGGACAGTCCTTGAGGGATCTGAAGCAAAGATAGGAACCAAGAGACTGGATTCGTGTGGGGGTACGGCTCCCCTTGGAGGCTGCGGGGCAGCTCAGTGAGCCCAGGGGGAGTGGGCACTTCCCCAAAGCTGGGTTGACAGGTCACAACCAACTCACTGGGGACCGAGAGGCACTGAGTCATTTTTAACTTTTTGTCCCTCTTCCTGGAAAAGGAACTGCTGCCTGTTAAGTAGCCTGTGTCGAAAGTAAGAATAAAAGACATGAAGCAAGATTGCCTCAAAAGTCATCCATTGTGTAGTTGTTAATAAGGGTCAAATGCAAACTTGAATAGATGAAATGAATCATTCATCAGAGGATTTTAAAACCCTTTAAAATAAAAATTCTTTCTGCCTTTGTTCTTCATTACAGGGTTCACTTGGTGATAATAGTAGTAACCAAAGCAACATCAAACCCTTACAGAACTCTGTCCTGCTGTTCCAGGAATGCTGTGTTCACGACAATCCAATGAGTAGGCACCACTATGAGTTCCACTTTAAAGGTAAGGACATTCATTAATCACACGGCTAATAAATGGCAGAGCTGGGACTTGAACCCAAGCTGTCAAGCCCCAGAGCCCCCTCTCAGCCCCTTCACTGCAGCTCATCACTTGGCATGCCCGACACAGGCCAGCATTTAAGAGCAGCGTTAACTTGGCCAAGGCTGCTTCAACACTTGGTCTCTGTTTCCTCATCTGTAGAATGGGGGTGTGGGCAGTGAACTCTGTGAGCTCAGTGGTCACTTCCTCCAGCTCTGTTATTATTCTGCTTTGAGTTAGTTCGGTAAGTATCCGAGCCCCTACATGGCCCACACATGGGCTGGCCCTTTGCTAGGCCATGGGTTATGGAGAAAAGTAAGATCAGCCTGCTTCTCCGAGGAGCCGGTGTCCCTCCACGGGAAGCAGTTGCGAGGCCCAGGCTCCCTCGCTGGCAGTCAGGGGCTGGGCAGGAAAGTCTGATAAGAGAAGATGGAGGCAGAGCCCCTCCGGGAACAGTTGTGGCCACACAGCTCTCAGTAGCGAGAGCCTCTGTGAAGGCTGCTGAGAGGGGAGTCCTCATGAGGCCAGTAGTCCCCCCAAACTAAGCCCTCAGGACAAAGATCTAGCCAACCCTTCAGTGTCACCATAGAGCCAGTCCATCCTCATCACTGTGACTCTGTGCTCCATTGTCCTGGGTCCTCTCTTCCCCCTACACCCAGAAGACTTTCCTCCCTCTCTTCTCTGAGTGTCCCCTCACTTCACCCGTGGTCCCTGCTTCCTGGGTAACCATCTCTGGAGTTGACACTTTGCCCCCTCACACACCCCCGTTTGATCAGGAGCCTCGGTTGACCTCCTTGTGCTCACTTTCCACCTTCAGATCATTGCTCCTCCTCTCTTGGGAGCTACTGTAAATCCCAGATCCTTTCCTAGAAGTGCCTGCCACCCTAGCCTCCCTGCTCATCTGCCTCAGTAAGGAGAACCTGGACCACCAGCTCTGTATTGCCTCACCTCCTACCATCAAAACATCAAAGTTGATTCTCCCTCCACCACCCAGTATGATCATTTTAGGGTCTTCTTCTCCTCAGCCTGAGCCAGCCACCCCCCATTCACCCTATCCCCAGGTTCATACCCGGGCTTGTCTCCTTCCAGGGTCAAGCCTCTCTCCTTGAAGTGCCCACCACTAGCCATCCGGCTGCTTCTCCACCAGCCTCCCTGGCCCTCTTTCACCCTCACTGGGGCATCAAGCACTGACTCCTCTGCTTTCCTGCCTGTCCACGTTCCTCTTACTTCCACTTCCCCAACTTCCAGCTCTGCATCCA
Organism: Vicugna pacos; assembly: GCF_048564905.1. NCBI lineage: Eukaryota > Metazoa > Chordata > Mammalia > Artiodactyla > Camelidae > Vicugna > Vicugna pacos. The sequence goes on along the minus strand of NW_027328740.1, from coordinate 67,524,650 downwards.
CAGTCAGCACTCTCTTTATGACAAACAAAACTCCCTTGACCCTTGATCTTTTCAGTTCCTCACCAGGATGACTTCCATCTCGGTTCACCCAGCTCTATTTGTTCTGAGCCTGCAGGCAGCAGGCTCTCCCAGCACAGATTTCTAAGACTACAAATCAATGCCCACCATGTTGCCACTGCCAGGCAATCCTCCAGGATTTCTCTAGTGAGCACATTTCCCCGCTTATCACTCAGTCGTGTCAACATTCTCTGCTCTCTGCACACCTCTAAGCTTCCCTCTGTCTCTTCCCTGACTCCCAGCAGATGGCCTTGCCTCCTGCTTCAGAGAGAATGACATATTACTGGAAAGGAACTCGCTCACCTGCAGCAAATCTGCTCACCTCACCTTTTATCTGTCTCTCTCCCACCTGGACTCTAGCTGTAGTTGTTCTTAATTTAGTGAGTTTAGTTGACATATATATACCCAGTTAAAAGCATAGCACACTATAGGCTACCTTCTACGGCTTACTTTTTAAATTTTACATAGAGTGTGTGATTCATCCATTTCGTTGCATGTACCTGCAGTTCATTTGTTTTAACTGATCTTAAACATTGTGTGTGTGAAAATAACACAAGAGAATGGTAAGCCAGGATTCAGGATGCTGGTTACTTCCTGTGAGAGGAGGCCAAGAGCAGGATAGGGAAAGAGGACACAGTATGTAACTGTCAATATTCCTGTTACGATGCTGGGTGATAAGTTCATAGCTGTATCTTATAATACTAATTTTAATACATAAATACCTCTGACAGTCACCTACGTTGAGAATGTTTCATGAACCAAGACATACAATGGATAATATTACATCATTATTGTTATGTAATCTTGTTATATTATACATTAATCATAATCTTACATTATTTGTTATGGGTTATATGTTATATAGGTGCATGAATTATATATTATGTATATAAACACCTACATATGTATTATATACTATCTGCTGATAAATAAACAGAACATAATATGCTAGTATATCTTCTATTATGTATAATTTAATAAATGATATCATACTATATCCTGTTATATGACATGGCACATAATCGTTAATAAAATAAGAAATCTGTCAATATATATTGGTAATTAATAAATTTTTTTTAAAAAGCCCACAGCTTTTAACGCCAACACCACTCCTGCTGTCACTATCTTTCCTCTTCCCTTTCATGGTCGTGGTCCTCACGGTGCTATCCGTTCCCCCTTTCATCTCCTTATCCTGAACCTTCCTCCTCCTCCCTTTGCATGCTGGCTTCTGCCCCGTGGTCCCTCTAGTCACCAGTGGCCTCTGGGGCACTGATTTGCGGGCACGGTCTCAGGCCCCAGCTCACCTGGATGTTCGCCGCCTCTGCTACCGCTGGTGGGGGCGGGGCAGGGGGCAAAGTGCACCTCTTGTCCTGGAAGAGAACACAGCACAGACTCAGTGACCAGCAGCAGATGTGGCCGGGACCTGCAGGACTTGGGGGAGAGCCAGACTGTCTGCATCCAGACCGGGGGCAATTGGAGTGTGAAGAAACCCAGTTCTCACTGCCCCTGAAGTGAGGAAAACACCCTCAGATGAGTTAAAGTGCTTATGACATAGGTCTGTTGGCTGGAAAGGACAAACGGGCCCCTAAGGGGAGGTTAGGTGATGTTCCAGGCCCCACGAAAGCCCTAAGGGCTGGCTGGGAAGCAGGCTGGACGCTCCACTGGACCCAGTGTACCCTCGGGGGTGGGGCCTTCCGGAACAAGCAGAAAGCCCTCGGTCTCTGGGGGGAACGCAGCAGTGTGGGAGCATCCCTGCAGCGAGTCAAGTGAATTCAGGGCCTGTGGGATCCGTTTGTATGGCCACATCGAGCCTCAGCAGAAGCCACAGCAGGTGTGGATTCCTGTCTCTCCAGCTGTCATCTTCGTGTCTGAGTGCCAGGCTTCAGACCCGATCCCCTGGGGCGCAAGGACAGTTATAGACAGAGGCGGCTCGGGGAGGCCCCAAGAGGGTGGTACTGGCCTTCCTGCCGACACGATTACATGAAGATCAAACAATCCATCGATGGGAAGAAAATAAGAACCATGATCACATCTGGACCCCAAGCTTAGATGTGGTATTTGGGTGACATTTATTGACAATCCAGTGAGGTTCTGGCCAGGGCAGCAAGCCAGGAGTGACACTGAGGAGCATCATTGTGCAGAGGCTGGACTGGGTGTCTGCAGGCTCCTCCCAGGAGAAGCCTCAGTGTTTGGGAGGTGGCTAACATGCCTCCTTCGTGTTACCAGCAAGTGGTGCCACCTGCAGAAAATCAGCTGTAATCCTGGGATGGATCAGCCCTGAGTGATGTGATAAAGGCTCCTACAAGAGGGGGCGCCTGATGGACAGTGAACCAACCAACAGGCTGATGAGATTCCCAGCTGTGTTTATCGTGCTTTCGTAGCCAAGAGTGAGGAGAGAGTTGAATGGCTCACCATGAATATTTTAACAACTTGAGATGGTTCCATGTCTCACTGCATTTAAGTGTCACCTGGAGGAATTCAGGCAGTGTTTAGACCCAGGGGAGGCTAACGGCCTCTTGGTTCCTCATCAACCTGGCAAGCCCACCAGCCCTCTATGGCCAGACCTTGTCAAGTCCCTTCCCTTGTTAGAACAAAACATTTCCCACGCACGCCTGTGGTAAGCTTTTGTTTTTTTTTAATTAATGGGAATGAAGATACTTTACAGCCTCCTCAGACCTTTCCTTAGGGCTTCTCGCCTTAGACCACGGCAAGGGGGCCCGCTGCCCTCAGTCCTGCACTGCAGACGGTCCCCCTGGCCCTGACACTTCCTCTGGCCACGCCCTCCATTGGGTGGAGTCAGCAGGGCCAAGGGGACATGGCCATTGCCTCCTTCCCGTGCTCTAGAAACCCAGGACCACGAATGCCCTGCCTCAGCAGCCCCAATCCATTTCTAGTGCCTGCACCGGCTCTCCCCAGAATTCAGATTCCCAGGACTCACAGAGAGGCCAAAGGGCAGCTGTTTGCATGGAGGTTATAGGCAGAGCCGGAAGTGAATTCTGAGTGTCCCCATGTGCACATCCAAGGCCCCTTATGGCAAGGGATGGACCCAGCATTGGGAAGAAAAGAGTCAGACTAGTGATCAGAGTCTTGGAATCAGCTCTCCCCACACACTCACTTTCTTTGCAGGACTCCCCTGAGTCTGGGAATTCTAATTTTGAACCTGGCCTTCCCCCTGATAATGAATGTATATTTGTAAAGGTAGGACTTTAACCTACTGCACTTAAAATGTTTAGATATATAGGATGTGAGCTCCCAGATATGCTCTGGAACTGCACTTCCAAAGGTCCAGAGCATTTATGTTGGCTCTACTGAGACTGTAAGTGGCAAAGACCGTCTCCAGAGAGGAGGGGCTCCTGCTTCATGCTCCGAAGCCATGATCTACTGAGAGGATAAAACAATGGACACTGAGACCCTCAAATGTAAATAGATTTAGAATAAAGCCAAAGGTGTGTATGACGTGTGTGTGCGCACACAAGCACCTGGGGAATTGTGTTGTACATGACTGTGAGTGTGTATGTGGCTGTGCGTGCGTGCGCCTGGTGATGTATGTGGTAGTGAGTATGCTATGTGTGTGTGTGCGCCTGAGGACGTGTGTGGTTGTGTGTATGCTATGTGTGGGTGTGGTACATGAGTCCATGTACGTGTGTGTGTATAGGGAAGTATGTGGAGCAAAGCCAGTGTGTCTGCACGTGTGTTTGTGTGTATGTGCATGCATTAGTTTTAACAGTAGAAGCTGTCTTTTAGAATTCTGAAGTAGTAAAATTTGTATGATGTCTTTCGCTGTATAATTCAAAATTAAAAAATCTTCAGTCACCAGAAATTTATTAACCCCCCGATTCTGATTTTTTTTCCATATTGATATGTCTTCATTTTACTGATGAGGAAACTTAGCTTAGAGATGTTAACTGACTCAACCAAGGGGATGGAGCCCGCACGCCCAGGGCCAGGACGCAGTCCAAGCCACGCTGCTCCAGAGGCCTGGGGCCCTGCTCACGATTACACGTGGCCTCTTGGCAGGGGAACAGATTCTGATGGGCTGTGGCCAGCGTGCAGGCTGTCCAAGCCGGGGACTCGGGAAGCCAGGCGGAGAGTACCAGACAGCAGACAAGAGTGAAGTCCTGCTCAGAAGTCAGAGAGGTTCCTAGGTCTTGGATGAGGAAGGAGGCTCACTGCTCAGCCTTGATCCCTTTGCTAGTGGCCAAAAGGGACCAAGGCCCACGAGAGCCCTTCTGGGAGCTGCCTGCCAAAACCTGGAAAAGGACTGTTCAGGACTGGCTCTGCAGTAGGGGCAGAGGAAGGAAATGTAGCCTCTTGGTGGACATTCTTGGTGATGGCAGTAGGAGGCCTAGCAGCCTTGTTATGGGGGTGGCAGGACAGGGTCCTAGTGGATGATCGTTTTCACGTGTCTTAAAAATCATTGTTTCATATATTGTATCCATTTTGTGGTTTATTTTAGGATGATAAATATGGTCTCTTTTACTCCATATTAGCTGGATTGATTAATTTTTTATTGATAATTTTCTCTTCAATGATTTGGAAGGTATATTGCCTTTTAATGAAAATTCTCTCTAAACTTTTATAAATCATCTCTAAGTTCATAACTTTATATGTAATTGGACCAGTATTCCTATAACACTATCAAAAATGAAATAATCTATTAGATCCTGTACCACAATAATAATAAATTTAGCATATTTTACCTCTCTGCTGTTCCAGATTGTGTGTGTGTGCGTGTGTGTGTGTGTGTATGTCCCCCAGTGACTACTTTTTGACAGTTGCTTTCAGTTTGTTATATTAACAATGAAAATATAGGTATAAACTTCTTGGATTTCATTGCTCACTACCACAATTTAATACCATGTCTTTCCCACTATTGAGTTATTTACTTATCAGGATTTTCAAATCAACTGGACACATGATTCACTAAGTTTTTTCGAGTGCTGGACTTGGAACACTTTCATGTATGTATGCAGCTTTATATTCTCCTCAACAACTCTCAGCGTGTTGTTGATGGCCCAAGACTTGTTTTAAAATATGGCATTGTTTTTCATCATCAAAAAAACAAAAAAGTTTTCTTGATTTAAAGTCCTGTCGTTTTATGACTGGCTAGACTTGTCAGCTGGATAGAGATTTCCTTAACCTTCCTCCTTCTTTTCGCCATATCTCGGATTCATCGAGATGCATGTTTTTACCATTTCTCAGATGGGCTTCCACTTTGACTTCTGCTTTAAACCATCACCCCACTCTTTCTCCATGCTTATTCCTGAAAAAGTGAGCTCTCTATTGGATTAAAGATGATTCCCGTCAGAGATGTGTGGCTCCCTGTCCAAAGGTCCAAATGAAGAGAAAAGGAAAGATTCCTGTTTCTGGTGGTTACATTTTGTCAGCTTAGAGATCTAGTTATCCGTGTGCCTGTGGTGGAATCTGCAATATCTTGGCTCAGAGTTTCCTTTTTCTGGCTTACTATTGGAGCCGTATTAGCTGGAGTCACGGCGCTGTGGCCGTTGTCAGGATCCCGGGGCTGAGGCAGCCCCTCTCCACCCTTGTTATTTTCATCTTGCAAACTGGGTCCCAGCTATGCGAACCCTGCACATGGTGGCCAGGATCGCCCCCCATGTGACGTGTCTCCAGTTCCTCGGTGTCCCTCACTGCTATCAGCTAGCTCCAGTAAGTGCATGAGCTGGCTTCCACTGCGGACCTTCCTCCTTCCTCTCCAGGCAGGCCCTCCTTTCCCACTAGTTGTCCTTATACCTTCTGTCCTGCGCTACAAAACTGAAGGAATTCCTCAGCGTTTCCAGCAGGTAGATGGCGCTCTCCTATGTTTGGACTCCAGTGTTTGCAGTGGAAATTTAGGAGGCAGAAAGGAAGAGCTTGGGGGTTCTTCGTATCTAGGGGCTCCCTATCCAGCAGATTCAACTAACAGTGGTTTGAAAATATTCATGGAAAAACAGAAAGTTTCAAAAAGCAACACTTGAATTTGCCATACACTGACAACAACTTACATAGCATTCATGTTGTATTAGATACCGTGAGTAATCTAGAGATGATTTAAAGTACACAGGAGGACACAGCAAAAGAGAATGTGACAATAAATGTACGTGTATATTCATGTATAACTGAAAAATTGTGTTCTAAGATGGAATTTGATGCAACATTGTAAAATGACTATAAATAAAAAATGTTTGTGTATATATATATATGTGTGTATATATATATATATATATATATATATATATATATATATATATATATATATATATATAAATTACATGGGAGGGTGCGCATAAGTTCCATGCAAGTCCTATGCCATTTTATACAAGAGGCGTCAGCATCCATAGATGTTGACGTCAGGGGGGAGTCCTGGAACCAGTGCCCCATGGTTACCAAGGGATGACTGGAAGTCCAGGCTCCTTATCCCAGCCTGCCATGTCCCCACGTTGTCTGAATCCTACCTGTACCACACTTTCCTTGTCACTCTCCCCCAGCCCTGGCAGACTGCCCTCTGATTCTTGTACAGGCCACACTCACTGCGCTTCATGTCTGGCCCCTAGAAATACCCATTACTTTCTGAACATGGCTGTGCTTTCACAAAATGGGCTGCATTTTCACTAGAGAAGACAGTGTGGAATTTCCTTTAAAAGCTGAAAATAGACTAAACTCATGATAAAGTCTTCCCACTCCCGGGCATATGTCAGAAGAAAACTCTAATTCAAAAAGTCACATGTACCACAATGCTCACAGCAGCACTATTTATAATAGCCAGGACATGGCAACAACCCAAGTGTCCATCGACAGCTGACTGGATAAAGATGTACTAGTATATTTATACAAAGGAATACTACTCAGCCATTAAAAAGAACAAAATAATGCCATTTGCAGCAACATGGATGGACGTACAGATAGTCATTCTAAGTGAAGAAAGCCAGAAAAATGCCATATGATATCACTTATATGTGGAATCTTAAAAAGACACTAATGAACATAACTACAAAAGAGAAACAGACCCACAGACATACAGAAACAAACTTACGGTTACCAGGGAGAGAAGGGGATGGGAAGGGATAAATATGGGAATTGGAAAAGTGTCCCTCTTGGGGAGTTATCGAAATGTTAGCTATCTTGATTGTGGTGATGGTTTTCTGGGTGTAGACATCTATCAAATTGATCAAATAGGACATGTGAAATATGTGTAATTTACTATACAGGAATCATACCACAATAAAGGTGCCTGTAAAATAAAAAAAAAAAGCAACAAGAAAAGGTTGGCGACATTGTTTCCTACGTTTTTATGTGTCTTAAGTGAGTGGGTCTTCAAGATTCTCGTCTGCCATATTTTCTGAACCAGAAGTGCCCTCCTTCCCTTTTCTTTGATAAAAATGTCAGTGGGTGGCATTTATTCCCGTTGCTTCAACTTCTCTCTGTCCACTGATTATCTGTCAAATCTTTTCGAGCAAGGACATTTCATTTCAGTCCCAGAAATATATTTATAATTGACAAGTAGACATTCCCACTTGATTAGCCCATAAAAATCTCAAGCTCTGTATGTTTGGATTTACACTCGCTCAGAACTAGGTTTACTTCTTCAAACAATGGCATCACTATCCCATCTGTTTTCCGTGACATACATCTGGGAGTTTTCCTTTACTTTTCTACTCCCTCACCCCCGTCAGTACTACAATTCTATTCCTTAATGTCCCCCAACTAAGTCCCCGCCCCTCGCTCCCCACTGCATTAATTCCCACCCTTTGCTAGTCTCCCCAGTGCTGTTCTTTAGAGTGAACAATCCACTTTTCTCACTTTTAATGACTAATCTGTGTCACTCTCCTCCTTAAAACCCCAAAGAATTCCACACGGCGTATGTGAGGAAATCCACACTCCCTGATTTAACGTCACAGCTTCTCATCACTTAGTTGCTGCTTTTTTTAGCCTCAGCTTCCGTTAGTTCCCCACAGCCTCTAGCCTCACTGACCTTCCTTCCCTAAGTGCAAAGTGCTCTTAGACAAGACCAGACCTCTGCACTAGACACACAAGCTGCCGAGAATCCCGTGCCCAGCACTCACTCTCCTGGCCTAGAGATTTGCTGGAATCCGTCAGATGTCAGTGCAGAAAGCATTTCCTCTCTGACACCTTCCCTGCCTTCTAGAACCCTGCCCCAGGCAGTGCAAGAGCCCCTCTGAACATATAGTATATATGATGCCAAGTGATTCTTACCACATTGTTTTGAAAACCTATATAATTTTTTCTCTTCCACGACACACTGTGATCCCCTTGAGGGATGGGGGGCTGTGTGGTATTTGTCTAGACAGCTAATGTCTGGCACAGACCCCAGGCCATCGGAAAAAGTCTGCTGACTCATCAAGAAGACTTGTCGTCTTTGCGATGTAAGAAAGACTACATGCTCTCTGATCTTACACCATCCGGCAAGGGTCAAAATAATTTCACATAGAACTACAGAGGCAAAATATTTGTATTATTTTCCTCTTTGTGAGCCCGAGATCATAGGCATCCTGGAACGTGTCACTCTAAGCTGTCTGTCCCCTAGGCTCTCACGCCCAGCTTCAACATATTTTTTAGAAGTTGTAGGGATACGTGTACATCAGCCCGTCTTACAGTAAATGGTGCTTCAGCCTCACCAAGTTTAATATCCATATAAAAATCAGAAATCTTCCAAACTGAAGTCTGAAGAAACATTTCCTTTTTGTCCTTCCAGTCTGTCTGCCATCTGCATCCCACATCCCCACTGCTCATCTGCGTCAGGCCACGTTCTATCTAGAAACATTTCCGGTGGGACACTTGGATAAGAACTAATTACAGCAGTAATGAAACTGGTCCCATGAACGTAGGCTCTGCACAACAAGGATGTTTGACCAGAGGCCTCAGCCGCGGCCTGCAGGGTCTGTTCACGTTTTCTTCCTGTCTTCCCTGCAGATGTTGTGCAGAAAATCAAGCCTGCAGTTAAAGTCATAGAAGGCCCAAGAAATTCAGAAAAATGGAGTGAGATTCATCTCCTTGGGAATATTTTTGAAAACCATCCACTAATAAGAAGAGATTTAAGAGGTTTGTTTCAAAGCAGATGATGTCCAACTGCAGGTGGGTCAGTTTTGTCATTGTTGCTCGCTAGTTGGCTTTCTGCTGCTTCTAACATGCCGCTTTTAAGAGAAGTGGCCTGAGTCGGCCCTCAGAGCAGAAAGGTGGGCTGGGCCTGGAGACAGCCAAGCTCCTCTGCTGTGTAGTGACCCGCTGAGAAGGGAGGGTTGGCCCAAGGCTTCCTCTGACTCTCTCCCTCAGTTATAAACTCTATGAAGGGAAAATGGAAAAAAATCTAAATTCAATATGGTATTGTCAAAGTATAAACATAATTGTCTTTGGAGGTGATGGTATAGTTCAAGGGGTAGAGTACGTGCTGGATTCAATTTGCGGTATCTCAATGTAAAAAAATAATAAGAAAAAGTCTTTAAAAAAAAGAAAAATAACGAAGAAGAAAAGAGATCTCAAACAACCCCAGTTTAAAAAGAAAAAAAAGTCTTTTAAAAATAGTAGTCAGCAAGGTCTTTTGCTAGACTAGGAGTTTGGGATTAACAGGTACACACTACTATGTATAAAATAAGTAACCAACTCTCAGGTCCTTAATAAATTATTTCAACCTGAATCATTTTTCTTTTTTCCCCTAAGCAACCCATGGAAGCCTCTGAAATTCTCATCTTATAAAAGAATTCATTTAAAGGTGGTTTGAAAGTTACTGGTTAAAACAGTTATTTGTGGTTCCATGAATATAGGACTAGTAAGAAAGACAATCAGTAAACTAGTAAGCAAATAAATATATGATGTACTGCCAGGAACTAATAATTGCCACAAAGAAACATAAAGCATATTAGGAGAGAAAATGTTTGAGTAGGAAATATGTGTGTGCTATTTTAAATAATCTGGTCAGATAAGTCCTCTCTGAGGGTAAATAATTGGAACAAAGTCCTGAATAAAGCAAAAGAATAAGCCACGTAGGTAACAGACAAGAAAAGCCTCCCAGGCTGGAAGAAGTGTAAGTACGAGACTTGGAGTTAGAAACACAGCTGTCCTGGTGGGGGCCATCGGGGCGGTGATGATGGGCTGGAGCAGAACGGTGAGAGCTGAGGCTGCAGAGATGGGTGAGGGCCCGGATCACATAGGGCCTTGGTAGGGACTCTGGATATCCTTCTGAATACAACGGAAAATCAGGAAAGTATTTTGCAAAGTGGAACAACTTGATCTGATTCATAGTTTAATAAGACTGTTGTGGGTAACGTATGGGGAAAAAGCAATGGAAGCAGGGCAAGGTAAGCTGATGGGAAGCCAGTGGGAAGAGTGCTGCTGACCTGGAGAGAGACAACGAGGTTGAGCTGGGATGGTGGCGGGAGACGGGCTGAAAGGGGGATATGATTTAACAGTAACAGTCACAGGCCTTAATGCTCGAGTTGGACACAGGCACAGAGTGGTACAGGGTGATGGGTATGTGATATTTGGGGATGAGCCACAGTTTTTGTGCAGAGACCTGACAGGAGAATAAAGTGGGGACGTTGACCTCGGTAAGAAAAGTTGGTGGGTTTTGAATTCCCGCTAGAGTCGCGTCTCTGTATCTCTGTAGATGAAGTCAGCAGAGCAGGGATGGGTGTTCCTACTTCTGCAGAGAATTGCGTGTCCTCCTCATCGACTAATTCGAGAGGCCGACCTGCCCATCCAATTGCAACATCTTGAATCTGCTTCTTTCTATCCAGGAGATTTCCAACTAAGATGCCAATCAAAAATTCCCGTGTCCAGATTTAGAGCTGTGTGCCTTTGGGAGGATCTCAGAGACGCCTCCACAGAGGCTCGGTGTGCTCTCTCTCCCTCAGAGCACACAGTTACCTTCAGCCCACTGGGTCTCAGCAGAGAAGATTTCACAAATAGCCCCTCTCAGGCCCTGGGGACCAACCACCCGCTTGGCCGAGCTCTGAAAATGAGCACGAGTTCCGGGCAAAGGGCCTTCTCCAGGGGGCCATCTGGCAGATTACATGAGGACAGTGTACAAAAGGGTGGGAGGGTTGATGGTATAAATGCATTTTAATTTTTGCTCTGAAACTGATTCTGTCCTTCCGTTTTGTTAAGCAAGTGTTCTTGGGCCAGACATGATTCTCCTTTTTTCTTTCTATTTGATCATCCAAGAGGTTTAGATAGGGGATTTGTTTTAGGGTAAGAATTTAAAAAAAAAAAAAACCCTTGCAAATAGCATCTTGTTAGGCATTTTGACAAGTGAATTCTCCAGGCAGTATTGAACCCCCTTGTCCCTCCAGGGGGCCTCTAAAGGTATACATGTTGCAATTCTGACCCAAAACCAATGAGCCTTTTCTTTTTTTAAGAACTTCACCATGGACAAAAGATGTCACTAAAGAAGGTGAGAAAAGAGCAGGTCCCCATAATCCAGAGTCCCTCCCAAAGAGCCCACAGAAGTAAAGAGGAGATGAACGAGAGAAACGTTTTATTTATACACATGCAGGAGCCAACCAGAAAAGTACCTACCATGTTAAATGGTGAAAGTTAAAGGCTTTTTTATCAACCTAACTTAATAGGGAAAAGGGAAAGGAGAGAATTGGCTTCCATGACAGCTTTTCTTCTGCATCTTTTGAATCTCAGTTATCTTCAGCTTAAAGAGGTTTTGTTTTAACCGTGGGTTCTATCTGACTTTCCATTCCTCGAACTTTGTTCTTCTTTTTCAAGATTCACTCATGTATTCTGACCCCCTGGATTTTCCACGTGAATTTTAGATTGATTTTCAATTCCTGCAAAACACCACCTGGGATTTGGGTAGGCATTCTTTGAATCCTTAGATCTATTCGTGGACGATTGTCATCTTAGTAGAATGAAGCCTTCTGCTCCATGAATATGGGATTATTCTCTTTGAATGTAGGTCTTAATTTCTCTCAACAGACTCTCTAATCTATTGTAGTCTTCAGTGTCCAAGTCGGGTACTTCTTGCTCACCTGTATTGGATGCTGATTCAGAAGAGACACGACCTCCTGGAGAACCTCTGCTTCCACTGAGCTGACATGGAACTGAGTCCTGAGAAGGCTTTAAATTCTTTTAAAAATAGGATTAATGTACTTTAATTACTCCATAGATGAGTAATGAATGGGTCACATTAGCATAGGATTTTGATCCTTTTAGAATTAGTAGAGTAATACAGACACATTACAAAAAATTGAAATATTGCCTAAAAGAGAAGAGATTTGTAATTCCCACCCACAGTGGTGACTGTCATGAATGATTTGGTGCTTATGTCTCAGTCTCTGTGTCTCTCAGTATGTCTCTCTCCATCTCTGTCTCTCACACACTCACAATCAGACCAATTTCCATCTATATTGATTTCACACACATGTGGTCGTGCAGATGGGACCCTGGATGCAGAGAGTGGGTCTGCATACTTCCACCCTGAGGCCTCCCTTGACGTTGGGTTGAGACCAGGCACCCACTTTTCCAACTGCACAGCATTCATTCATCCACATGAACCAGAACGAATGGAACAATCACCTCTCCATCAAAATTAGTGTTGCTTTAATTCCGACTGTTTCAACCAGTGCTGTGATGAACACCCTTGAAAAGGCATCTTTGAATAGGTGTGTAAGGATTTTAGCGGGATGAACTGTAAGTATCAGATCTTCTGGGGAAGAGATGCATCTGTGGCCCTTTGATGCGTCCTGCACCCTGTTCTCCTGAAGAGGAGCGTCCCTTCACTCTTCCCTCCAGGGGATCTGCTGGAGCCTCTGCCTGCTTACATTGTCACCAGGGCTGGTTGTCACCTGACTAAAGACCCGCCAGTGTGATGGTGACCGGTGCTGTCTCTGCAGTGTTGCCGTCTGCCTCTGTTCTCACCTGAGAGGTCAAGCATCTCTAACACACACTGGCCACCTGCATTGCCTCTTATTGGAACTGCCCATACCTGTTCTGTTTCTGTTTAGAACACTGGGTTTCGAAAGGATTTTGGACTACAGGGATGGGAAAAATTTCTCCAACCTTGGGTTATGAGGAATGCATTTTCCAGGTTGTGGTTTGTCTTTCAAGCAATTTTTCTGGGCTTTTACTAATTTTTTTGATTCGTTTGGTATTGTTTTTGCCACAGGAAGAGCTAAGCATCTCCCTTGTGTCTTCTGGCTGTGGTGTCACAGGGGGAACAGCAGTGTCTACCCTGAGATTATGCACAGAGTTACTAAAAGGGCTTCATTTTGTGCATCACATCTTTAATCCCCCTGGATATCCCCTGAAAATAATAAAAATGCTGTTTCAAGTGAAAACAAACAAAAATCCTCAGCCCCAGCTTAAAACATGTGGGCAGGGAGGAAAAAACCCTTTTTTAAAGTTTCATTGGCAGGGAACAACCAGTAGAGTTAAAGACACGCAAAGAGAAAGAGGACTTGGGGTTGTCAGGGGCTGGGTGAGGAGGGAGGGGAGTGCGTGCTCTGGATCCAAGGTTTCACTTTGAGGAAAGAAATAGTGTGAAACTAGATGGTAGTGATGGTCGCACAACATTGTGAATGCCTCTAATGCTCCTGAATTGCACAATTTAATAGGGGAAATGTCTATATTTTATTACATGAAACTCTGAAAAGAAAAATAAAGGATGTCATAAATGATGTGAAACAAGCAAAGGAAACTAAAGAAAATGAAACAAAAACATCTCCAGCGGAAGGGACGTCAAGTTTGGGGGGGGGGACTGATGATGGGATTTTGGAGAACATTTTGGAGAAGAAGGTGTAGGTGGGTGCAGAGGGGGCTCTGCCCCAGGGGGTGGGGATGCCTGAACTGCTTCTCTGTTGCCCAGCAGTCCAGCTGCAGATGCAGGTTCAGGAGGAGCTGCAGGAGCGGCAGGAGGGAGCTCGGGGTCTCCTGCTGTATCCAGTTCGTCCCATTTTTGGTCTCTGACATCGTCCCATGCCCCTGCCTCCTCTGTAACTATTGGATGTGGAGAGAGTTTTAAGTCTTGTGGAAGAGCTCATGCTGTGAGAGAGGAAAAATTTATGCACCTGCCTCCCTTTCCATGTGCCTCTACAAGGACAGAAACATTCCCAGAGCTTTCCAGACATCTCCCACCCAGAAAGTGCCCACAGGATGTGTTCTGTGACTGAATTTTTCCAGACAGGTGGTCTGAGGCCATTCTTTTCTCTGGTCCCAACAGTAGCCTCTAGGGACACCTTCTGGTGTGGCCCAGCCCTCGCCCCTCCCTCACCTACACACATACATCAGCCCTGCCTTTCTGATCTTTGGTCTCTGCTTCGGGGGCTCCTGGTCCTCCACCTGACTTGCAGCGAGGTGGGCACTGTGCTCCAGGTCAGACCCGGGTGTGCTGAGCTACCCGTCAGCCCCGGGTAGGTCCCTGGGAGAGCAATGGGTGATGTCTGGGTCGGAGGCCTGCCCCACTGATTTGTGGGCCATGGTGGTGGGGACCCCTCCATATCCAGACCCAGCAGGAGTCTGCGCTGGCCCTCAGTAGAGTGACACACCAGCCCTTCACTTGGGGAGGGGGCGTTGGTGTTCTTATTCATCAGCTTCTGTTCAATATGTGGTATCTGACTCTGCAATGATAGTGACCAGCAGCTGACCCAGCATGGAAGTCTCAGAGTCCTTCCCGGCCAGGAACACTCCTGATTCTGTAGACTCTACCCTCTGCTGCTAGATCAGACCGGAACCTTGTTCAGCTCAGACATCCGGGAGGGAAAATACATACCCAGAGAGCATGGGCTCCACCTCGGGCAGCAGGACCCTTCCCCGGCTCTCCACATCCCAGCCAGCCAGTTTTTTCCTCGGCTGTCTATGTGACCGGGCCCCCCAGGCCTCTGTCCTGCTCTTTCTTGAGGCAGATACCCAGCCCCAACATGACTGCTCCACCTCCACCAGACAGGAAGGGGCCGTGTGGCTGCCTGGGTGGGATCTGAGTGGTGGCCCAGCCTGGGCGGGCCTACCCTGGGCCTCCCTGTGTTAACTTTGGGTCTCTCTGGCCAAAAGGCCAGAGGCGCCTTGGGTGAGAACTGACCCAGTGCCGGCAGCGTTGGTAGAGCCCCTCGCTGCAGGCTTTCCGGGGCTGCTGCCTCGGGATATTGGGATGCAGCAGAACATGCCTCTGTCTCCAACCAGGTGAGCTGAGTAGGGACTTCTCTACAGAGTGGGTGCCTGGTGACTTCGGTTCCAAGTTCTGTTGGGCTCTATTGCCAGGGAAGTGAGGTCACTTCCTGGGGTCCACTTATCCAAGCTTCCTTCTGACACAAAGCTCCTCAAGGGACTTTCTGGGCTGCCAATCTCTCATTTCTCACTCCATGCCATGTCCACACACAGTGACACCAACTCAGCCCCCCCCCCATAGCCCTGGGGAAGCCTGGATGCAAAGAGTGACGCAGCTCTGAAGACACAGCTGGGTTCAGACCTGGCTCCCCCTACTCAGCAGTGTTATCATCCTGGACAAGCCACGTGCCTCTCAGGGTCTCCCTAATCCCCCATCGGCACAGTGGGGATCATTCTGGCCCCTGCTTCCTAGAGAACCCATCACGTCTCTAGACCTAGAAACACCTATTGCATCTGTCACCCCCACGGGCTGGCATCAAAGGGAGATAGTGCACAGACTCAGCAAAGGAAGGACCCCACAGAGGGCTGGCAGAGTGCAAAGCACACCCCACACAGGCCGGGGTCTGCCCTGGGGTCTGGAGAAAGTCACTTTCCTTGCTGCTTGCTTCCCCGCTCCCAGTCGTGAGACTGAAATTAAATACAACTCTGATATCGTCCGCTCTGGGATACAACCTCCTAGGTCATTCTGTCATGTTGAAATACAGGCCCAGTATCCCATCTCGGCCTCTGTGATGGGCTACCCCACAATGGCTTCCTACTTTTTGCCTTCTGTTCCCACACCCTTGTGGGATCCCCACACCCTCCCCTGGAGGGTGGATGGACTTTGGGACCAGGTTCTGACACATAGACTTACTTCTGAAAATGTATGTGAGTTCCACTCATTACCAGCTCCAGTGTTCCTTCTCTCTGTCTCTGTCTCTCAGTGCCTCTCTCTCTGACTTGTCTCTCTCTCTGATTCTCTGTCTCCCCCTGCTTCTCTGTGTTTCAGTCTGTCTGTCTCTTTTCCTGTATGTATGTGTGTATATATTTATGTGTATATGTGTGTATTTATGTGTGTGTATTGTTCGGGTCCAGGGCAGGTCACTTCTGAAAATCCCTTGATGACATATTGATTATTTTGAATTCATATTACTGAAGAAACATTATCTTTGAAAATTGTGCAAGCACTTCGGTGGGATCTTCTCTAAGGCTCAGCACTGCTAGGGAAGGGATGCACCTGTGGCACTTTGATGTATCCTGCACCTTGTTCTCCCGCAGAGGAGCGTCCATTTGCTCTTCCTTCCAGGGTACCTCCTGGGGCCTCTGCCTGCTCACGTTGTCACCAGGGCTGGTTGTCACCGGGCTAAAGACCTGCCAGGGTGATGGTGGCCAATGCTGTCTCTGCAGTCTGTCTGTCTGCCTGTGTCCTCACCTGAGAGGTCGAGCATCTCTAGCACAAACCGGCCACCTGCACTGCCTCTCGTTGGAACTGACTCTGTGTGTTTTGTTTCTTTTCAGAACACTGGGCTTCAAGAGCTTTTTGGACCACAGGGATGTGAAGCTTTTTTCCGACCTTGGGTCATGAGGAAAGGTTTTTCCAGGCTGTGGTTTGTCTTTCCAGCTGTCTTTCTTGGCCTTTGTTTTCTGCTTTGTTTGGTTTTATTTTGCCACAAGAAGAGCTAAGCATCTCCCTTCTGGCTCTGGTTTCACACTTAGAACAACAGTGCCTACCCCGAGATTATGCAGAGTTACTAAAAGGGCTTCATTTGGTACGTCTCATCTTTAATCCATCTGGATTTTCCTCTCAAAATACAAAAATGCTAATTCACGTGAAAACAAACAAACAAAAAATTCACCCGACCCTACTTAAGATATGTGGGCAGACAAACCAAAAAAAAAGCCACCTTTTATATGATTTCATTGATAGGAAACCTCCAGAATAGGTAAAGACATAGAGAGAGAAAGGGGATTACGGCTTGTCATGGGCTGGGGGAGGTAGGGGTGCGCTTTGTATAAAAGCATTTACTTTCAGGAAGGAAATAGTCTGAAACAACTGGTGTTGGTCTCACAGCACTGTGAATGCAATTAATTCTCCTTAAAATTGCACAATTTAAAATGGGAAAAGGCTAAACTTTATTCTTATATACTTAAAACAAAAATAGAATATAGTATAATAGAAAAGAAGAAAATCTGACTCCATAGAAGATCTGTCCCTTTGGCTTTAACCCTTTGCCCTCTTTTCTAGGCTTAGTTTTACTAGCTCTGCAACTTTTGTAAAACAATGTTGCCTTTAGCCTTAAATATACAGGAGAGCCTACTTTCAAGGCTCTGATCTTTAAGGATATTAACACTTTTGCACTTATATAAAGACAACAGGTTGTAGAATAGAAAAGTACTTTTGTTTTGTTAGAGGATTTACAGAGGCACTATGACCTGGTCTCCATAAACAGCTGCAAACCAAGATAATGGCGGACTAATATCTTGGAGAACCATCTTCCCCATGTCAACTTCAGGCTCCTTTTCTACTAAAAAGGGGAGGGGCTGTGGTTGGTTGTTGCAAACTTCTTGATGTAGGAATTCTTTGTTCTTGGAATCCTTTGCAGCTGTCCACGTGGGTCAGATCATGGTGTTCCTGCAAAACCTGCAACAAAACAAACTTTTTTCTATTCTGCAACTTGTTATGTTTATAGGAGTGCAAAGTGTTAATATCCTTAAAGCTCAGAGTTTTGAGAATAGGCTCTCCTGTTTATTTCAGGCTAAAGGCAACATTGTTTTACAAAAGGTGCAGAGCTAGCAAGTCTAAGCCTAGAAAACACGGCAGAGGGTTTAAGGAAAAGGAACAGATCCAATATGGAGTCAGATTTGTTCTTCTCTATTACAGTGACTTTTGGTGAGAGCTAAGTGGATGATTCCTGGGTGGGTCCTCCACTGTCCCAGGCTGGATTTCAGGCAGGATCCCTGCCAGATTCACCATGATTTTGGACCTAATCTACCACAGAGAAACTGAAAATTATTGGATTAAAATTACCTTTCAAAATCCCTTCAATTGCCTGTAAATTATACCACAGCAGGGGATATCTCATTGGCCAGTCAACTGCCAGTCTCCCCTGATGCAAGGGACAAGCGTCGCAGGGAGATCCATGGTGGCCTGACCAGTGCACCTTCCTACATTGCTCTAAAGCTTTGGCTTCCTCACTTTGACGCTTTAAAAGCTCCCTTCCCTCTGGCCTGGTGTGAATGAACAAGGTCCCTGCACCCACCTGGGCTGAGTCCAGGCCATGCACACAGCCCACCATCTGCTGTCTACCCCTGGGATCAAGTGCAAACTCTGAACTCCCCCACCCAAAAGGTCCGCGTGCCCAGTGCCTCCGCCCTAGGGGTCCAGATCACCATCAGTACCATCAACCAACCAAAGCCCAAGGCCAGTGGCTGGCAGCCTGGGATCAACCTGACCTATCGGGTCAGTTGAGGCACAGGCTGCAGGGATCAGGGTGCCAAGGAGGGAATTGGAACCACCTTCAGCCCAGCCTGCCTCACCCTGTAGCCTCAGACATTAACTATGAAGGTGCACACTAGGCTGGATCCCCCACTGGTGGCAGTAGTCATCATTACTGGAGCACGGATATCCCCACCCCAACCACAGGGTGAGGGGTGGGTGAGTGAGCGCAGGGTAGGGGTGCACTCAGAGTGAAGGGGATCCCATGGTGAGGGGGTACAGGTTGAGAGGTGTGGGGCCCGATCAGAGTGGAAATGACCTGGCTGAGAGGTGAGGGGGACAATTTCAGGATGTTGGGTGTCCTGTGATGAGGCATGAGGGGTAAGCTTGTGGGTGTAGGGGCCATAGGTTAGGACCTAGCAGGATGGAGTGTCAGGGCAGGGACCTCGGCGTGAGGAGAAGGAGCCCTGTCTTCAAGGTCTGGTGGGAGACTGGGCCTGGCCAGGGGTGGGAGGGTAGTAACAGGGAGGGGAAGTTGAGCAGGGGAAGTGGGGCTGGGTGGGTGAGTCCTGGCCTAGGGCAGTCGTGGTTCTAGTTCAGTGCCAGGACCCAGTCGGTGGCTGGGTGAAGGCTCTGGGGATGGAGACCCGGCGGGACGAGCAGGAGGGGCCCCACCTGGCTCCTCCCGGCCCCAGCGGCCAGGGCCGGTAAAGCAGGACACCCACCCAGCAGTTTGCACTGCGGGCGGGAGGAGGAGGGGCGCGCACGCGCAGACGGGCAGACGCGCGGACCCCAGAACCCGCCCAGAACGCGTGGAAGCTGGCGGCAGCCGGTTGCTCCTGGACCAGCTCCTGGAAGAGGAACACGGCCTGGGGTCTGGGCCGCCGCTTGCCCGCGGCTCGGCTGCCGCTGCCGGGCAGTTAAGAGGGCGCTGGTGGGGGCGCGCTGCTCGGGGAGCCGGCGGGTGACGCCTGGGCTGTGCGGCTGGGGAGGCGCCCAGGGAGGGGTGCGGAGGTGAGGTCCCGGCCGCGCGTCCCGTTAGGACCCTGAGGCGGGTCCCAGCCGCTGCTGTGGTTCGTGGCAACCCCGGTATTTGTAGTTCCTGAACACCGCGTTTTTGCCGCCGCTTATAGCCGGGTTTAGGAGAACAGGTACAGCCCCAGGAGGTGGGAGGGCGCCGGACGGTTCCAGAGCATCTCCAACTGGCCCGCAGACGATGGCCTGCTCCTGGGAGGCGAGTGCGGTGCGGTCGCGGGGCCTCGGATGGAATGGGGCTGCCCCATGAGAGCTCCTGGATTTGCTCCCATCTTACCCGTGGCCTGACCTTGGGGCGGCCTCTAAAGACCCAGGATCGTGGGACTCAGGTTACAGGTCAGTCTGCTCCTGGGAGGTGGGCTCGGTGTGATCAGTGTGCTGGGATGGCTGCAGCAGCAGCGGGAAATGGTCGCAACACCCGCGCTCTCACAGGGCAGCCCCTATCCCGCCATCGCAGCTGCTGCCTTTCCCTGAGAGCACAGCACCCGCCTTCCAGGAGCAGGCTGACCTGTAACCTGAGTTCCACGAACCTGAGGCAGCAGAGGCCAAGCTCAGGCCATGTGCTGGGGAGTTTGAAGCAAATCCACGGGCTCCCATGGGCAGACCCCATAACCCGCCACTGCCTTCGACCACACCGCGCCCTCCTCCCGGGAGCAGGCTGACCTGTGGACCGTGCCTGGAGCAGCAGAGGCCGAGCCCTTGGTAGGCCGTGGGGAAGATGGGGGCAAGTCGACCAGCTTACCAGGTCGCTGCCCATCTCCCTGCCGCTACCCCAGGTTCGTGGATCACTTGTTTTCAATCAGTGGTTTCCTGAGAGGCAGGCGTGGTGCAGTCAGTTGGCGAGGGCTGCAGGGAGGGGTGCTGCCCCAAGGGGAGCAGGTGGACTTGCTCCCATCTCCCCCAGGGCCAGAACTCGGGATGGCCTCTGCTGCCCCAGGTTTGCAGGACGCATGTCATGCCAGCCTGTCCCTGGGAGGAAAGCTCAGTGTACTCGGGGCAGCCTCAGTGGCTGACAAGGATTTTAGAAGTGGGCTCTAGCCCAGCATAACTAACTCTCCTTTCTTCTCTTGCTTCCTCAGTTGGTGGCTGTATCGGCTTTTTCATTATAGGTTATTGCCAGATAATGAACATAGGTTTCTGTGCTATATAGAAGAAACTTAATTTAAAATCTCTTTTTATATGTAGTGGCTAACATTTGTAAATCTCGAACTCCCAAATTTATCCCTTCCTATCCCCTTTCCCTGGTAACCTTAAGATTGTTTACTAAGTCTGCAAGTCTGTTTCTGTTCTGTAGATGAGTTCACAGTGTCTTTTTCTCTCTTTTTTTAGATTGCACATATGAGTGGTTTCATTTGATATTTTTCGGTTTCTGGCTGCTTTCACTTAGAATGACGATCTCTAGCTCCATCCATGTTGCTGCAAATGGTTTTATTTTGTCCTATTCATAGTAGAGTAGTATTCCAGTGTATAAATATGCCACAACTTCTTTATCCAGTCATCTGTTGCTACATTTAGCTTGCCTCCATGTCTCGGTTATTATATACAGTGGTGCTGTGAATACTGGTGTGCAGGTATCTTTTCACATTGGAGTTCTTTCCAGTTATATATTCAGATGTGGGATTGCTGGGTCATAGGGTAAGTCTACTTTTTGTTTTTTCAGGGATTTCCATGCTTTCCATAATGACTACACCAAACTAGATTCCCACCAGCAGTGTAAGAGGGTACCCTTCACTCTACAGCCTCTCTAGCATTTATCATTCATGAACTTCTGAGCGATGGCCATTCTGACTGGTGTGAGCTGGTACTTCATTATAATTTTGATTTGAATTTCTCGGTTTATTAGTGTTATCGAGCATTTTTTCATGTGCCTATTGGCCAATTGTGTTTTCATTGGAGAAATACTTGTTTAGGTCTTCTGCCTATTTTAGGATTGAGTTGTTTGTTTTTTTTTTGTTATTAAGTTGTATGAGCTGTTTATATATTCTGAAAATTAAGCCTTTGTTAGTCGTATCATTTGCAAATATTTTCTTCCATTTGTAGGTTGTTTCCTTTTGTTATACTTATGGTTGTCTTTGCTGTGAAGAAATTTATTAGTTTAATTACGTCCCTTTTGTTTATTTTTTTCTCGTATTTCCATTGCCTGGGTAGATTACCCTAGGAGAATGTTGCTAAGATTTATGTCAGATAATGTTTTGCCTATGTTTTCTTTTAGGAGATTTATCATGTCTTGTCCATCTGCATCTTAAGCCTGTACTCTACATCTGTGCTTCAGTTTTGAATTTTGAGCTTCTTAGAGAAAACCTACTCTTAGCTCATCCGTCAGATTCAACATGTCTAAAGCTGATTTCATAATCTTTTTTCTTGCAGCGTCTCCACTTATTCAGTGGGATAATCATTCTTCCGGTCTTGAATACACAAAGGCTTGGAGTGGTTTTTGATTCATCTTTCTCTCACCACTCCGCATTTTGTCAGCTTCTTGAACTGTATGTTTTTGGTTTCAAGTGTCTATTCTGATTGCTGGTACTCTGATGAAGAGCTTTCATCCCTGATACATGAATTTTTCCTTCTGCTGAATTCTTTGATATTCTCTCCCCCCTTTCAGTCAACCTACAATTTTTGTGCTCCAACATCTAGAGTCAAGTCAAAGACTTAACACAACCAGATCTCAGCCAGGTAGTCTCGACCCTTCATCATTTTGGACTTACCTTATGTGTTCCAATCATCATGTAACTTAGCCTCCTAGGGTAACATGTGCCTTATTAAAAACCAGGAGTCACCAGCCTTTTCCTATCCAGTCCTCAGTTAAAACAAATTAGAATTGCCCTGAGAACTAGTTGGAGCCCCATCCCCTTCATAGAGTCTTCCCTATTTATTCCAAATACTTCTAGCTCCTCTTTGTATTCCTACACTGTTTATGATCAGTAGCCTGTAATCTTGGCTTTGAGTACTGACTTGGTACCATTCCTGGGTGCTTTCCAATGTTTCTCCTCACTTAGCTGGTAACTGGAGAAGACTCACTTGTTCAGCCTCCTTTATACCCCTCACCCTGCTTAGCATCGGGCAATAACAGGCACCCAGGCAGTGCTTACCTACTTTATTTATTCACAGGGGTGGTGGTATGGATTATAGCTAATAACTATTAATTCAGTGTTGCAATTAAAAAAGAAAGCCAAGAAAATCCATAAAACTTTATCTCCATGTTCAGTTTAGCACTTTACCTCAATAGTTTTCTTAAGACTGTGTTTACATTCACATAGTGTTCAGTTCTTGTACAGTTCCCTGAGGCAAGCAGATGAGATGTCATTATGTTTGACTTTCATGTTACATTTCATGTTGAATATATTTGCGCAATGACAAAACCTTCCTTTATAAGTAAACAGCCGGAAGCCCAGAGAGAATAAGAGCCTAACCCAGGGTCACCTGGTTAGTGTTTGGCACAGGCCAGGACAGCGGTTCACATCTTCCAGCTGATCGTCTTCCAGTGCCTTTTCATTCCAGTGCTGGGAAATGTAGCCCCATCAGCCAAACGGCCAAGTCACATTGCTGCCCCTTTACCTGCCAGTGATGGCAGTGCTACAAAAAGTGGTAAAGGAAAGGTCAGAAATAGGAGTGATAAAAGACATGGAAGTGCTGGAAATGGATCCTCAACCTCCTCCTCCCTATTTGAGCGCCTCACAAGTGTCCCACTCTGACAGTGCTGTTCATTGTTTAAAACATAGCCTTAAAATCAGACTGATCTTTTATA
Source organism: Vicugna pacos (assembly GCF_048564905.1). NCBI lineage: Eukaryota > Metazoa > Chordata > Mammalia > Artiodactyla > Camelidae > Vicugna > Vicugna pacos. The sequence goes on along the minus strand of NW_027328740.1, from coordinate 67,501,278 downwards.
GGACATGCTTTTATCCTGGTCCTTTTCCTGCTAATAGTCACTGTCATGGGCAGAAAGTGCCTGGCTGTGCTCTGTTTGTCATGTAGGTGGGAGGGAAAGTGGGGGAGAGAGTGGGTTGAACTGAAGCCGAGCTTTTTACAGCTCTGTTGTTCTAGGACCAGAGCAGTTCCACTCTTGCTTTCATCACCTCTCCACCTCCGAGTCCCAGCCACCCATTCCTGCCTGCTTCCTCACATGCCACGTCCTGGGGGAGGACACAGTGGTGGGCAATGCCCCCTCCGCCCTCTGCTCTGGGAGGTGCAGGAGTCTGCTTTAACTTTTGAGCTGTTTTGGTAATTGGGCTTTTCCAGATTTTCTAGACATCTCCTATCCATCTCTGAGAAATTGGAGATGTAACTTAACCATACAAGGACTATACTAATGTATTCAGTGACATTAGTGTCATGTTGTCTGTAAGGTGTTCTGTGACTGGATAGGAGGTTTTTTATTTCACAGGATGCTTCACATCCAATTCTAAAGGCCTACAGTCTGCAGGTGTAATCCAAGTTCTTACATGTCTGTAAGGTAGACATGAACATTATTTGATAATATGACCATATGTTCATAGATTACAGTTAGTCCACCGGCTCTGTATCTAATGAAAGTTTAAATTCCAAACGCTTGAAGAAAATTTGCGGACCATGTCTTTTTGCCTGTAACTAGTTGCAAAAACTGAAATCACAACTCTACCACAAGCCACAGTGTTTCCCATTAGAGAAAGCCCTCTAATTTTACAACCTCTAAGTAATGTAGTGGTTCCTTGAGTGAGACGAGGGATGCCAGAGTATTTTTTGGGACACTAGAGTGGCATGACAAGTATTCTGGGACTGGTTACAGTTGAATCTCTACTTCCTATATCCTGGACTGATTACAGAGGCAATGTTAGTGCGGTAACCATCTTGTGGATGCAAGTGTAGCTAGGATGACAACAGAGAAAATAGAAGGGATAAAAAGTAATGGAGGGACTTCATAGCAGTACAAATGGTGACTTTGACACCACCAGGTGCTGACGTGAACTTGGCAAGAATTTGTGAGAAGTGGTGGGTGTCACTGCAAGCAGGAGAGTCCTGCAGTTTTGGGGTGAACAGGCAAAGGGGAGAGCAGATATGGTGGCTATCCAGGGGCTATTTTTGTCCTGAATGTGAAAAAGTCCAGTCCCCTGTTCAATTTTGCAGCCACAACTTCACATGACTCAGGGAATTATTTCCACCAGAACACCATAAAAATATAAACAACCTCTGTTTCCCAAAGTGTTTGTTCTCGATCTGAGATGATTGTCCTGTGGTGGGAGGTAAGTGGGCGATGGGCCCTATTACATCACCGCCTTTCACTAGCAGTCTACCACGCTGCTTTTCACCCTACTCCTAGAGGTGCTGTCATTCTGTTACACCTTGGCCTGTAAGACGGGCTTGCCTGAATCCTCACGTGAAGAGGGATGGTTATGTGCAGTTTTAAAAAATTGCTTGGGTCATGGGGTCCTTTGTTCCTTCCATTGGAAATCACTATTCCAGAGCAAATATTATGCCTCTATAGAAACTATATTGTTTGTAAGATGTATTCAGAGGTTTTGCAGTGGGTTTAAATATTTGCTTGGTGATGGCATCTTGATTGATTGAAGGAGGCAACCCTCACTAGGGGCTTTGTGTGCTTCCTGGCTGGGAGTTCCTTTACTGGCAGCAGAGTGTTCGTAGGCAGAGTTAGAAAGTTACCTGGTCTGAGAAGCCGAATTTGCCCGCAGCTGGGAATTGGCGGAAGAGTCTGTTATGGAAGGAAAGCTTTAGGATTATCTGGTAGCAGAGTTCTGGGATCCAAACCCTGGGAAACCTCAGCTTTTGTAGAGTATGTTCTGTAACAATAGGCTATAGGATAATTTTTACACTTGTTATAGGATGTAGAGTTGGGGAAAGGCTTAAAAGTGAAAGAACCTTAAAAGAGAATCTCCGAATATTTTAAAGAAGACAGTTCTCAGAATGAGAGCTTTTCTGGAAAAGACTAGCTCTTCACTTCACAGGGGAAGCAGGGAGCAGGTGTAACTGCACTTACGGTAACTTAAAAGGTAAACCTTACCCTCCCACTTAGCTGTTTCCTGGTGTACGTTCATCTTCCACATCTGTAGTTTTAGACATGATGTGTCATTTCCTGGTACTCCTTTCTGCTTCTGAGTGAGAGACTGACACAGAGTCACATAGCAATTGAAAAATTGCGCAAAGGACTTTATTGTTAAAAATGTAGACCTGTGGCAGGGTTCTGCATTTGCAAGTGACTTTCAGTACAGAGAACACTGAAAAGAATGCAGTGTTATTTCTTTTTTTATTCCTTTAAGCCTTTGAATAGAAGGTTTTCTTTGCAGAGTGTCTGGAGTACATCAGAACAAGCAGGAACTAAAATAGCTTTAAGAAAGCTCCAGTATAGACGTTGCTTATAGTGTGGTATCTGCCTTAAAGTTAACTCTTTAAGGCAGGAAGTTGTAACTCTCAATTTCTTAAGCAAATATAAACATTCTTGACTCTTATTGACATTCTTTGTGGGGTGAAGCTGCTTTTGCTTCCATTCTGAGCATTGAAAGGCCTTCTATGATACTTTTACCAGTCCTCACTATTTTATTTTCCCTCTGTTGTGAACTTGTTTTTAAACTTGAAGCAGATATAAATATCATTAACTTGCTACATATGTAGATATTCAGTGTTACATAGTCAGAAAGTTTGTGTACATCACACGTATCTACATAATTCCCCCCTTTCCAACTGTGTTCCTGATGAAATGATGGTGGGAAATGGCATTATGGGTATATGTCTTACAGTACACAGTGTTTCCCCTGTTCACTTTACCATTTCTGGATGTTCTTTCATCTTTCAGCTTCTAGACTTACTAGCTATTTTTCTTAAGCCAGGTGTATCTCATCCCCCTGCGCATACACGCATGTGTACACACACACACTCACATTCTACCATAGGGAGTAGCGTGCACCATCCAATTCTCCCACTCCAGCTCTGGACCCACCCATTGGAGGTAGTGTCTTGCACGAATTCATTTGTAAGTTGCTTTTTAAAACTCGAGTGGTCGGGAAATAGGACTGATATCCACACCTAATAGGCAGGCCCTCAAGGACAACTTCTATGGGTAATGCCAGGTTATCTTAATGTTTGATTACCTGGGTATCATGTCTTCCTATGCCACCTGTGTGACCCATGATTCCCACATTCCTGTCTCCTGCTAGACTTTTTCTCTCCAACTCTGGACTCTTACAATCTTCTGCTGATTTGACATCTTCACTTGAATCTCTGATATCTTAAAAGCAACATGTGTAAAAACTGAGCTCTTGGTTCTACCCCCCAAACTGGTTCTTCCTGCAACCTCCCCCATTCAGTTAGTGGAAACTTAATCCATCCAGCTGCTTGGGTCCAAATACTTGGAGTTATTTTGACTTTCACTGACATACCACATGAATTCTGTCAATAGATCTGGTTTAACACTGCCTTTAAAACATATCCAGAACCCAGCCACTTCTCACCATGCCTCCTGCCTCCACTGCTGCTTCCCTGCCCTTAGCCACTGTCCTCTCCTCCTGCACAGCCCTTCTCAGAGGCTTCCCACCTTTCATCTCTGACCTGTTTCGACTATTCTCACCCGGCAGTCAAGTGAGCCTCGAAAACCTAAGTTAGATTGTGTCGTCCTTCGGCAGTGCCTCCCCATTTCACTCTGGGTAAAAGCCACAGTCCTTACAACGTCCTCCAAGGCCGTACAGGATCTGCACTGACCCTTCTCCGCAGCTCCAGCCGTGCCCCCATTCTGGAACATGCGAGGTGCACGCTGCCCTTGGTGATGGTTATTCCGTCCACCTGGGACTTCTCACCTCCTAGTCTTAGTTCTAACCTCAGTCCTGAGTGTGGCCTGCTCTGGTATTTAATACAACATCACCCTCATCCCATACCCTCAACTCTCTTTACCTTGCCCTTTTTTCATTTTTCCATGGTTCCTCTTTCCTAACATGCCACCTCCTCTGCTGCTCTGTTGTGTGAATTGTCATCTCCACACCCATCCCAGCTAGACTCCAACCAAGCTCCGTGAGGACAGGAGTTTTGTTTTGTTTATTGATCTATTCCAAGTTCCTAGACTAGTCCTGGGTACATAGTAGGCAGTCAAAAATATTTGCTGAATAAATTAAAAGACTATTTTAAAAATGAATCATCCTTTCAGGAACGGGTGAGGATAGGAAGCTGCATGAAGGAAAATGGTGCAGTAAATAATGATATTTGCCTGTTGTTCTTTGTGTGATATATGTATGTGTTTTAGTCTTAATTTGGTATCCCAGTTTCTTAATTTAATAGCTGTATTAAGGTGTAATTTACAGGCCATAAAATTCACACATTATAATTGTACAAGTCAGCCATTTTAGCTATTTCTAGATTTGTGCAACTTTGTCCTCATAAAGTCCCCTTGTGTCCGTTCATATGCAGTTTGCCCTCCCCTCAGTGGCACCCTGATTTTATTTCTTTTTTTTTTTTTGGCAATCACATCTCAAACGGATAATTTACACAGCAGTACTAATATAGCTTTGCACTTTTAGAAATGACACACTTAAATATGAAATCAGCGGTCATTGCTGAATGTAGGTAGCAGTATCCGACATTGGTGAGAAGAATGGACTTGAGTATCAGACTGGCTGCAGTCTTACAAAGCTCCACCATTTACCAAGTTACCCAAATTATTTTCTGCCTCAAGCTCTTTATCTGTTATATGGGGGTAATAATAGCAGCTTACAGAGTTGTTGTGAGGACTAAGCAAACAGGGAAACAAAATTTAGTATACTGGCCAGCTTATGTTATTACCTAAGAAATAGCCTTGCAGGTAAAGAGCAAAATTCAAATCAGTTTCTAAACTATATGTAAAATATAATCCAGTTCCTGCCTGGTTTGTAAACACTTATGCCTACTGAAGAATGTAAAAGCAGGCTAATTTCCAACAGAAAAGATCATTTCTCAGCATTTCTTTCAAAGATAGCTGCAAAATCACTTTTACTAAATGTTCCATGCCCAACTCTGACAGAAATTTGACACCAGGGACGTAATTATCTACATTTTTGTTAAAATGATGCTGACCATCAGGAAGTGTTCTCAATTATATTTTAGCCTTTATGTTGAGAAATACTGTGAGACTTCTTCTAAATTAATGGGTGGGGGCATTCATTGTAGCCCTTGCAGCCTGATAAGCCTGCACTCAATTATTTTTTTCAACTTTTAATTAAAGTAATAAATTAATTTTTTGCTGGGGGTGGTAATTAGGTTTTTATTAATTTATTTCATTTTTAGAAGAAGTACTGGTGATTGAACCCAGGCCCTTGTGCATGCTAAGAACATGATCGTTCACTTCAGCTATACCTTCCCCCCTAAATTATCTTTAATAAGGTCTTTTTCTCTGTTTTGTTACTTTATATACAGATGCACAAAGCAGGGTCATCAGAAGCCTCTCAATCACAAAGATGATAATAGTGAAAACATTGTGCAGTGACAGTGAATCCTTGGCATATGAAGAAAGATTGTAAAGTCCTGAATGAATTAAGAAGGTATTTTTAAATTAACATACATGTAAGCATGGCTCTCTTACCGTTATTTTTCACTTTATAATGGAGATAATCCCCACCCGTCAAGGTTGCTTTGTTTGATAGAGGGAATATCTAAACCCTTTTCTGCAAGTTTTTTAAATAAGTAAGAGCAGTTAATTTATCAGAAGTGTGAATGGTGTAATCTGGTCTGTCTAGTATGGTAGCCACCAGCCACATGTGGCTATTGTGAATTGAGATGTTCTATAAGTGGAAAATACATAATAGATTTTCAAGACTTCATACAACAAAAATGATGTAAAATATTATTAATAAGCTTTAAAAGTGTCAATCACACTTTTGAAATGATACTGTATTTGATATTTTGGCATAAATGCAATTATTACTGGAATTAATTTCACTTGTTCCTTTTTATTTTCTAAATGGGATTACTGGAAAATTGTGACTTGCACTATGTTTCTATTGACAGTGCTGGCTTCTAACTTATTGCAAATAATATGAAAAGAAAACTTTGATTAAAAATTTTGTATTTGAGTAGTTGATTTACATCATATTAGTTTCAGGTGTACAAAATAGAGGCTCAACATTTTTATAGATTATATTCCATTTAATGTCACCATAAAATAATGGCTATATTTCCCTGTGCTGTATGATACAGCCCTGTAACCTATCCATTTTATATGTAGTACTTTTTACCTCTCAATCCCCTAACCCCTTCCTGCCTCCCCTCTTCTCCTTCTCCCCATTGGTAACCACCAGTCTGTTCTGTGTACCTGTGAGACTATTTCTGTTTTATTATACTCATTAATTTGTTTTATTTTTTAGATATACATATAAGTTAATACATAGAATATTTGTTTATCTTTCTCCAACTTATTTCACTTAGCATAAAACCCTGTAGGTCCATCCATGTTACTGCAAATGGCATTATTTTATTTTTTAATGGATGAACAGTATTTCATTTCTGTGTGTGTTCATGTGTATATATGCGTGTGTATATATATGTATACATGAATATATACATATATACATATATATATATATATATATATATATATATATATAAAATATACAACAACTTCTTTATCTAATCATCTGTCAGTGAACATTTGGGTTGTTTCAGTGTCTTGGCTATTTTAAATAGTGCTGTTGTGAACATTGGGGTGCATGTGTCTTTTTGAATTAAATTTTTCTCCAAACATATACACATGAATGGGATTGCTGGATCACACGGAATTCTATTTACATTTTTTTATGGAACCTCTTTTCTGTCCTCCATAGAGGCTGCACCAATTTACATTCCCACCAACCGAGTAGGAGGGTTCCTTTTTCTTTTAAAAGGTAAAAAATTCTCTACATTTACATACTTTCCTTTCAGTTTAGGACACAGTTTGGCAAAAGCCAGATAGAATTTAATAGGAGTAAATACAGTATTTATTTTGAATGTCCATGCATTATGGATAGATAGGTTATTGATGAGTTGGTTCCCTATTTTTGTAGGTGCAGATGTTTTTATAGCTTCACAGACATTTCAGTCTTGCAGAGAGGAAAATTTCTTTGTATTTTGCTGAACATGTCCGGGTGTCTTTATCGGATTTGGTCCAGGCCTGCAGAGGTGAATACACATCCAAACCTGAACCATTTGAATGTCTGCAAGATTTTAAGAGTCTAGAATATCAGATCTGGACTGTAACTCTGGTAAATGACATCAGTGACTGGACTCAAGAAAACTCCATTTGAGGGCAAAACCTTTCATAAGCTAAAAAAGGCTTTGAAATTGTGGCAAAGGCAGAGACTTTTTTGCACCACTTATGGCCACAAACCCATGAGGACAACCACAGGCCTTCTGGACTTCCAAGGGAATTCCATGTGAGGAGTCCAGCACTCACAGGAATCCAACAAGTCCCTGTCTGCCAGAGCACCTTCATTGCTACTGTGCTGTTTTGAGTAAATGTCTTTTCATCAGGTTCAAATTGGTTTGTTGTTGTTTTTTTGCATTAAAAAACAACTTCTTGTTCCCTGGTGAAAGTAAAACCTAACATTTTCTGATTTCTTTTGACAGAGAAAACATGAGCCTGTGGATCTAACCTCATCTGTGATGGTCTGCAGCTGGGAGCAACCAGTCAGTGTCAGTCCCCTTGCAGCCACTGGCTGGGAGACTGCATGTTCCTTGTAATGGTATTTGAAACATGTCACACTAGCCGTGCCTTCGCTGTGGGCTGGGAGGCGAGTCAGTCAGAATCTGCATTATGGAATGTATGTTTCAGATTCACAGTTAGGAGATCTTTTTTAATAGCCAGAGAATATAGTCATAAATATATCTATTTATATATTTATGCAAGAACCTTTTAAAAGACATTTTTATTATTAAAAGTTACCCTCCAAAATTGAAAATGAAAGAACAGTGGAATTAAAAATCATCTGTACCTTAATTATACATGAAGAATCATAAAATCCTTTTAAACTTGTTTTTGTTCAAATGAAAATATTTTTCCCTTCCAAAAAGGAAAATTATTGTTTCACATATTTTTGCTTTCTCCTTTTATTATATATTCCATATCAATAAATATAAATCTTTTAAATCCCTTTTAATGGCTGTTTAACAATATATTGGACAGATAAGTAAATAGTCCTAGGTTTCACAAATTTAAAAAATTGTCATTACAATACCACTGCAAAGAATATTTTGGTGTTTCTATTTTTAGTTACTAATTTGGACTAAAAATTAACAAATTTGCTTTTCTTCATCTAAAACATTGGTTATTTTATGAAGGAAATGTAAGGATTTTAAATAACTTTTCAGTAATTTCAACAAAGAAATTATCTTTAAGGCAAAAATGTATGATGGTTTGCAAATCTATTTTTATTATATCTTCAATTATACCAGTGCCATATGTGTGTGTGTTTACACAAGTGCTTTAACTACCAGCAACGTAAGAAAAATCTGTGTACTAAAAATGTGAAAATAGTTTCCTGGCTTGTGTTTTCTTTCTCCCAATATAGGTTTTCAATGACAAGCTTGTATTTGCAAAAGTACACACCCTGTGGGAGGTGCTGTGTACATACGCTGAGATACTGCACATAATATTGCCTCTGAAGCCCAATGATCTGAAAACCCGGTCCTCAGCCTTTGGTAACTTCAGCTGTTTTATGAAAGTCCTCCAAGTGGATCAAAGTATCATCAAGCCGAAGCAAGAGTTTTTCATTGCCCTATTTGAGAAGAGCTCCGTGAATGACTTTTATATTCAGGATAGAGATACATTCTTCAATCCAACCACCAGAAACCGCATTGTAAGTCTAAACCGAGTTTAGCTGCTGTCTTAGGGGTGATTTAGAACCTGCTGTTGAATTATCAGTGACTTGGTTTGGTTGGTTTGATTTGGTTTTTAAAAGCTGCATATAAAAAGGAAAAAAAGAGAAAGAAAAGAAATATGCCTACAGATTCCTGTTAGGATAGTAAACAGTGGCTGGTTAGTTACCTTGTATAAACCACAAGCTCTCTAAGAACATTTTTAGGTTTACTTCATCCTTTCTCAGATCAAGTATCAAGTAAGGGACAATGTTAAAAAAATTCAGGATTAACAGGTTTGTGAGTTCCAGGATTTGCAAGGCAGCTTTCCCTCCCAAAGGTGTAAGTCAAATGGCAGAATTGAAATAAAGCACCTCATGTATCCTCCGGTGTTAACAGGTAAAGGCTAATCTTCTAGACCTTGTTTCTTCCTGGGTAAAATAAAGATAATATATCAGGAGGCGACAAGCTCATTTAAGGCAGGAAGCATGTTGTCTTGTTCACTACTGAATCCCAGGCATGGGGAAGGCTGAGTTTAACGAGTGAATGAATAAACTGTAGTTCCCCCAGAGTAACCATGTGGGACAGTGAGGATTAGCAGCTAAGAGCATAGACTCTAGAGGGGAGGATACAGCTCAAGTGATGGGGCGCATGCTTAGCAAGTATACGGTCCTGGGTTCAGCCCCCATCACGTCCTCTAAAATAGACATATAATCCTAATTACCTCCAAACCCTCCACCAGAATTTCCTTATTAACTCCCCACCACCAAAAAAAAAAAAAAGAGAAGTGGCCAAGAGCATAGACTCAAGCTGGAACACCTGTGTTGGTTTCTCGCTGTCGACCTGGTAAATGTCATTTACCCTCTGTGTCTATCAAGTTCTTCACCAATAAAATGGGGATAATTGTAGTACCCACTTCGTAGAGATGCTATGGGGATTAATGAATCTGTGTCAGTGATACAACAGTCCTGGCTTATATTAAGTACTATGCATCTGTCAGCTCTTTTCATAATTACTGACAGATGTTATTATCGACAAAAGACGTATTAGTTCTTTGAAAGGGAAATGCATGTTAGACCATTTCATGTATCACTTTCTGTAATTCAGGCTTTTCCCTCTGAAACACCATTTTATGTCTGTGCACTAGAAAGCCACAGGGCTTTCCAAATTTCATCTGTCTGGGTTCTTGTCATGATGGCAATACTGCAGGGTGCTGACATTTTTTAGGGACTCTGTCTGAGATGACACAACCCCTCAAATTCAGGAGCGCTTCTCTAACTGATAACATCTCGCTAGAAATGAAGTTTTTATAATGTAACAGCTTCAGACGCTTAATGATGCCATAAATGCAGGGATGTTATATCTAAGCTCTTTAAATAAATCCTGTCATTGAAATAAAGGAAATACTATATTATAGCGCTCTATGACTTTGTTATCTTTGCTATCCGTTTATCTGACTCTCTAAGACCAAAGAAAGCAAATACTAAGATTGATCATTACTACTGTGTGGTACACGTATTTGTGGATGAAGACAATATTGAAATGCACTGTTTAAGATATTAAAATGTACACTAAACAGCTTCTTGATGCACATGCATGAACAGAACAGGGAGCTGGGTGCAGGGAGCAGACAATGAGCTTCCTGGATTAGAGACCCAGCTTAGCAGTCCAGCCCAGTAGTCCACATGTTTCATATTTATGTCCCAGCAAAATTAGCAGTGAGAGTCTTAAATGAACTTTGGGGACACTTGCAAACAGCTGTCATGATTACTAATGTGGGACACCAGGATTCTACAGTGTTTAGTTGGCATCTGTGCATAACCAGTTCTTTTCCACTAAAGCTTCTTGTAATTGCTGGTCCCACATCCAGGCTGAGGAATCATCTCATGTGGTGTTTGGGAGGGAGGTAAGTGGAGTCAGGACCCATGTTAAGGCTGGGTGGGTAATAATCTGGTTCTAGTATAGGAGAAAGGAAAGTAGGTCAGGTGGGAAGGAGAATGACTGGATTTAAATTTTGTTTCTTGAGTAAGCTAAATATATAACATCATGTCAAGTTACTTTGTTGTTTATATTCCATGTGCTGTCACCGAATAACTACTGAATTGTGGGGACAAAAAAGCCTGGGTTGTAGAATTGACGCTGCCCCTAACTTGCCAGAATCCAGGTTCCTCTGGGTGTCCAAAGAGGGGGCTGGACCGTCAGGTGTCCCTCCACTGCAGCAGTTTGGGCACTTGGGTGGCCTAGATTTTTGCTGTGGAAGACTGGCCCGGTAGTAGGACATTAAGCAACTGCAAGGCTCTCACCAGGTACCCACGGTGGTCCCAGGACTGTAACATCCAAGCGTTCCTTTCCACCCATATATGCAAATGACCCTCAAGGGGTTAGTATTAATCCTGGGTGAGAATTATGAAAAATTATATGGTACCTCCATCCCTCTTGGCAAGTGAGGGCCCCATATTTACAAATGAACACGAAGTGTTAGCACCAAATTTTATCAACAGAACATGTGAACACGTTGTGACAGTGACGCTCACCTGTTTGCTTCTGATTCCCAGTGCCACGTCAGCCTCCGTCAGAGGACCTCAGCTGCCCCAGAGATCAGGGCCTTCTGTACAGGGAATGGGATCCTCCTCGAAGCACAGACAAGCAGCACCCCTTAGATCTCATCAGGTGAGCTGTTGTGGAGAGCACTCCAGTGGGAAGGGCTCAGGGTTGTCCTCATGGCATCTGAGGGTGACAGTCCTCCAAGAGTGTTACCAACCAGGAAGCTCACAGGAGCTCTGAGCTTCATTGTCCCAAGTTTTTACTGCAGGCTTTATTACAAAGCCATGATTTATTGGGTCACTACCCACATGGTTAACCCAAACCCTAACTGTAAGTCAAACCTTTCCTTAGCCCTAAACTTTGAGCCCCTTCCTCTCCTGGTGGCCACTCACTTGTCACAAAGCTCAAAGCCCCACTCCTCTAATCACATGGTTGGTGTCTCTGGCTGGCCAGTCCCCATCCTGAGTCATCTCATGAACACAAGCCATCCAAGTTTCCACTATGAATAACAAAGACAATCCTATCTCGGGAAATTTCGAGGCTTTAGTGGTTGCTGTCTAGGAACTGGGAACAAAGACCTACCAAATTCTTTATTAAACAGTAGTAAATGTTATATTTCATTTAAATTATAAAATAAGAGAGAAATTCTCACTGCTTTGCTATATCTGCTGTTCAACACCGTTTCACTACACCACGTGATTGTAATGTCGCTCTCAGCATGTGTCTTCTCAGAGCACCAGTGCTGGCTGCTCCCCGGGAGCTTATGCTGTTTGGGCAAGGCTGCTGGGGGGATGTAGGACAAGGACAACCGAGAAAAAAATATAATCGGGCGAGTAAGGAAACAATGTCAGATTGAAATGAAGAAATAACACAGTGTTGAGATGGGAGACTTGGGGAGAATTGAGTCAAGAAAGCTATATTTGAGTAGGTTACATGTGAGCTGAGATGGCGATAAGGAGGCTGGACTTTGAGGATCTGGGAAAAGTCACCCATGGAATAGAGGCAGCTTGTCCATTGGCCCCAAGGCACAAATGTGCTCAGCAGGTTTGAGGAGATACTGGAGCCAGCGCTGGTGAGAGTGCTGAGATGCGTGGTTTAGAAGGGCATCAGGAGCACGGAAAGGAGTGTAGACTCTAAGCGCAGTGAGAAGCAGTCATGATAGCTTAAGCACTTAAGTAATTTTCTCTCACTCACATTTTGCAAAGATAATGTGGAGAATGTATGGCAGGGACCCAGGAAGCAGGGAGGCCAGGTAGGAGGCTCTTGGATTGGGCCAGTTGAGAGATGGTGGGAGCCAATGAGGAATGCATTTGGGGAGTGGGGCTGACGGGATGCAGTTATGGGCTGGCTGTGGATGGTTAGGAGAAGAGGAGGGTCAAGGTAGCCCCAGGTCGGTCTGGAGCCAGGTGTCTCTTCTTTCTTATCTCAGTGCCCCATGCAGGTGCCCACCTACTTGGGCAAACCTCTTAACCTTCAAAGTGAGGGTTTTAAAACACTGAAGTCTATTTGTTGTTTCACATTTTATGGAAAGATTCAAACATGTACAGAAATAGAGAGAACAGTACAGCCAGCCTGCCTGTATCAGTCACCCAGCTCCAGAATTATAAACTCAGAGTCACTGTTGTTGCATCTTTCATCTCCATCTCCTCCCTTCCCCCACTACGGGGTCATTCTGAAGACAATCCTACATAGCTTAACCTTTCATTAGTGAAATGACAAGGTCTCTTTCAAATAAAATTGTAATATTCCTTTTTTTTAGGGTTACAAAATAATTCCATGCTTGTCACAAAAATACACTTTAAAGTAGTTTCGGGGTTGAAATCAAGATCCAGACAAGATTCAGACATTGCAGCTAGCATATCTCTCAAGTGCGTTCTAATCTATAATTTTCCTGTTTCTCATTTTCCTTGAAATTGTTGAGGGGTTTCTCTATTTCCTGTTTGGCTGATTTCATTCTCCCCTATGGTGTTAGACTTGTTTCTCCTTCGTATGTATTGGCTTTAGCTAAGTGATTTGATCCTCCCCTAAAAGCTTGATCTGATTGAGGTTCAACTTTGTGCAAAAATAATTGTTATGTGAAGTTTTGTACTCCTGTCATAAGGTACATAATTTTCATTTGACTCTCTTTTTTGTGACGACAGCAGCCAATAATGATTGTAACCCGTGATCATTATTTCATAAGGAATTTTATTTCATGTGGTCATACTCTAATTTCCTCCCTCAATTATCAGCAGGATCACAGTCATGAAGAGGCACTTTCTCCTTAACCCGGGTTATCCTTTAGAACACAGTTTTAAAGGAGGATATTTGTTAATATGTAAATATTTAAAATTGATAATTTTTTTTTCTTTTTAATTTTTTTTTCTAATGGAGGTACTGAAGATTGAATCTAGGACCTTATGCATGCTGAGCACACACTCTGCCACTGAATGTACCCCATCCCCCTTGAGATTCATATTTATATGATATTTTCCTTCTGTTATTTTTGTTTTATGTTATACAGAATTTGAAGGCAGGGCAATGGGTTTGACCGCTCTTTAATCACTCTTTATGGGCTTTTGGGGTTTGTGTGTGTGTTTGTGTTTGTAAGGAAAACAATTTTCCCACTATTTTAAGTATGAATTGCTAAGGCAATTATGTTGATCTTTTCCCTGCTCCTGGTCCATGTATTCCCTTGTTACTTCCCACTAGTGGCCCCTTGAGCTCTGTGACAAGACTAGCATGTCGTTAATCCATGTGGAAGGAGATCTGAAGAGATTTATTCAAGGAGATGAAATTTGTATACAGTGTATTGGAAAGTATTGTGAAAGTTGTTCGTTAAGGGAAGGTCTGAGGTTGAATTGTTAAGTGCACAGAAATCTAAGCTATGAACCACCAAGACAATTATTAACTCCAGGAAAACGAAGTAGGGAAGAAAAGGTAAGACTAGCAAAAATTGTTACAGCTTTGAATAGTCTGTACAGACTAATAATAATGTAAAGCAAGGATACTGAGCTGATCAAAATTATAATGTAATTGTATAAAAAGTTTGGAAGAATGAAGGTTTGGGTGTGTAGATGAGATGGGGTTTGAAAGAGAGCTTAATCCTCATTTTCCAAAATAGAATGTTAAATAGGTGATACATAAAGCTGAAAAAGTCAGTAGGCTGTGTTACAAGGATATTAGTCAGAGAAAGGAAGTAAGTATTCCAAGAGTCAGCAGTAGGAGCTGAACGTGGTTGTTTCTGGCCAGGAAATGGGGCGGTTGTTGGGAACTGCTCCTTTTTAAAATCGGTGTTCGAGAACTGTTTGACTCTTTATTGAATGTATGGCATTACTTTGATAAAAAGAAATCAAAGCTGAATTTTGAAAAATTTATGTTAAGAATTGGGGTGTTTTTGACAGAGAGTGATAACAATCAGACAAAACTACATTTGAAGGGATCCTCATTATTCCTTGCCTTTCAGCAAGGACTAGGAGGCTGACATCTGTTTAAGGTTCAAAAATTCTGTCTGACCTTCTTTCCAACATGTAACCTTTGGAAGTAATGAATTCCCCGTCATTGTAAATATCCAGGCAGAGGCTGCCTGACCAGCTCTCTAACTGTAGCAGGGTGTGCTTACCATTGGCCATTTGGAGCAGGCAACTTCTAACATTCTTTCAGTTTTGAATTTGGCATTTTCAGGATGGATAGTTGATAAGAATGTATTACAAAAAGCTTAACAAGAAAGAGTCCAAGACATCTCAAACCCATTGCCAGGGTTTTCTCTGCCAGACACCATCCTGAGCCTGCCACACGTGAGCCAGGCCACAAATCCCAGTCACATGAGAATGAACACACTTTGTCGCTCCTATCTGATTTGGCATCGGGCTCAGCCGTTTTCCCCATGGAATGGTCCACGCCCAGGTCTCTGACGATGGAGCTGGTCTCACAGCAGCCCTGTGAGCGCTGGTCCAGCCCAAGGGGTTCCTGCGTGAAGTTTTCCAGGATTCCAGGCTATTCTCAGATCTGAGTCCCCCCTAGGCTAAGCACACGGAACTCATCTCAGCTCCAGACTGAGCCGGAAGCCTCAGAGAGAACTCAGAGTTGAGGAAATCCACAGGTTTTACCCAGCACTGCCGAGTCAGCAGTGAGCCAATTGAGGGAATTATCAGCAACAGCAAGACACACCTGAGCCGCGGTCTCATTGTTCCGCCTCATACATAAACTCTCTGTGTCTGCCTGTCTGTGTCTGTCTCCCTTTTAGGATCAGCCTGGCACCGCTTCATGCCCTGCCTCCTTTCTTCTAATCTTGCCTCCCTGGCCTGTTCCATCTACTCCAGATTAACTGAGAAACACTGAGGAGATTCTAAAACCTAAGAACAACATACGTGCTAGATACAAAGAATACAGGGCAGTGCCTTCCTCAGTCACATCCCTCCTGCCCTCTCCCAGTCCCACAATGAGTTTTATAAATATTTTGTCAGACAGACATTGCACTCCCAGTTGTTATCATTATCAGCCATTTCCTTATTATCTGCGGTTTACGATGCATTTGCTCCAGGGAAGTTCCCGAGATAAGGCAGCAGCAGATGACTGAGCCACTTGTTGATGTCCACTTGTGTCAAGCCTGTTAAGAATGATTTTTGGGGGGATTTGTTGAATGTGCCAGACTGTCCAGTGAGTGGTGATGATCCCCTGCATCTGCTCTGGAGTCGGCCTCGTCCCCTCCTTTGCTCTGTTCTCATTTATCTCTCTTCAGCAGGTGAGGCAGTGATCTGTATTTCTATGATACGTAAAATACTTCTAATTTCACAGTAGAATTTGGGGGCTGCTATGAAAACGCATATGTTTTAAGAGTGAATTGAGTCAGAGGTTTAAACATAAAGCCCCCTTGATTTAGAATCAGAAATTAATATGATGGAGGGAGGGTATAGCTCAGTGGTAGAGTGCATGCCTAGCATGCATGATGTCCTGGGTACAATCCCCAATGCCTCCATTTAAAAACAAATAAATAAACCTAATTATGCCCCCCCAAAAAGAAAAAATAAATTAACATGAGGATGAAGCTACAGAGTGATTATGCGTGTCTTCTGAAACTTCCTTCTGTCTTTCTGCAGGAAATTCTACGGAGAGAAGGTCGGAATCTACTTTGCTTGGCTGGGCTGTTACACTCAGATGCTCCTCCTGGCAGCAGTCATGGGGGTGACTTGCTTTCTGTGTGGATATTTTAATTAAAATAACTGTACCTGTGGGTAACTTGTCTTTATTCCTTGTTACCGTGCTTACTTAACTTAGAATAACATTCTCCAGGAGCATCAATTTTGCTGCAAATGGCCCTATATTGTCAGTTTTATGGCTGAGTAGTATTCCATTGTATAAATATACCATTTCTTTAGCCAGTCATCCGCTGATGGACATTTAGGCTGTATCCATGTCTTGGCTACTGTAAATAGTGCTGCTATGAACATTGGGATGCAGGTGTCATCCTGAAGTAGGGTTCCTTCAGGATACATGCCCAGGAGCAGGATTCCTGGGTCATATGGCAAGTCTATTCCTAGACATTTGAGGGAACTCAATACTGTTTTCCACAGTGGCTGCACCACACTGCATTCCCACCAGAAGTGTAGGAGGTTCCCCTTTCTCCACAGCCTCTCTAGCATTTGTCATTTGTGGATTTTTGAATGATGACCATTATGACTGGTTTGAGATGATACCTCATTGTAGTTTTGATTTGCATTTCTCTGATAATTAGTGAAATTGAGCATTTTTTCATGTGCCCATTGATCATTTGTATGTCTTCCTTGGAGAATTACTTGTTTAGGTCTTCTGCCCATTTTTGGTTTAGGTTATTTGGTTGTTTCTTATTAAGTCATTTGAGCTGCTTATATATTCTGGAGATCAAGCCTTTGTCAGTTTCATTTGCAAAAATGTTCTCCCATTCTGTAGGTTGTCTTTTTTTTTACTTATGGTGTCCTTTGCTGTGCAGAAGCTTGTAAGTTTCTTTATGTCCCATTTGTTTATTCTTGCTTTTATTTCTATTGCTTGGGTAGACTGCCCTAAGGGAACATTTCTGAGATGAATGTCAGATATTTTGCCTGTATTTTCTTCTAGGAGGTTTATTGTATCTTGTTTTATGTTTATCTTGCTGAAGAGACTGTCTTTATTCCATTGTATATTCTTGCCTCCTTTGTCGAAGATTAGTTGACCAAAAGTTTGTGGGTTCATTTCTGGGATCTCTATTTTGTTCCATTGGTCTATATGTCTGTTTTTGTACCAATGCCATGCTGTCTTGATGACTGTAACTCTATAGTATTGTCTGAAGTCTGGGAGAGTTATTCCTCCAGGCTCTTTCTTTTTTTTCTTCAGTAATACCCTGGAATTTCTATGTCTTTGATGGTTCCATATAAATTTTATTGTGATTTGTTCTAGTTCTATGAAATATGTCTGGGGTAATTTTACAGGGATTGCATTAAATCTGTAGATTGCCTTGGGCAGTGTGACCATTTTAACAATATTGATTCTTGCAATCCAAGAGCATGGGATACCTTTCCATTTTTTAAAGTCTTCAATTACCTTCACCAATGGTTTATAGTTTTCTGTGTATAATTCTCTCACCTCTGTGGTTAGATTTATTCCTAGAAATTTTATTACTTTGGGTGCTATTTTGAAGTGTTTTATTTCTTTACTTCCTTTTTCTGTTGATTCATCATTAGTGTAAAGAAATGCAACTGATTTTTGAACATTAATCTTGTAACCTGCTACCTTGCTAAATTCTTCAATCAGCTCTAGTAGTTTTGGTGTGGACCTTTTAGGGTTTTCTATATATAGTGTGGTGTCATCTGCATGTAGTGACACTTTTACCTCTTCTTTTCCAATTTAGACCCCTTTTACTTCTCTTACTTGCCTGATTGCTATGGTCAGGACTTCCAAGACTATGTTGAATAGGAGTAGTGATAGTGGCATCCTTGTCTTGTCCCAGAATTTAGTGAGAAGCTTTTGAGGTTTTCACCGTTTAGTGCTATGCTGGCTGTAGGTTTGTCATATATAGCTTTCATGATGTTGAGTTATGTTCCCTCAATACCCACCTTGGTGAGAATTTTTATCATAAATGGGTGTTGAATTTTATCAAAAGCTTTTATGCATCTATTGAAATGATCATGTGGTTTTAGTCCTTTCTCTTGTTGATATGAAGTATTACATTGATTGATTTGCATATGTTGAACCACCTTTGTGTCCCTGAGATGAACCCCATTTGAGCATGTTGTATAATCTTTTTTATGTGCTGTAGGATTCTATGTGCTAGTATTTTGGAAAGGACGTTTTTGCATCTGTGTTCATCAGTGATATTGGTCTGTAATTCTTTTTTGGTGGTGTCTTTGCCTGGTTTTGGTGTCAGGGTGATTGTGGCTTCATAGAATGAGTTTGGGAATATTCCTTCTTTTCAATCTTCTGGAAGAGTTTGAGAAGGACTGGTATGAGTACTTCTTGTATGTGTGGTAGAATTCCCTGGTGAAGCTGTCCAGTTCTGGACTTTTATTTGTAGGGATTTTTTTTTTATTGTTAATTCGATTTCATTCCTAGTGATCGGTTTGTTCAAGTGGTCAGTTTCTTCTTGATTCAGTCTTAGTGGACTTTATGTTTCCAGAAACTTGTCCATCTCCTCTAGGTTATTCCTTTTTTTATGTTGTTTTTCATGATATCCTCATATGATATTCTATATTTCTATGTTATTTGTTGTAATTTCTCCATTTTCCTTTGTTATTTTGCAAATTTGTGCTCTCACTTTTTTCTTCTTTGTGAGTTTGGCCAGAGGTTCTCGATTTTATTTACTCTTTCAAAAAATTGCTTTTGGTTTGATTGATTATTTTCTCTATTTCTTTGAATCTCTATTTTATTTATTTCCTCCCAGATCTTAATTATTTCCTTACTTCTGCTGACTTTTGGGTGTTTTTGCTCTTCTGTTTCTAGTTCCTATAACTGGTGGGTTAGATTGTTTATTTGATATTGTTCTTCTTTTTTGAGGAAGGCCTGTATCGCCCTAAACTTTCCTCTTAGCACTGCTTTTGCTTTGTCCCATGAGTTTTTTGTGGTTGTTTTCATTTTCATATGTCTCAAGGTATTCCTTAATTTCAACTTTGATTTCATCATTGGCCCATTTTTTTTTAATAGCATGTTGTTTAATCTCTATGCTTTCCTTTTTTTTATGCTTTGTTTCTCTGAAGTTGATTTCTAGTTTCAATGGCATTGTGGTCAGTAAGGATGCTTGAGATAAATTCTATCTTCTTAAAATTGTTG
Source organism: Vicugna pacos (assembly GCF_048564905.1). NCBI lineage: Eukaryota > Metazoa > Chordata > Mammalia > Artiodactyla > Camelidae > Vicugna > Vicugna pacos. The sequence goes on along the minus strand of NW_027328740.1, from coordinate 67,481,590 downwards.
AGGCTTCTTTTGTGACCAAGTACATGATGAATCCTAGAAAATGTTCCACGCACACTTGAAAAGAATGTATATCCTATTTTGGGTGTTTGTAATGCTCTGAAAATATCCACTAAGTCTAATTTTTCTATTGTATCATTTAATTTCTCTGTTGCCTTATTTATTTTTTGTGTGGAAGATCTGTCTAGTGATGTTAATGTGGTGTTAAAACTTCTGACAATGATTGTATTCCCATCAATTTCCCCGTTTATCTCTGTTAGTAGTTGTTTTATGTACTTAGGTGTTCATGTTGGATGCATATATATTAATGATTGTAATATCCTCATCTTGTATTGCTCCTTTAATCATTATAAAATGCCATTATTTATCTTTCTTTATGGCCCTTGTTTTAAAGTCTATTTTGCCTGAAATCAGAACCGCTACACTTGCTTTTTTGGAGTTTCCATTTGCATGGAATATCTTTTTCCGTCCATTCACTCTCAATCTATATGTGTCCTTCTCCCTAAAGTGTGTCTCTTTGTATGCAGTTTATTGAAGTTTCTTGCTTTATTATCCAGTCTGCCACTCTGTCTTTTCACTGGAGCATTTAGTCCATTATCATTAAGAGTAATTAATGATAAATGAGTGTTTATTACTATTTTGAACTTATATTTGCAGTTGATTTCGTATTTCTTCTTTGTTCCTTTCTTCTTCCTTTTGTGGTATGGTAATTTTCCTTTGTGTTATCTTGGATTCTATTTAGTTTTTGTGACTCACTTGTAAGTTTTTGGCTTGTGATTACACTTTTTTGTAAGTCTGTTAACCAATTACTGTAACTGTGTGCATTAAACAGATAGTAATGTAATCTCAAACCCATCCTACCGAGAATAAAAAATTTAAGAAAAAAGAAGAAAGAAAAAATACTCTATATTTTCTTGCTTCCCTCTCCCACTCAATGATTTAGATGTCTTCTTTTACAATTTCATGTTCATTCTATTTGTAATTCATGGTAGTTATCACCTTTCCAGTTATGAGCTCTCATTTCTGTATCATCCTGCTACTTTTTTATTTAGAGTATACCTTACAATATTTCTTTTAGCATGGGTTTAGTGTTGCTAAAGTCTTTAGCTTTTCTTCTCTGTGAAATTCATTACCTCTCCTTCTATTCTAAAGGATAGCCTTGCTGCAGAAAGTATCCTAGGCTGCATCTGTTTTTTCATTCAGGACTTTGAATATATCTTTCCACTCCCTTCTGTCCTGTAGTGTTTCTGTAGAGAAATCAGCTGAGAGACTTATCTTGTAACTCACTCTTTGTTTTTCTCTTGCTGCCTTTAGGATCATTTCTTTATCCTTCAGTCTGGCCATCTTGATTTTGATATGTCTTGGTGAGAGTCTCTTTAGGCTATTCCTGTTTGGGAACCTCTGGGCCTCCTGTACTTGGGTGTCTGATTCTTTCTTTATGTTTGGGAATTTTTCAGTCATGATTTATTTAAATACCTTTTCCATCCCCTTTGTTCTTTCTTCCCCTTCTGGAAGTCTTATGATGCATAGATTGGCATGCTTTATATTATCTCATAGGTTCCTTATATTGTTTTCATTGTTTTTTATTTCTTTCTCTCAACTGTTCTGATTGTGTGCTTTCTGTTGTCCTGTCTTCTAGGTCACTTATTCGTTCCTCTGCATTATCTAGCCTGCTTTGTACAGCCTTTAGGTCAGATCTCATTTCAGCCAATGAATTTACCAATTCTACTTGTCTCTTCTTTATAGCTACTATTTTGTTTTTGACATATTTTATGTCTCTAAACACTATCTCTTTTAGTTCCTTCAGTAATTGATCACTTCTTTTTAGAAATCTTGATCTAGTAGGCCATCAATGTCTATTTCATTGATCGTAGTTTCAGGGGATTTCTCTTGCTCTTTTAATTGGGAATAGTTCCTCTGCTTCTTCAACTGCTCATATCTCTCTGGCACTGTGGCTTAAGGAGTATCACTTATCTTTTGTGGCCCTTAAAGGGGTTTATTTCTTTATCTATCTAAGGTCTATGCTGGAATAAAACTTAAAAACGAGAGAGAGAAAGAGAATTTTAAAAGAATGGAGGAAAAGAAGGTTTGAAAACATTGTATAATCAATAATAGAAGAGCAAGTTGAAGAAGAATAGGAATCGAGTTGAGATGTCTTTTTAAAACCTTAATAAAAAGAAGAAAAAAATCAATACACAATATTTAAAACCTGTGAATAATCAATAACAGATCAAATCCAAGAGAATTAAAAATGAAATGAGAATTGTAAACATATAGAACTGTTTAAAAAGCAAAGATTAAAAAGCTAATAGAAAATAAAACAGGTATAAAAAGATTTAAAAAACAAAGATGTGTTCTCCTAGAGACTGAATGCTCTTAATGGTTTTATTGAGAGGTCTTTGTGTCTTCGCCCTGTTTCATGAACTCAGCTTGCTCTCTTGGCCCCCTCGTCTGTGCTGCTCACAGTGTCCATTGGCAAGAAGATTGCGTCCCTCCAACACTGGGTCAGGTGCTGCTCTCCTTTGCGGTGGGCGGGTGGGTCACTCCCCGTCTGGATGCCACAGTCAGTGCTGTGTCAATTGCTCCATAGGTGGGCTCAGCTTCAAGAATAACAGGTTTATGGAGATATAATTCACATACCATAAAATGCAGCCTTTGAAAGTGTGCATTAGGGTTTTATGTACATTTCAGGTTTGTGTAGCCATCACCCCCAAAAGGAACCAGTACCCTTTAGTAAGTCAGTCCCTAACCTTCCTTTCCCTTAGCCCTCAGCAGCCACCACTCTACTTTCTGCCTCTTTGGGTTTGCCTGTTCTAGGTATTTCATATAAGTAGAACCATACAGTATGCTGCCTTTTTTGATTATCGTTTTTCATTTAGTGTGACGTTGTCAAGGCTCATCCATTGTGTAGCATATATCAATACCCAAATTCCTTTTTGTATTCAAATAATATGCCATAGTTATAAATACACCACATTGCTTATCCATCCATCAGTTGATGATGAATAATTCTGCTGTAAATGCTCATGGACAAGTTTTTGTGTGAACACATATTTTCACTTCTCTTCAGGATATATCAAAAAATGGAATTGCTGGGATGTATTCTACTTTTAACATTTTGAGGAATTGCTAATATAGCTTTTAAAGTGACTGAAGCATTGTATATTTCCAGAAGTAATGTATGAGGAGTCCAGTTTCTCCACATCCTCATCTACACTTTTTATTAATGGGTTTATAGATTCATATTTATATATCATATATCATATATATTTGTCATCCTAGTTGGTATGAAGTGGTATGTCATTGTGATTTTGATTTCTGTTTCCCTAATGCCTACTGATGTTGAACATCTTTTTATGTGCTTAGTTCCCATTCGTATGTCTTCTTTTGAGAAACATCTACTCAAATTCTTTGCCCATTTTAATTATATTTGTCTTTTTATTGTCATGTTTTAAGCCTTCTTTATCTATTCTGGATAAAAGTCCCTTATCAGGGAAAATTTTGGAAATATTTTCATCCATCCTGTGGATTGTCTTCTTACTTTCTTGATGAAGAACTTTGAAGCAAAGAAGTTTTTAATTTTACTGAAGTCCAGTTTACTTGATTTTTTTTCTTTTGTTGTTTGTGCTTTACGTGTCATATATTACAAGTATTTGTAATCCAAAGTCCTGAAGATTTTCTCATGGTTAATTTTCTAAATGTTTTATACTTTCAAGTCTGTGATTTATTTTGAGTTAATTTTCATAAATGGTGTTAAGATAAAAGTTCAGTTTTCTTTCTTTCCAGGTGTAAGTACAAGTGTCCCAGCATCATTTTTGTAAAGATTATTTTTTCCCCCTTTGGATTGTCATGGCACCTTTGTCAAAAATTAAATGGCTGCGTGTAAGACTTTGTTTATGGTCTCTTAATTCTTTTCTCTCAACCTATTTTTCTGTCCTTTCAGCAAGTACCACACTGTATGGATCACAGTTTTGTTAGTGAGTTTTGAATTTGGAAACTTCAAAACTTTGTTCTTTTTCAAGATTGTTTTGACTATTTTGGGTATCTTGCATTTCCATATTAGTTTTAGGATCAGCTTGTTCATTTCTGCCAAAAAGCCAGAGCAGCATTGAATATATAGGTCATTTTGAGGACAATGGCCATCCTAACAATAATAAGGCTTCTGATCCATGAACACAGAAGAGCTTTCCATTTATTTTAGGTCATTTTTAACTTCTATCAGTAGTATTTTAGTTTTCAATATACAAGTTTCAGATATTTTTCTCAGTATTCCACATATTTTTCTTAATATTACTAATTATTTTATTCTTTTTGATGCTATTGTAAATGAAAATGTTTCCTTCATTTTATTTTTAGATTATTCACTGCTGTTGAATAGAAATATAATTACTTTTTATATATTGATTTGTGTCTTACAATTTTGGTCAGACTGGGTTATTAATTCTAAGAGGATTTTTCTCTATTCTCTCTATTTTTCCTTTGTGGATTCCTTGTGATTTCAATATATAATACCATGTCATCTGGAATCGAAATAGTTTTATTTCTTTCTTTCTAATCTAGAGGCTTTATTTTCTTTGTCTGATTGCTTTGACTAGAACCTCTAGTACAATGTTGATTTTGGGAGGGAATAATTCAGTGCTTCTGCATTATGTATGAACTTTGCTTCAGGTTTTTCATAGATGTTCTCTGTCAAGTTGAGGAAGTTCTCTTCTATTCGTAGTTTTTATCCATTATTCTATTAATATGGTGTATTACATGAATTGATTTTTGTATGTTGTACTGCCTTTACATACCTGGATACATCCCACTTAATGGTGGTCTATTTTACATGTTACTGTTTTGGATTTGCTTGTATTCTGTTGAGGATTTTTGCATTTATATTCATAAAAGATAGTCTTTAGTTTTCTTGTGGTGCCTTTGTCTGGTTTTCGTATTAGTGTGATACTAGTCTCATTGAATGAATTGGGAAGTGTGCCCACCTCTTTATTTTCAGACGAATTTGTGAAGCATTTTTTGTTTGTTTATGTTTTTGTTTTTTCATTAAGTAGTTGATGGAATTCACCAGCAAAGCCATACGGGCCTAGCATTTCTTTGTGTGAATGTTTTGGATTTCTATTTCAGTCACTACTTACTGTAGGATTATTTGAGTTTTCTATTTCTCCTTCAGTCATTTATGTCCTTCTAGGAATTTATCCATTTCATCTAGATTATCTCATTTATTGGCTATATAATTATTTATAGTATTCCCTTCCCTTATATTCCTTGTTATTTTTGTAAGGGCAGTAGTGACATCCTTCCTTTCATTTCTCATTTTAGTAATTTGAATCTTCTCCCTTTTTTTTTTCAGTACTAGATAAAATTTGTCAATTTTATTGATCTTTTCAAAGAACCAACTATTCCTTTTGTTGATTATTCTCTGTTGTTTATCTATTGTCTATTCCATTTATCTCTGTCTTTAGTATTTTGATTAGAATGTTTAATTCATTTACATTAATGTAATTTCTTATCAGGTTGAAGTTACATCTGCTGTCTACTTTCTATATGTCTTTTTTTCCCATTCCTCTATTACTACACATTTTTGTACAAAGTAAGCATTTTCAAGTGTGCCATTTTAATTTGTTTATTTTATCTTTTTCTTCTCCTCCTCTTCCTATTCCTCCTCCTCCTTCTCTTCCATTGCCCTGGAGATTATAATTAACAACTTGTTTTAAAATAATCTAGTTCACATGAATACCAACTTAATTTCAACAGTACACAAAAACTTTGCTTTGGTATCAGTCTTTTCCCTCCCCCTCCTCATGCTGTCACTGTCATACAAATTGCACCTTTATGCATTTATAAGTGCATCTACACAGTTTCATAAGTATTGTTTTATGCAGTTGTCCTTTACATCAAATAGAACAAAATATTTACATGTACTACTCGATTTATACTGTTTTATTTTTTAACTCATGTAGTAGTGCTCTTTATTTTTCAGGTGAGTGTCCTTTCATTTACACCTGCTGGACTGTCCTTAGTATTTCTTGTAGGGCAGGCCTGCTAGCAATGTATTCTTTCAGAATTTGTTTTTGTAGGAGTGTCTTAATTTCTCCTTTAATTTTTTTTAAAGACTCATTTTGCTGGCTATAAAATACTTGGTGACAGTCTTTTCCTTTTATCTCTTTGACGATACCATCCACTGCCTTCAGTCTCCATGGTTTTTGATGAGAAATCAACTGTCTTACTGAGGAGCCTTTCTATATGTTGAGCCACTTTTCTCTTTTGGCTGTCAAGATACTTTATTCTTGTGTTTTGACACACTGAATCTGATATGCCTTTTTTTGATGTCTCTACGTTTATACCACATAGAGTTTGTTGAGCTGCTGGGATGTACAAATTAATGTGTTCATCAAATTTGGGAAGTTTTCAGCCATTATTTCTTTATATGTTCTTTCTGCCCCCTTTTTTTTTTCCCTCCTTCTGGCGCTCCCATTATGTGTGTATTGGTATTGTTGATGGTGTCCCACCTATCTCTGACACAGTGTTCATTTTTTTTTCATTCCTTTTTCTTTCTGTTCTACAGACAGTATAATCTCAGTAGTTTTAATTTAACTGACTTTTTCTTCAACAAGTTCATATCTACAGAGAAACCTCTTATTGAAGTTTTTATTTTAGTCATTATATTTGTATCTCTTGAATTTCTAGTTGGTTTTTATTATAAATTTTATTTATACAATGAGATGTGCACATAATTTAATCCTTTAGGCATGGTTTCTGTTAGTATTTTGAACATATGTGTAATTGCTTATTTATGTCTTTGTCTAGTAAGTCCAGTGTCTGGGCTACCTCAGGGAGTTTCTATTGACTACTTTTTCCCCATCTGTTATGGCCAAACTTTTCTGTTTCTTTGTACATCTTTTAATTTTCTGTTGAAAACTGGACATTTAAAATATTACAATGTGGCAGATCTGAAAGCCTGATTTTCCCCATCTCCAGGATTTATCGTTGCTTTCATTGTCATTGCTGCTGCTGCTATTTATTTAGTTACTTTCCTGAACAAATTCTGTAAAGTCTGTATTCTTTATCATGCATGACCATGAGATCAGTGTGTGTGCAGAAAACCTAGTTGTCATCACTGTAATAATGATTGGACAGTGATTTCTTTCAATGCCTGGAGCCAATCGTTTGAGCTGTTGCCAGGTGGCTGTGTGTCTGCATGCTGAGGGATGCCCTCAGCACCGGCATGCAGTCTGCAGCTCTTCCGTAGCCTTTAGTTCTTGCTTATGCAGAACCTCAAGTTCAGCCAGAGTTGAAGGCTTAGGCTTTTCTCAGATCTTTCCTTGCCATGTGCCACACAAGTATATTGCCTTCTACAATTCTCAGAAGTTTTTTGGACCTTTTTAACCATACCTTCACCCCCAGAACGTCTCATTACTCAATTTTGCCTTCTAAATTTCCTTGTCAGCATCTAGTTAGCCTCTACTGGTCCCACTGCCTCAGGCAGTTGTAAAGTTAAATACTCACTGCTGATTGTTTTCCACACACACTCTGGGGACAGGCTGTTTGTACAGCATGAGTTTGTGATAGGTCACATAGTGACAACTCTCTGGGGGCGGAATTTTTGGGTAACTTTAAATCACTTCTGCCCCTACCTTGATTGTGAGGCTACTGCTTTTAAAGGCCACCATTTAGGTGAGGATACAGGGATGGGGTAGATCAAGTTACAATGCAACATAACTCACTATCTTTATGAAGATTTTGCTGTTTTTTTTTTTTCTCAAATAAAGACTCCCCTTATTGCTGGAAGCCTTGGTTAAATTTCCAGAGTTCTACAGAGGTTAATTTTGACAAATTTTGCCATTGTCATTGCTTCACAGAGGAGTAAGTTTTCCAAGATGTTTACTCAGATATTCTAGAAGTGTATCCCATTTGCATTTGTTTTTAACTGAGTTTCTTGCAAGACTAACTAATTCTACAGCTCCAGCCCCATTCACATAAGAGTCCATCTGCATGGATTCTCCTACAGGGAGCAGTGTGCAACCTGTTGTCAGTTTGTTGTTTTTCTTATTAAAGTGTAGGGGTCTTTAAAAATATGCTCATGAATAGCCCTTTGTCATTTTTACACGTTACAAAACTTCCACTAGTCTGTGGCTATTTTTTTCCCTCTCTTTTCGTTGCTTTAATGAAGATCTCACTTTTAAGGATTTTTAGTATAGCAATATGTGGATGATGATCACACGGGTGAGGCATTTAACTACTGTCTAAACCTCAGTCTTTGCTCTGATTCACTGTCTAGAATATCTGAACATATCTACTGAACCCCGTATACCAAAGGATGCTGACAGCCCTAATTAAAAAAATGCATTTTAAGTAAAGTAAAAAATATTAACTTTGACACTGGAAAAGACAAATCTCAAATTTCCTAACTGATCTTGCTTTTTGTGATCATTAGCTACATCATGTTTATTGAGCTGACAGGCATATTGAGCTACTGATTTTATTTCATCGGATTTTAGAATGCAGAACACATTTCAGGCCCACTTATAGCACCATATGTGTATCTTTAAGGATATATACATATGATGATCTCTTTATTATAAGTACCTTATTTTATTTTAAGTACCAACTGCTGTTAACCTCTTTAAGGAAATCTTGGAACTGCAGAACTGAAATTTTTCATACCACCATCATCCCGTAGCATCTCTTTTGCACTTAGATGTTGTGTGGCAGAGTATTTTTCTGCTCCCTAGAAATGATCAATGTTGAAGGGGAGAAACCCTCCTCTAATAAATATAGTCCAAATCACATAAACTTATCTGAACAATGGCCACCATTTTAGTCCACACCAATCCACCTACTCATACTGACTCAGAGTCCTCAACACAGACAATCCGCCACTGAAGTCACGGTCCTCAGTACACGTTCTGTCCCCTCCCCATTCCTTGTTGATTCTGCCCTACTTTTGTCCAACGCATCCTGCCAGGCTCTTCGCTGCCCGACTGCAGTTTTTAATTTTTACCTTTGAGTTCCAGGCTGCGCCTAGTGATTTCCAGAAAAACGCCAGACATCTGGCTCATCAGGTGGGGTGGGGAGGATTTCAGGAAGCTGTTACCCTAACTCACTTGCAGATCAGTTAGTGGCTATTGTGAGCATTCCTTCTAGATATCTGACATGTCGGCTGCATCCACCCCAGCAAAATAACGTAGCTCCTCCAACCACCTCTGCCTCCATTCATCTGGCTTTCTGCTTTCAGTGACACTCAGATGCTGCTGATGGGCATCATATTTAGATGTATTTTTTTAATTGAAGTATAGTCAGTTACAATGTGTCAATTTCTGATGCACAGCACAATGTTCCAGTCATTCATATACACATTTATATGTATGAATTCCTTTTCATATTCTTTTTCATTAAAGGTTATTACAAGATATTAAATATAGTTCCCTGTGCTATACAGAAAAAATTTAGTTTTTTTAGCTATTTTTATATATAGTAGTTAATATTTGCATATCTCAGTCTCTGATGGGCATTTTTGAAGCCACATCTGGAACCCTTGCTGCAGAAGAGTTTGAGAAATATATTTTCAACCTCATAGCCTTTTGGTTAGGAAGTTGGAATAAAGGCTGAGCTGGCTCACCTAACTTGTCTGCCTTTGTGAGTAAAGAGGTCTGGAGTTTCAAGGCCCAATGAAATGTCCCAGCCCTTCAGTAGCAAACTTAAAGCAACCAAAATGCTCCCATCTACCAGAGCATGACTTGTCCTTAGACACTGCTGGACATAACCGCCAACGCTGTCTAAGGCTTCGTCTTCATCTGGCGCACACGTTCTTTAGATGTGTAATATGCTGATTAACAGGACAAGCTGGTTTGGATTCCCAAGCTCACAGGCAGCCTTCTGCCTGACTTTGGTGTATATGTTCATTGAAGGGTCCTATCTCAGATCATCTAGAGCTGCCTGGTGTGTGGTTTGCCAGAGAATGTGGGTGCAGTGCTCCCCACCAGAGTCCTACCAGTTGTTTTATTGCAGGAAGAGAGAGAGCAAAAGAGACAGAACAGGAAGTTCTTGTCCAGCCTCAAACACAGTCACCCCCGCCCAGGGCTCTTGCTCTGGGACACACAGAAGTGCAGGTCAGCAGCGATGTGGCCTCGGTGTACTCCAAAACATGGCGTGGTTGTACTGGGCTGTGTCTTTCATGGACCCTGCAAAATTCTCGGCGTTGTGAAATGGGGAACTAAGGAACTCCCACCCATGCCTGTAGCTCCCAGGGTTTGCACCCTTACGTGTTTTGAGGATTTGCTGGCAACTCATTCTTTTTCACCGGGTCATTTCTCGGTTACAAGGCAGTTCTGTGACTTCCTTATCAGAACTGCTCCTTAAGTTCGGGGTTTAGTGAAAGATGCCATTTTACCCTCTAAGTTCATCTTCAGGGAGGAGGAGGAAGACAGCACAGATCAGAATTGCTGTTCTGCTTTTTGTTGTTGTTGTTTTCATAAGCCGTCTCCTGTTGTGGAATAGACACTGAGCAAATGAATGACTGTTACACTCCCATTTGAAGGATGAGGAAAATGACACTCAGGGGGAGGAGGCAAACTTCCTGAGGTTCCAAAGACAAAAAGGGATGAGCACAGAATAAGATCCCTGCAAATTTCTTGGCTGTCGTCAGCCTTTAGGTCCGTGACAGAGTGCCGTGCGTAGTAGTGAAGTTGTAGCGTGCTTTGAGAAGGGTGCAGATGTTCTTGTTTTTGTTGATACAATCACACTGTTTTGTCTGGGACTCTGAAAAAGAGAAATGGGTACGAAAATGTTGGTTTCTCGTCCTTGGTCCTTCCTCACCCACACAGGTATGGACCCTTCCATCTGTAGCAAGAATAAGAGCCCCAGCCTTCCCATCTCATGAGATCAGTTCTCATTCATTTCATTCCTGCCCACCTGTAGGCGATAAAGCACAGTGTGATTTTCATGTTCTGCTTCACTGATTCTGTGAAATTAACTGTTTGAAGATAGAAACTCATGAAAGGAAGCTCCTTTTTTTTTATATAAAGTGCAGTCGTTTTCTTAGCAGAGAAGGAAATTGAGGATTGTCTTCATTGAAAATCAATAGAGATTTCAAGAACATCTGTATTTCTGATGCATAGATTAAAATGACAAAATTTAGCGGGATTACAGAAACACAAGGAAGATACCAGAAGTGTTTTTAAAGAGCTTTTCTAAGACTGGGCTTGTGAATGACTGTTAGTTGACAGAGACCCTCTTCTCACCCATAGTCCCTCTCCTTAGGTTGGAAAGGGCCAGCGTTTCCCCTGTGTGCAGTCCTGGTGCTTCAAGTGAGTTGTGGGGTAGGGCGGTGCACATGGTGCTGCCTTCAGTTTGTCCATCCTAAGTAACCCCTGGCAGTCAGAGGGCGAGTGTGTTGCAACCTCATGAACCATCCGCCATGCTCTCCGGGGTGTGTGATCATCTCAGCTCATCCCGGCTCAGGTGATGGCAGAGCAGAGAATGGTGGCAAGAGGTCAGTCATGAGTAGCAGGGAGCAACTGGAGTCAGCTGGGGCCCAACTGGCTAGGAGTTCCAGGTGGAAATCCCAGGACTTCCCACAGCTCATTCATTCAGCTAACACTTCTCCAGCACCTGTTATGTGCTGGTGCTTCCATTGTGAACAGAACCAAATCCCTGTCCTCATGAAGGTGACATTCTAGTGGACATAAAAAATGATACATGCAGAAGCAGATCCAGGTCAGGACACATGAGTGTTGTCTATTTTGGAGTGCACAAGGTGAGATCTTTTGGGAAGGAATGTATGATACAGGAAAATGTTGGGGAGAGGACGGCTGTATCCCAGGTCTTACTTGGGTCCCTGGGATGTACCTCGCGAAGTGTTGGTCCTTGGTTTGCCCAGGAACGAAATCAAGAGAGAGCCAGAGTTCAGTAAAAGTAGATTTATTCAGAGAGATATATACTCCACAGAGTGGGCAGTTTCAGAAGACAAGAGAAAAGCCATGAGGTGTGGGGTTAGGTTGCTCCAGTTTAAAGTAAAAGTAGATACACACTCCACAGATAGAGTGTGGGCTGTCTCCCTCAGCAGAGAGAGCAGCCACGAGGTGGGGGGTTGTTAATTTTTATGCACTCGGTATCTTCATATGCTAATAAGTGGGAGGAATATTCCAACCGCTTTGGGGAAGGTGTTGGGATTCCCAGAAGTTGGGCCACCCCTCACCCTTTGACCTTTCATGGTCAGCCTTGAACCTGTCCTGGCACCTGTGCGAGTGCCATTTAGCATCCTGCTGTATTTCAGTGAGTGTGTATTGAAGCTCAAGATCTACTGGGAGTTGACTTTTCCACCGTCTCGGTGTTAATGGCTCTGCCATCCTTTTAATGGCTGGGCCCTGCCCCCTTCCCTCCTGTCTCATGGAGGAGCTTTGGTCTGACTGCACAATTGCAGAGCAGGGGACAGAGTGGAAAGAACTTCATAAGTGGAAAGTGGAAGGCAGTGTTGGCAGTAGAATTCTCAAGTCAGTTGTAAAGTAAGGGTCTTCTGTTTGTTTGCTGGGGGTACCTGGTGTCACATTAGGGAGCTGTGAGCCTTGGGGACTTCAGTGAGTGGGTGGCTCACTGTGTATATTGTGTTGCTTCTTAGGCATCCCGAGGACAGTTGGCTTATAGGTGACCCATTCACTCAAGCAGGCGTCTCTTTGGGGATTTTCTGCATGTGAGGCTAACATGGGTCACATGGGGGACAGGACCGGCCAGTCACAGCTTGGTCCACAGTCACCTAGTGCCCTCAAGGCTTTCATCCCATGGATGCCTCACCTCCCCCTGGATGGGGACAAGGGAGCAAGTGGTGCGGCAGCTTCTCAGAGGTGGAGGCATTGCTCTCCATACCCAACGCTCAACAGCATGGACCCCTGGTTTTGGCCACAGTCTTGGCTTGATGAGGCTGTTGGGTAGCTGAGCTCATGAGATGTGGGTGCCATGCTTCCATTCTCACCAAGAGCTCTATTTTGAAGATTCCGGTCAGAGAGCCACAAATGCTCCCTAGCCCATAAACAAAGAACAGTCTCTTTCCCTCGGGGAAGGGCACACAGAAGGAGAACGGATCATCCCGAGAGCAGGAGAGGCCAAATCAGTCCTGCCATCAGGGTTCTGACAGACGAGCCAGCTCAGTTCCTCTTACTAGTTGTTTACTTGGAGGATCTGGTGTATTTGGGTGACCTGCAAGTATCAGGAAATAGTACACGAGGGCTTTGTAGATTTTCTGGTCCGGTGTTAACTCACCCCATTGTAGCTGTCGTGCAAGGAAACAAAACTTGGTGAACAAAGGGCCATGGCCTCTGCTCCCTGGTGGGGCCAGGAGGTAACAATGTTAAGTACAATTGCGGGGGTATAATTTCTATGTTAAGAGGCCAGAAAGCCTTACATATCTCTCATGCTGGATGTCAAAGTTGCAGAGGAAAACTGCATTCCATCCAGCTCTCCAGCCAAGGAAGAGACCAGAAGTGGCCTCCCCCACCAACTGTGAGTTCTTTGCCTCCACTGACAGCAGCAGCTATAGCAAAAAGCTGGGCTGCCACCTGCGTTTCCGTGTAAACATCCGAGTAGTCACAGCAATGGCCTCGTGGGGGATGGTGTGCCCAAAGAAGCGCTGTGTGGGACGTAGGGAGGAGTGCCGGGGTCAGACACCGGGCCGGCAGGCAGGCAGTGAGGACATCTGTGCAGCGCAGGAGCCATGGAACTGAACCAAAGGGAGGCGGGTTTTGCAGCAGGGAGCCTGGGCAGTGACGTGTTGCTCGTAAGAAGATCCTGGGTTCTGGATCCATGAAGTCTTTGGCTTGAATCCTGACCCAAACCCTCATCTTTGGCAAATGTTTGAAGCTTTCTGTGCCTCTGTTTCTTGGTGTCCCAAATGAGGACAATAGTAGCAATAACGTCTGAGAGTCAGGAGGGCCTTTATAGGTGTCATTGCATTACGCTCACAGCAGCCCACAAGCACGGTGCTAGGTCCCCCATTTTACACGTGGCAGACGGGTAACCTTTTAATCAGTAATCACGCAGCTAAGAATGATCAGTACCAGCATTTGAATTTGATATCTGTGTCCAGATAATTTCTATTCTCACTCAGTATTACTGGAAAACTAGTAAAGTCAGAACAAACACTGCTGGGAAGTGGGTGCTTGAAACATGTTTTTTGTCTTCGCCATTGGGGAGTATTGGGTTCACGTTCCTCACAGCCCGTCCGAGGCCACCTGCGTCTCCGGCTGCCCCTGGTGGGGTCTGCAGGGCTCTGGGCAGCTTCTCCTTGATCTCTATCCCAAGGCTCTCTGCTCTCTACAGGTTGATTCTCAGCCCTGACTGATCAGTAGAGCTAATGTCTAAAAACAAAAACGGTGGGGTGCGTACGGGTCAGTGGTAGAGCACGTCCTTAGCATGCAAGAGGTCCTGGGTTCAATTCCCAGTACCTCCATTAAAATAAATAAAGCTAAATACCCCCCCAAAAAGGAAAGAAGTATTTAAAAAACAATAAAGAGTTCAAAGACCCCACTCCAGGCTGGGGAACATTATATTTTAAAGGCTCCCAGATGCTTCCCATGTGCAGAAGGGTGAGAGCTACCCCTCTACACCTCTTCTCGTGAGCTTGTCCACTCACACCCATTAGCCTCTTGAAACAGGAAAACTACTTTGCTCCGCCTAGAACTTCCTCACGATTTCTAGACTTTTATTTGCCTACTGGACATCTCTCCTGGAGCCCATAGGCACCCAGCCAGAACTGAATCAGTTGTCTCCTCTCATGACTTGCCCCTCTTCCTGCCTTTATTATTTCAGGGAATGGCACTATAATTTAGGACACTGCCAAAGCCAGAAAGCTGGCTGGCATCTTTCACCTCTTCCTGCCCTTCCATCACACCTGTGGCCAATCTGTCCACCTGCTGAAATGTTTTCTCTCTCCTCCTGGTGGGGCCTCAGCAGGCCTTCACAAGAACCTGCCAATATGTCTCCCTGCCTCTATCTTGTCTCTTTCTAGATCACTTTGCATGTCTCCTCTACCTTGGAGGCACACAGAGTCCTGTGTGATGTGCACCTGTGATCTCTCCACCTGGTTGCCTCACCTGCCTCCCACACCCTGTGCTCGCTTCTAGACTATTTGCAGTTCCTGGAAGGGACCTGGCTCTCTTTGGCCTCCCTCCTTTGCATGCGAAGCTCCCCAGGGAGAAATGGCCTTAACATTATACCTTCACCTGGTCACTTCTAGGGCATCTCAGAACTCAGCATAGTGGTTCCCTCCTCTGGAAGAGCCTTGGCTACAGTTCCAGCTCTCTGCCCCGAGCACCCTCTGCTGACTGTTATCCAAGCCCTCTTAAAATGCCTTCTCAGCCATCATTGCACGATGACTCCTGTGCACCTAGGAGCTCCCGGAAGCAGAGACTGTGCCTTTTTTCCCTTTATTCTGAGAGCATGGTAGAGACTCAGGTATAATGGTGGAGGGAACAGTGGTTATTCTGGAATTTCTCTAGAGTTGGGGCCTAGGGGTAACAGTCTGGTTGGAAGAAGGGCTTAGGGGATTTACCCTGAAGCCACATTTTCAATTAACATGTCATGTTGTTTTTGTCTACTATTTGAAGTTACGAGTCTTAAAACAGAATGACGAATTCTAAAAATTTCTTTACCAAAGATCGAGGAAAATGGCAGTTTTCCATATTTAAGAATATTATTTTAAATTTGTGTGACTGGGGTGGTGGAAAATAGAAATGCAGGGGCTACTAAAGCATTCTCATCCCCTTCCCCACCCTCAGGCCCTTCGGACAGAAGAGAAAGAGGGATGTGAGGAGAAGACTTGGACGGTGGACCATGCACTGCTTTTAAATCATGACAGTTACTTGTGCTTATTTTTTAACTTTCTTTTTTAATGGAGGTACTGGGGCTTGAACCCAGGACCTTGTACATGCTAAGCACGTGCTGTACCACTGAGCTATACCCATCCTTCCCCCGATATTTGTATTTTTAGTGGGCATAATGTGCTGGTAGCAGGTACTTTAGTGTGAGACACAGTCACCTGCCTCTGACCATCACGTTAATACCTTTCCCCTGAGCTAGAGAGCTAGATAGTCTGTTTCCAAAAGTTCAATAAATTATCTACATTTTCTTTTTTCTTAAGGCATTAACTCATGTTTCTCTTTAGTATCACGTATAAATAAAATTTGAGTTTATTAACCATTTACCAAAGTTTTAAGGGTAATAAATATTAAGTACAGATTTCTGAAACATCAGTCATCACTGAAGATCCACATCTGCTATTCTCTCTCTCTGTTAGTCACCTTACTTCTGGAGTTCTGGAAGCGGCTCCAGGCAGAACTTGAGTACGAATGGGACACGGTTGAGCAGGAAGAACATGTCCGGCCAGAATAGGAGACGCAGTGTCCCCACGTGGAGACAGATGTGATTACCCAGAAAAAACGGGCGCTGTTTAGATGCACTTTAGTCTGTTTACTTCTGGACTTGTCAGCCTTGGCTGCATGTTGGAATCACCAGGGGAACTTAAAAAATGTTGGTGCCTGGATTCCATCACTGCAAACTCTGATGGTACTTAGTAGCCTGGGGTGCATTCTGGCATAGGGAAGTTTTTAAAGCTCCTCTGGTTATTCTAATGTGCAGCCAAGGTGAAGGAGCACTGCCTGGAATGGTGGACACAGAAGAGACGTGTGGTCCTTCCTTCACAATAACAGTAAAAATGGAAAAAAGAAAAAAAGACTGGTATAAGTGTATAAGAAAAGAGGCATTGATTTGTATCCTTTCATAACATCAATAAAACAATCCAAAAAAAATTGGCCGCTATGACATGGATGTACAAGGAAAGACACATTGGTTTTTATAGTTGACTCCCATTTTTTCACATGTGCCTTCATTATTGCTGCCTCCTTTTCATCGTAGACTAGGTGCCCCTTTGTCTTCAACTAAGCCCCACTCACTGCTCCCCTTTCCGGTTGGGATATGCACAAAGCAGCATGGCTCTCCTCCTAAAGTCAGAGAAAGTGTAGAAGAAGCAGGGAAACATTTGTTGCGGTGCCATCAGTATTTGAGGAGTGTTTGAGCTAGGCATTTTACATAATTGGAAATGTAAATTTATTGCTGCCACTCCTGCAGCAAAAGTAAAAAAATAAAACTATATATCTTTGTATCAACATTTCAGAGCTATGAAAAGATAATTTTTGGGTCATCTGTATTATTGCTTCTTTCCATCAGCTGAGATAATTTAGAGCTGATGGTGCTTGCAGTCAGCAGCAGCAGGAAAGTAGGTTGAGAAAGAATAACCCTTGGAAAGAAAATACTTTTACTAGGAGCATCTGAAAATATCTCCAACTATAGATTTTATAAATTGAATCTGACCTACAGAATTTTTGCACTGAAAACGTCTGGAGGGAGCAGGTCAAACTCCTCTTTTTATAAATGGAAAAAAATAAGGTTCAGCTAACAGTAGAAAGTGACATTTGTCTTTTACAATGTAATACGCTTCTAATAATCCCCATTATGAATAGTTCCCATTGTTTACAACTGAAGATGGGGGTCAAAGCGTATGTTGGTGAAAGACTGTACATTCAGAGATGAAAGCTGAAACTTAGACAAAATTAGATGTTCATAATATTTTTGAGTCCTGAGAAACAAAAGCGTATCATATTGGCAGCATACAAAAAAATACTGAAGAAAAGTTTTTGGTCACTTAAACTGACAATTTTAAATTTAAAATTGCCAACTAATAAGTGTAAATTTTCATTGGAACATTCTTGTTGAAAAATTGAAAATGAAGACTCATTTCACTTTATCATTCTTCCTTATTTAAAATTGTTTTATTTGTTTTTTAGTTTTTTAATTGAAGCATTTAACTTTTATTGCGAATGCATGCTCCATTGTTCAGAGAGACCAGCGTTGAGGTAGTGAGACCTTGGGAATGAAGTTGCCGTAATCCATATTTGAACACAGCAGCTTGCTTCCTGAGTGATCTTGGACAACTTAAATTCTCTGTGCTGTAGTTTCTTATAAAATAAGAATAAGAGGGTTGATTCCTCATGACTCTGGTAAGGACGGGTCGAATTAATGTACAGAATCTACTTGGAAGAATTCCTGGCACAGAGGAAGGGCCATGTGCTTAGTGACAGCTATTATTATACTATATCTGCTTTTATAATCCAGGTAAATCTTGAGTCTTACTGATATCATCTCTAAAGAAAAAATCTAAATATAAACTCTAAAATGGAAACTCTAATAGTTCATAGTTATAGCTAATTAATACATAAAGCTCAATGAAGAAACACACAGTGGAGACCAGTTAGCTGCAGACACCTGTGAAACTTTCTGTCCGGCACAGACTCTCGGCTGTCAATACCGTCACTTCTGAAATCCAAGACAAGCTCAGGAGTAGAGCTTTACACCTTGGCCTCGTCAGGTACCCAGACCCCTAAGCTCAGACCATGGCAGGGGAACAGTTTGCTGTTCACATGTGTATTTTCAAAAAATAGTAATAAAATGGACACTATACTTATTTTGTTGTATGCTTTACATCATTAACAGAAAAGAAAAAAAAACTTAAAAGGAAAAAAACCCATGCAGCAACAAATAAGGAGACTATTTCTGAAAATTATTATTTTTTTTAAATTATGTTTAGGATTTAGTGACCAGTTAGGAGAAAAATCATTTCATTGGTGTAATCCCTTGATTGACTAAACTTGTTTTTTAATTAAGAAGAAGAGCGTGTTCCTTTTAGCACCTGGGGAAAATGTATACATATAACCATTTGTGCAAGTGCTCTTTTTCTGGGTAAGAACCTGCCACAGACTTTTTAAAATATAATGTGAAATGCTGAGAAAACTGAAAGTCAAGCTGGGAACTATGTAGTCTCATAGAGAAAACTTTTTCCAGAGAACATCTGAGCCAACGCAGGGTGCCACTCTGGAGGTTCCACAGTCTCTTCTGCTCACAGTGCTTCCCCCAATTCTTTTCACCTCATTTATTCAAATCAGATCAGTGGTTTAGGATTCTCCAGGGTTTGATTAAGAGACCAGATGGAGGCATGAAGAATTCTAAAATTTTCCAAAAGTAACAGCCAAGGTAAAATGTCTAAGAATAGCCTAACAAAAGGATAGTAGGAACTATCAAATAAATAAAAGTTAAATCTACTGAAAGATATAAAAGATGCTTCAGTCACATGATTCTAGATTAAAAGATCATATCTCCAAAATATTAGAAGTTATAAAATTGATTTGGGGTTTATTGTGAATAAAATCATATTAGTAATATAATAATAAATAAGATAATGAGAGGTTTACAAGTTCAAGAATAGCCAGAGTAGAAAATAGGACAGGAAGTCCAGATATGGACTCTCATACCAATAATAAATTAATATAAGAAATGGAAGGCATTACAAATATGGAGACAAATAAAGGTTATTCAGTAAATGGAACACGTTAGCTACTTGGGGGGAAAAGAAAAGATTGAAATCATACAGTGAACCTTATATTGTGATAAATTCCAGAAAGATTTAAAAAAGTAACACAATTAGAAAAAAACTAGAAATAAATATGGATGAATACACAACCTCTAGATGAGCAGTAAGTTTCAGAGGAAAATATATACAGATTTCCATGCATCAGAAGCATCCTAATTTTAAACAAAACACCAGAGGATGTTATTTGTTTACAAATCCGACAAGGGACTAATTCCATCAATACATAGAGAGTTCAGATCACTTCAAAGGTAACATCCAAAAATCTCAGGAGCGTAGAAGGCAGAAAAGATGAACACACCTTCACAAAGGAAAAAATACATGTCACACTCCAATAGTAATTCAGTCACTTCACATCAGAATGAAATAATTTTCCACCTCTCAACTGACACAACTCTGTTTATGAGGATGAAGTGCCAGTGATCACCAATCCCAAGCCTAGGTTACTGGACATTTTTTGTGAAGTATGGTTGATTTACAATGCTGTGTTAATTTCTGGTGTACTCTTCCAGCCTTCTTAGAAAGCAGTCTGGCATTTCATATCAAGATTCAAAAATATTCATATGCTTTAATCCACTAATTCTACTTTGAAAAACTTTTAATCAGGAAGTATTTCAAAATTGCAGGGAAAAGTCAGTATGGATGCAAGTCACAGACATACTTTTCTATGTATATATATATAAAATCTCAGCCAAAATATTCTTCCAACACTTCACATAGTAGAATATTATGCAGCCATGAAAAAGTGTGTCCAGGAAAATATTTTATGACAAGTCAAAGTGTTATGCTTATGATAAGCTTGAGAATAAAATTAATATATAAAATGATTTGTAATATACAAACAATGCACAGTTCTGAAGGGATTATGTCAACAGGTAGAAGCATTTTTCTTATTTTATTTTTTATTCATTTTCAGAGTTGGAGTCTTTTGATTGTAGGTGACAAAATCAATCTCCAATGTGCTTAAACAACAACCAAAAAATGGGGATGCATGGGATTTGTTGGTTCCTGTAAATGAAAACCTCAGGTCTGAGGTCTGGCTTCAGTCAAGGGGAGATACTGTAGCCCAGATGATGTCAAGGGCTGCTTTTGTCCTGTCTTCATTCTGTGTCCAAGGATGTCTCAGCATGCTGCTTCTAGGCACTCAGCATTCCAGATCATCCATCCAAACCAAGAGAGGTCTATTTTGGCAGCTTAATAACTTGATAGGGGAAGCTTATCATTCACATGGGCACCAGCACGTATCTCCTCACATAATAGTGGCTCTTAATGGGTTATTTGCCAATTCTCAAATCATGTGTGAGGCCAGTAGAATGAGGGGTATTATTAGTCTTAAGCCAACTGAGATCTACCTCTGGTGCTTCAGAAAGAGTGGGTCATTCGAGCTTAAATCACAGGACTAAAAACAGAAGGGAGGTTATTTATCCTAAAGCTAAATCTGGGTCCTCTTCTAAGACTGGGGACAGATCCAGGACAGTAGTTCTGTCCACTACTGAGTACTTTCAAATTTTCTTTAATGAGCAAATATTAAAGTTATGATCAGAAAAGATGATAAGTAGGAAGGAACTTGAGGAAGGAGAATGGAAAGCTTTCCTGTTTCTTAAGAAATATTCAACCCATTAAGTGCTTGGAAGGAAAATGGAAATGTGTCAAGTTTGTAAAAGTTCTGAAATGAATTAGAATTGATTCCGCAGACCATGTAGGAGACAGTGCTATACAGTTAGTGTGTCTTTGGGCTCTTTGAGTATTTCAGTTCTTTCACTTAATAGTTGCTTCATTTGGGGCAAATTGCATCATCTCCACGTGGTTCTATTTCCTCATCTGTAAAAGAGATATAATATTACCTTCCTCACAAGGTGATTGTGAGGATTTAGAAAAATAGATGTGTTCTGAAGCAATAGTAAGCATTTAAAGAATCTTAACTATTATGATTACTTAATACATAATTAAAAAAGTATTATGCAGACTTTTTAAAAATTCATACTTTTTAAATGGCTTATATGTGCTGTACAAGAGAGGAAAGCTTAATATACCTTCTATAATACACTTTTCTCAGCCTTAA